>NC_063055.1:40217639-40539750 GCF_018812025.1 Megalobrama amblycephala
TTAGAGTGTTAAGTAGGCTATTTTATGGCATTGCTGGTCATATAAGTGCAGTTATGAACCTGTACAGAGAGTGTGATCTGATCTGATGTGATGTGCAGGTCCTGGGTGGAGTGGGAGGATATTTGTTATTCTAAGTAGTTCTCTGAAAAACAGCTGTACTGTCCCGCCCCATCCCACTCACTCCGGGGAACCGCTGGAAGTCGTTTCACTTTTTCTATAAGCCACAAAACAGGTAAACCTCAATATTCACTTACTAATTTACAATTTGTATAAATCATGTATCTATACATTTAGTGTTTCATCTATCTATAAGAGCTTTCATTTGAGAGGACTTCTTTCTCCTTTCAAGAAACCACGCTTTAAATGGGATTATCCTAGATACATACCCAGCTAACAGGGAACGTTCTTCCAGTAACATCAATAGAACATTCCTTCAAAGTTATCTGGTCTTTAATAATGTTCATGTATTATTTATACATCATTCATGGAAGTTTGTTTTAGTTGGACATTCGTCTAACATGTTTTGAGCGTTCAGAAAGTAACCAATTTTTGCAGAATGATAAAATGGAATGTTCTTGTTCCTTAATGTTCGCAGAACCATGAAAAAAAAAAAAGTAACATCCAGAAGTAACATTTTAATAACTTAATTGGAATTTTCTTAGAACATATGTTTGTTAGCTGGGAAAGCACACACACAATAAATATAGCTTAATATTTTTCAATATCAGGTTTGTCTATACATATTTTTTATATAGTTTATTCATTTCACTTGACTTGACTATTTCAGTATCATTCATTAGGATTCAGATAATTTTGAAGTATTGATGCTACAAAATAATATTTAGCAGAAGCCAAAATCACGAGACCCGTAAACTCTCTCTCTCTCTCTCTCTCTCTCAGTGTGAATGAACTCGTCACTGGGTTTCTGCGAGCGCTTTCAGACTCTTGTGAATCGATGAGTGGCAGTTGTTGAGTTTCAGTGTGAATCCTGACAGGGATCCAGTGTGTGTGTGTGTGTGTGTGTGTGTGTGTGTGTCATGAGTGTGTGGGCTCTGCTGCTGGTCTCTCTCCTGCTGTGGATGTTCACACAGGCGCTGGAGAGAATCGAGCTCAAAGAGGATCAGGCGCTCACCTGTGGACAGGTACAGTAGACCAGCGTCTGTCTGTTTACATGCATAACTTCAGTAATAAGCTAGCATATCATGCATAAAATAGCCTCAAATAATGAAAACATACGGTTTCAGACTTTTTCAGACCTATTTTCTAGTCGTTTTCAGTTGGTAGTGCAGTTGTTTCGCTGAAGTTCAGCTCAGACATGTTTCTACTTGGATACAGTTACTAGGAATTTGGCTGTTGCAGAGGCGCAGTGTGTGTGTACGTGCGTGCGTGTGTTTGCGTGTACCTGTCTGTGTGTGTGTTTGTGTGTACCTGTCTGTGTGTGTGTTTGTGTGTACCTGTCTGTGTGTGTGTTTGTGTGTACCTGTCTGTGTGTGTGTTTGTGTGTACCTGTCTGTGTGTGTGTTTGTGTGTACCTGTCTGTGTGTGTGTTTGCGTGTCTGTGTGTGTGTGTTTGTGTTATAGAGTGGGCGGGAGTTTTCTTGTTTGCTGTGGAGAGTTGCGTGCGTGTTTGTTGTTTTTCTGCACGCTCAGTCTGTTCTCATGCAAAACCAACAGAGCCTGCTGCAGTCTGAGCACATCATCACTTACATTTGCATCCATATATAGGACTGTAATACAGTGTTGCTTTTTTAATCAGTTGAATTTAAAGCCATCAACAGAAATAGGTGCTACTGTGACACACAAGTACTTAAATAGTAAAAAATATTTTTATTGTATACATTATTTTCTCTTAAAGGGTTAGTTCATCCAAAAATGTAATTTCTGTCATTAATTACTCTCCCTCATGTTGTTCCACACCCGTAAGACCTTTGTAACTTCAGAACACAAATTAAGATATTTTTGATGAAATCCGAGAGACTCGTCCATAGACAGCAATATAATCAACACTTTCAAGGTCCAGAAAGGTACTAAAGACATCGTTAAAACAGTCATGTGACTGCAGTGGTTCAACCTTAATGTTATGAAGAGACGAGAATACTTTTTGTGCGCAAAAACAAAACAAAAATAACCACTTTATTCATCAATCTCTTCTCTTCTGTGTCATTATCTTACGCAGGTGACGCAGTAACACAGTGAAGCTTCCGTGTTTACGTCTGAATGCCAGCTCAGTATTGGCCAAAACTGATCACATGATCAGCTGACGTAGGAGCCGGCCAATAATGAGTCGGCGTTCTGACGATGAACCTGGAAGCGCTGGACGTAAACAACGTTTGAGAATGACACAGAAGAGAAGAGATTGTTGAATAAAGTTGTTGTTTTTGTTTTGTTTTTGCGCACAGAAAGTATTCTCGTCTCTTCATAACATTAAGGTTGATCCACTGCAGTCACATGACTGTTTTAACGATGTCTTTAGTTCCTTTCTGGACCTTGAGAGTGTTGATTATATTGCTGTCTATGGACGATTTCATCAAAAATATCTTAATTTGTTTTCGGAGGATGAACGAAGGTGTGGAACGACATGAGGGGGAGTAATTAAATTTTTATTTTATTTTTATTTTGGGGTCAAATATGACCTGTTCATGTTTTTGAGAGAATGGTTATACTCATGTATGTTATGAATATTATTTGATTTCTGTTAGTGTGTTAATTTGATTGAATTCTTGTTAATTGTCTTGTCTCTGTAGGGTATAATTCACTGTGAAGTCAAATCAGGTAATAAAACCTTGACTAAAGTGTGATATTTCAGCATGACCATCTGAACTGTGCAGTGGCTTCATTTGTCTCATTGTCTTGTCTTAGTTGGCCATACTTGCATTTGGGATGACGAGTATGTCTATGTGAGCAGACTAGACACCTACTTTGTTCATTGCCAAAAGCAGGAGATCTGGAGCTTGTGCCTGAAGATCCTGGTGAACGTCATAGTCAGAGGTACTGTACTGATCACAGTGGGTTTGGGGGGCTGAGCATCTCTCCAGCTGACCGACAGGATTGTTTCTTGACTCTCAGACGCAGGTCAAGCTGTTACATCGGATGGCAGTGGTGAGGAAGAGGAAATGTATGGAAGTGCCGATGTTCAAGTGTGCTACACGTACCCTTCTAAGCGGCACACCACAACTGTCCATTTCACTTTCCGTTCCTCAGCATTTGATCACAGCACTACACTGAAGGTCATCTATCTATCTATCTATCTATCTATCTATCTATCTATCTATCTATCTATCTATCTATCTATCTATCTATCTATCTATCTTCCTGATTTTTTATTTTTTTGCATGTTTGTCACACTTTAATGTTTCAGCTCATCAAACAAATTTAAATATGAATCAAAGATAACACAAGTAAACACAACATGCAGTTTTTAAATGAAGGTTTTTATTATGAAGGGAAAGCAAAATCCAAACCTACATGGCCCTGTGTGAAAAAGTGCTTGCCCTTTAAACCTAATAACTGGTTGGGCGACCCTTAGCAGCAACAACTGCAATCAAGTGTTTGCGATATCCTGCAGTGAGTCTGTTACAGCGCTGTGGAGGAATTTTGGCCCACTCATCTTTGCAGAATTGTTGTAATTCAGCCACATTGGAGGGTTTTCGAGCATGAACCGCCTTTTTAAGGTCATGCCACAGCATCTCAATAGGATTGAGGTCAGGACATTGACTAGGCCACTCCAAAGTCTTCATTTTGTTTTTCTTCAGCCATTCAGAGGTGGACTTGCTGGTGTGTTTTGGATCATTGTCCTGCTGCAGAACCCAAGTTCGCTTCAGCTTGAGGTCACGAACAGATGGTCGGACATTGTCCTTCAGGATTTTTTGGTAGACAGCAGAATTCATGGTTCCATTTATCACAGCAAATCTTCCAGGTCCTGAAGCAGCAAAACAGCCCCATACCATCACACCACCACCACCATATTTTATTGTTAGTATGATGTTCTTTTTCTGAAATGCTGTGTTACTTTTACGCCAGACTAAATGGGACACACACCTTCCAAAAAGTTCAACTTTTGTCTCGTCAGTCCACAGAGTATCTTCCCAAAAGTTTTGCGGATCATCAAGATGTTTTCTGGCAAAACTGAGACGAGCCTTTATATTCTTTTTGCTCAGCAGCGGTTTTCATCTTGTTACTCTGCCATGCAGGCCATTTTTGCCCCGTCTCTTTCTTATGGTGGAGTCATGAACACTGACCTTACCTGAGGCAAGTGAGGCCTGCAGTTCTTCGGATGCTGTTGTGGGGTCTTTTGTGACCTCTTGGATGAGTCGTCGCTGCGCTCTTGGGGTAATTTTGGTCAGCCGGCCTCTCCTGGGAAGGTTCACCACTATTCCATGTTTTCACCATTTGTGGATAATGGCTCTCACTGTGGTTCGCTGGAGTCCCAAAGCTTTAGAAATGGCTTTATAACCTTTTCCAGACTGATAGATCTCAATTACTTTCTTTCTCATTTGTTCCTGAATTTCTTTGGATCTCAACATGATGTGTAGCTTTTGAGGATCTTTTGGTCTGCTTCACTTTGACAGGCAGGTCCTATTTAAGTGATTTCTTGATTGCGATCAGGCCTGGATGTGGCTAGAGAAACTGAACTCAGGTGTGATAAACCACAGATAAGTTATGTTTTAACAGCACTTTTTCACACAGGGCCATGTGGGTTTAGATTTTGTTTTCCCTTCATAATAAAAACCTTCATTTAAAAATTGCATGTTGTGTGTACTTGTGTTATCTTTGATTCATATTTAAATTTGTGTGTGACAAACATGCATTTATAATAATTGTATTGAATTGTGAAGTGGCTCATGGATCAGCCAATTGTTCCTGGTGTATGTGTTGTAGGTGTGGATGTCTTTAGTGGTGAAGATACCAGAGGCAAAGCTCGGCAGTACTGTCACAGTCCATTCTCCATACACAAACTCCACTAAACAAATTCCTTCAAAAGAGGAAGGTAAGCATGCTGTAAAACAAACACATACGCCTCTTTCACTTATCATATCTGAGACAAATAAATGACACGTTTGTCTCTTTCAGCGTGTTCAAAGGGTCTAGATGCCATCTTCTGTAAACGTAAGTGAATCTGTGTTCAGTTCGCACATCTAGTTTAGTTAATTGGTAGAGTGTGACATCAGCAAAGCTGCAGATCATGGGTTCACTGTATAGACTGAATGCACTCTAAAGACTAGTTCACAACTTCACACTGCCAACAAACAGCTACCCTGAAATCAAACTCTAATGGCAGAATAGCAGCTAAAATAAGTCACCATTATGGAAAGGTTTACTCAAAAGTGTCAATTCATTAATGCAGTGCAGGTCAGGTGTCACTGGATCTGTCATGTATCTGTAGTTCATCTGTGACCTTTGGTTTCCAGCACCCAGGCTGCACAGAAAAACTGACCATGTGACAGGAGCAATAAAACTGTATGCGGCCGATGCAGATAAATGGAAATCCCAAAAGTTTTACGCATGCCAGAGGCTGGACAGGAATGGGCGCTGTGTTAAGGTGGAATGGGTATGTCACCCTGATCAATAATACAGTTGCATTTAATTGGTCAATTGAATTAGTTTTAACTTCTCTTTCTGTCTCTTCCTTAATGTAAAGAACAACGCTAGCCATGAGTTTGAGATTTCACTGAGCTCTGTCGCCCCCTGTCTGTGCTTTGAGGTAATGGCAACAAATGTATTTCTCTTATTGAATTATTAAACAAATAAATAGAAAAGCAGCATATATTAAAGTCATGCATACAAAGATACAGAATAAATAGGTTATATTAGTAACTGTCTGAAGATTGAAAACTGTTAGCAATACAGTGATGTTCACATATCTTTCTACCTTTGCATAGATATGGGGGAACTTTCTTCGAACAGAGTATTGTCCGTTTTTGAATGAAACAGGTACGGCATTCACTTCCTACTTTGAATACTGGCACACCATGTTTTATTCAGGGAATTTTCAGAATATTCAGCCAAAACTTGGTATATTTAAAGAGTTTTTAGGCTGGAAGTGGCTTTTTGAATTCTTCACCTGGGAACAATACACCATTATAACACCATTATAATTAAAAGTTTGCCAAGAAGTATTTCCTACTAAAGCAAGGCAGTATTTGACTCTCTAAATGTATTCATAGCAGACTGGTGGGCGTGGCCTTGGATTGTAATGTGCCCAGTGCATTATGGGTGCTATTTAGCAAAAGGGACGAAAACAGCCTTTTTTCTCCGTTTTCTTTAGTCAGGTAGCATCAATTTCATTTTATTTCTGCCTTTCTAGTGCATAGGCAGCCATGTTTTATTGAAAGCCCATTTTGAGGAAAAATTACATTTTATCATTTTGCAAACATTATGGGAATGTTACTTTTGAATGTTCTATGAGCGTTCTGAAACAATTAGTAACATTTAAAAAAAATTTGATGTTCAATGAATGCCCAATTAAAGCATTTCAGAAAAAAAAACATTCCACGAATAATGTATAAACAATGTTTTTGTTCTAACGCTTTTAGAACATTATTAAAGATGTTCTATTAACGTTACTGGAAGAATGTTTGATAATTCGAAGCGTTTTTTCAAAAACTACTACGTGCAAAAGCAATGCTTTTATCACTTGTTTCTGCTCCTTTTTTGCCCGTGTTTTGATCCGGAGATTCGGTACTCTTTCAGAAGTTGTGAATCAGTGCCCCCTACCGTATAACAGTGAAAACATGGAAAGCCTGAACATTCCACCAATGTCAGGGACAGAGTTAATAACATTGAGAGAACCTTGCCAGAACATTCTGAGAACATTCCCTGTTAGCCGGGTCAGTAAATAACAATGCAGTCAGTGCAAACGCTGCTGACTTAATCTGCACTGTATGAAAGTTACACTCTGTTTTCATTCTCGGCAGTCTCAGGCTCCAGCGTGTCAGTGTCTTTGGCAGAGACTGTAACTTATCATAAGCGGGCCGCTCTGGTCTGGAACCTCACCGCGCCCTGCAGGCTGGAGGCTGAGCTGTGGCTGTGTAGGAAGGGCTCAGGGCTGGACAGCAGCTGCCATGCACTGAACTCCAGCTCTCATGTCCACACCCACCAGAACGACAACTGGACCCAGACCGACCACAGACACTGGGTGGGAAACTGTACTTGAGATATCTAATATGGTGTGGGACAAGTTACATGATGAAGTTTAATATTCTGGGTTAGGGGTTTGTTCAGATCACTAACCAAGCAGTAACTGTAAGCAGTAGTAATAGTAATCAAACACAGCTTACAGTATAAGTAAGAGAAAATTGATTACATTTTATGGTAACACTTTATTTGACAGTGTCCTTGTTACATATCTTACATGTACTTACCATAGTAATTATGCATAATTACATGCAAATCACCCTCAACCAAACCCTAATCCTACCCTAACTCTATAGTAAGTACATGTAGTTAATTAATATTACTCAGTACTTAAATATATAATTACACTTAAATATGTAATTAAAGTGTAACCCACTTTATTTTAGTGACTTTGTTACACTTTAATTACACAAATAGGTACAGAGTAATATACAGAGTAATATTAATTAACTAATTACTCAGTACTTAAATGTTATTCATTTAAGTACTGAGTAATACGAATTAATTTATAGTTTTTACGGTATCATTTTTTTTATTTTACAGTCCTGTTTCGCATGTACATACTATATACTTAATAATTAATAACTGGCTAATAACTAGATACTAGTCCTGAACCTACCCCTAAACCTAAACTTAACCCATGCATTGGTTTAAAGTTAGTTGCTTGTAATTATGAATCATTTAAATTATTACTATAGTAACTATATGTAACATGCGTAACAGGGACACTAAAATAAAGTGTTACCAGGTTTAGGGTTTGGATTATGGTTTGCATGATTTATAGTTTGAATTACTATAGTGAAACGTGTAAAAGACACTGTAAAAAAATAGTCTTACCAGATTTAAAGTTTGGTGTATGGTTAGTTGCTTGTAGTGTATGCATATTTTACTGTTATTACATACAATAAAGTGTTACTTTATGTTTACTTCACTAACACTTATCTTTTCTTTCATCCATTGCAGCGGTTTCATGGAGAGTTTCTACAAGTGGAACGTCATCCTTTATTATGTGTGCAGGTACCGAATACATTTTTTGCACAATGTTTACAGTTCACTTCTGATATCTGTGTGTTTTGGGAAACTGGCAGTGTTATGTCTCTTGTCCAGGTTAAAGTGGCGGGAATGGAAGGTTACGTGGGACCAGTGTGTCCTTTTGAAGGCAAGCACTCACATCCGTTAGTTCTGATGAGGGAACAGAATTAATGTGCCATAATACTTTAGTACTACAACATAACGCATTGCAGATATAATGCCGATTGTGATGTAATTAAATAACAGCTCTCTCTCCGTGTTCTTGTCTCTGTCACTGCTGCAGTGAAGAGGGCTCACTGGAGCTTCCCGCTGGTGCTGTGTGTGCTGCTGGTGTGCCTGTCAGTGCTGGGAGCCTATGCAGTGCAGGAAACACTGAAGAGTGAGCATCACACACACACACTATTCATCAAAGAATCCTGAAAAAAAATTTATTGTTCTGATTTTTGGGTGAAATGTGTATCTTTGTGAGCTGAAGTGTTAATCACTCCTCTCTCTTTATAACAGGTTGGGTGTTCAGATGGCTGAAGGTGGATGATGTGAACAGTGAGTTTCCTTCATGATCTCACCTCGCCACTCGCTCCTCATACAATCATAAAAATAAATCTTTATTGGCATCCGTGGATCCATGAAGAACCTTTAACATCCATGGAAAATTTTTTATTTCACAAAAGATTCTTTATAGTGAGAAAAAAGGTTCTTAAGTTTATTAAAATGTTCTTGACACTAAGAAAAAATGGTTCTTTTAAGAACCGTTCACCGATTCCCCTTTTCCACCAAGGCAGTTTGAGTGCTGGTTCAGAGCCAGAGCCTAGTTTCAAATCAGTTCTTCGTCTTTTGACACCCAAAGCACCAGCTCTGAACCAGGGGTGCGTTTCCCGTACGATGATGTAACTCGCTGCTTCACTACCATAGTACGATGCATCGTAACTAGTCAGATACGAAACCGTATTGTTGCAAACCTTTCGTTCAGCCATGTTAGTGAATGATGTCACGCAGTTAATAACTTCTTTAAACTAATCTGTTTGAGATTGAATTAATGCTAGATTTTTTTTGCAATACATTCTGGACATGGCATCTGAGGACAAATTCTTCTTTTTCTCAGTTATTTTGCTTTATTTCCAGATTGAATCATAGGCTCGTTCTTACGTACTAGAGCACGTACGCACGTGCACTCTTCAAAAACTGTGCTTTAAATCTCTTGACATTTGTATATACATTTAAGATAATGATTTATCAAGTTCACATGTCATAACAAAAAGAAACTCTGCTTCTAACCACAGCTCGAGAGTTTGCGAATGTTCGTTTGAACTGTGGTTTTGGCAAACACCAAATCCTTCAACTATGTTAGTAACGACGGAACTTGCGATGTTAGTTGGCTTAACGATGCTTTTGGGAAGAAGTGGTTCGTAAGCAGTGTTGGGGAAAGTTACTTTTAAAAGTAATGCATTACAGTTTTGCGTTACTCCCTAAAAAAGTAACTAATTACGTTACTTAGTTACTTTTTATGAAAAGTAATGCATTACATTACTTTTTCATTACTTTTTCACACCTGGGCTGGGCTTGCTTGTTTGTTTTTTAATAACAAATTTAAAGACCCTTCCACACCAAAAGTGAAATGAATCAGGAAATGCAAATTCACACCTGTACAGTAGAGGGCGCAGCTCAAACAAACAAACCTTTCAGCTGTTCAACACTCTTATTTCTAAATCTAATCTAAAGTAATTTTTGCTTATTAGTATGGTTGAATTAGATCATTGAAGGTCAGCAGCAAAGACATTGGTTAATAAAGTGAGGTTAAATACATAAAGTATGTTTGTGAAATTTCATATATTTTATTATTACAGGTTTGCGTAAAATTCTGAGATTGCATTTCACTGTTTTATTCATTTTGAGGAATATTGAATGATTTTGTGCAAGTGAGATGAGTAAATGCACGTTCACATTTAGTCTAGAACTACAATAACATCATGTTCACACAGCGCACACAACACCGCTGAGCTTTATTTCTCTCAACATGAGGACAGGAGAGCTGTCAGGCAATATATGTGATAAAGTAACTCAGATATTTTGTTGTAAATTAAAAAAGTAATGCGTTACTTTACTAGTTAAAAAGTAATCTGATTACATAACTCAAGTTATTTGTAATGCGTTACCCCCAACACTGTTCATAAGTAGCACCAAAACATTGCTGGTCTAGAAGTAATAGAATGAAGTTGGATGCCGATGTAGGTTCACAAAGCCATGAGCATCAGTAGTAACGCAACGTCCGCCATTGTTGATGGAAGGCTTGTTCGAGATGCATTGAAGCTGCATGGGCCAATCAGCATATGACATCAAAGTACCGCGTTTGGAGACCGGTTCTTAGAAGGCTCGTCAGTCGAACCAACTCCGAACCAGCAATAAATAGCACCAGCTCTGAACTAGTACCCGGTTCATGCTGGTGGAAAAGTGGTATGAGAGGTTCTTTGGGGAACCAAAAATGGTTCTTTTTAATGGTATCACTACGAAAACCCCCTTTTATTTTTAAGAGTGTAGTTGTAGTGGTTTGTCTGCTGACGTTGATGTGTGTTGTTGTTTCAGCTGCGGTGGCGGCTGGTGTGGAGCTGCTTCTGGTGTGTCCTCCTGATGCAGACGCCACCGTCATTCAGCTGCTGTGCCGTCTGTGCTCAAGTCTCTCCGCTCTCGGCTTCACCGTGTCTCTGGACTTGTGGAACCGCTCCGAGATCAACGCGCTGGGTCCCGTGCCCTGGCTGCACTCCTGTCTGGAGCAGGTGCGGCGGCGCGGAGGCAAGGCGGTGATGGTTCTGACCCCGGAGGCCTGCGAGCGGGCCAAGCGATGGAGCTGTCGAGGAACGAAGCAGGAACCGGAAGAAGAAAATGAGATCAGTGTCCAATCATTGTCGTGCTCCGAGGTCTTCGATGCATTGCTGAGCTGCATCCTGGGTGACTATCTGCTGGGTCGTGCGGGAGAGCGGTTCGTGCTGGCGCAGTTTGACGGGCGGTGCACTGCCACGGCCCTGCCGGAGTTTTTTCGGGGACTGCCGTTTTTCAGCTTGCCTTCCCAGAGTCTGGACTTCATAACGGAGCTCACACAGGGGGCTCGTACGGGAAGAAGAGTGTGTGAGCGGTGGGAACGAGCGGGGGCGTTGAGGGCAGCGTCACGGGCCATATCAGGGGCGCTCCGAGAGATCACAGGAGGCACCGGACACACGTGTGCAACGCTCTCTGAGGACTCAGGGACGGAGAACGACTATGAAACTGTCCCGCTACAGGCAGAACAGTCAAGCCTTGCTCTCGACACCGAAACAAGCACTGTAGGTTGGGTCTAAACTAGTCTTAGACAGACCTACGAGTAAACGGCATGAGGTCTGGTCCATGCCGAGCCTCATTCTGGCCAGAAGCAAGAA
The DNA here is from genome assembly GCF_018812025.1 of Megalobrama amblycephala. NCBI lineage: Eukaryota > Metazoa > Chordata > Actinopteri > Cypriniformes > Xenocyprididae > Megalobrama > Megalobrama amblycephala. The sequence goes on from NC_063055.1 coordinate 40,229,213, forward strand.
CCTTGTAAGGTACCTTTGCTCGCCAAAATCATTTCAATGGGCATTTCGTATAAGGGGGAAAAGTTCCCCATGCAGATTTTGCTCACGTTCAGGTTGTTCACATGGATTCATCGCCAACTTAAACCAACAAAAAAGCTGCTTGGTTTGGAAGTGACTTCTTTTGACACGATTGATAATTCACCGCCCTGCGTTGTATTTGCTGAATGAAATCCAATACTTGTTTCTCACTAATTTTGGGGTGCTGATTCCAAAAATAGTGCCTGTTTTGCATAAGCACATCACACTTTCTCACAAAATAGTATGTGCATTTTGTTGCATTTCTGCTTTCGACAACCATTTGTAAGGTGAAGAAGGCTTGCATTATCGCATAATCACCAGAAAAACTGCCTCAAAGTCATGATTCCCAGCTTACAACTGTTTGTTAAATTCTCAGCCGATTTTCACGTTTGACGTTATTTTTGATTTCAGAGTTAGAATTATGGCCAGTGACAGAAGAAAATGCAAACACGAACCCAGATGTTTTCTGCGACATCTCTGAGTGTTTACTACATCCAAAAAGCGACAGACAATTTTGTGAAAAAATCTAATTTATAAAGTTTATTTATGTAAATGTTTATTTTTATAGACAATGGCGGTTTTTTGCTTGCAAAATCTCACCTAAATGTTGTGGCCACACCTTTATACATGTAAATGAATGTTGCTTGTTCATCTAAAATAGATTGTTCATAACATTCACTGATCAGAAGAGCTGTGAGAGTTTAGGTGGCGGTTTCAGATATGAACTCGATCTGACACTGATGTAAAGATGTATATTGTATGATATGGAAATATGCCTTATCTCAAGCTCAGAATAGAAGAAACACAAGGAAAACCACAACGGACCAGCTGAAGACAGACATCTGCATACCTACACATGGAATTCTGAAGGCAAATGTAGGAGAAGGGCAAGATGAGAGAAGTCACTTTCTTCTTTTGACTAGTGCACAATAACATTTCCATGCCATAAGCTGTGAAGGCACAAAGGCTATATCTGAGTAACTCAGAAGGTAATAAGCTCTCTTATATAAGCTGTAACTGTAAGATTTTCAGTCAGATGTCCGGTTGCATGAATGATTTATCTTTTTTTCAATAGCAAAGTTGTGTGTCTATGCTGTAAAAAATGTGACAACTTGCCCTTAATTGTTTTTGTACACTAACATTAAACATATTGTGATTTTTTTTAAATTAATTAAACTGCATGACTAGTGTTAAAATTGCCCTGTGTAAATAATACAGTTATGAAAAGGAGTTATTATCAATTTTATAATAATAAAATTAAAATAAAATACAAGACCAGCCACAGACTTCGATATAACAAAGTAAAAATGTCATTTAAGTAACTTTTGAATTATTAATATTATTATTATTATTAATATTACTCAAACACAATTAAATTTCTTTAAAAATGTTAGATGTGGTTTTGTAGTCTGACATGATTAAGGCGGGGCTATGACGACACGCGATCCGCACCTTTCATTTTGGCACACGGCGGTCTGTGATTGGCGCAGCAGAATCCTCCTTCAATAAGGATTGGCTGTTTCACTGGAGGAGGCGGGGCTTGAGCGATCAGCTGCAGCACTCACAGAATGAACTAGAAGAGCGAGCGCTACCGCGGAGAGGTTTAATGCAGCGATATAACTGCTCCTGAAACGCACCCGAAGAGCTGTTTCTGTCGAGAAGGTTTGGAGGAGGTTTATCACCCAAACGCACCCTTGTGAAGTGAGTATACAGAACAGAAAAACAAAGCATCTTGCGTCAGTGTTCAAATGAAAGAGCTGGTGAATGCAACAATGTTTCAGTCCGGCGTCACGTCACAGCTGTCGCGAGAGAAACAATGTTGCAGTTTCTTTAATCGAGTGTAGATGAGCAGCGCGATGAACGACCTCGTGTGTTTCAAGTCTTGAGCTGTGATGTTGCATGAATGCATGAGCTCCAGCAGTCAGTCAGTGGCCTACATACATGCAGCATCAGCATCACTCACTGGAGATGATCTCAGATCAGTGCTGCACACAAACAACCAGCATCACACAGGAAGAGGAACTGATGCTTCAGTCAAAGAGGGGTTTGAGTCAGGTTGACTGCCTTGCACATATAATATGGTAACTGCACAATAACAAAAAATTAATACTATTTTTTTGAACAAATTATATTGTTAACATAACAGTGAAAGTCACAAAAATGTATCTGATCATATTATTTCCCACAATCGTTAATAATTGGGAAATATGATTTCATTGTTAAATGGTGAATACCAGGCATAAAATCTTGCATATTGCATTAGTAAATATATTTTTATACTCAAAAATATTTAATAAGCAAGAAATGTGTCTTTGTGAGTGCAGAGCCTGTATAAAATGATTTTTAAAAGTCCAGTAATCACAGTGTGTTGTGTTGATGAAAGGTGCCAGAACAAGTGTGTAAAACAGGGTTAGTTCACCCAAAAATGTGATTTCTATCATTAATTACTCTCCCTCATGTCGTTCCACACCCGTAAGACCTTCATTCATCTTCAGAACACAAATGAAGATATTTTTGATGAAATCCGAGAGACTTGTCCATAGACAGCAATATAATCAACACTTTCAAGGTCCAGAAAGGTACTAAAGACATCATTAAAACAGTCATGTGACTGCAGTGGTTCAACCTTAATGTTATGAAGAGACGAGAATACTTTTGTGCTCAAAAACAAAACAAAAATAACGACTTTATTCAACAATCTCTTCTCTTCTGTCATTATCTTACGCAGGTGACGCAGTAACACAGTGAAGCTTCCGTGTTTACGTCTGAATGCCGGCTCAGTATTGGCCAAAGCTGATCACATGATCAGCACAACACATGCATAATCAGCTGACACAGAAGCGGGCCAATAATGAGTCGGCGTTCTGACGATGAACCTGGAAGCGCTGGACATAAACAACGTTTGAGAATGACACAGAAGAGAAGAGATTGTTGAATAAAGTGGTTATTTTTGTTTTGTTTTTGCGCACAAAAAGTATTCTCATCGCTTCATAACATTAAGGTTGAACCACTGCAGTCACATGACTGTTTTAACGATGTCTTTAGTACCTTTCTGGACCTTGAAAGTGTTGATTATATTGCTGTCTATGGACGAGTCATACATATTTCATCAAAAATATCTTAATTTGTGTTCTGAAGATGAATGAAGGTCTTACAGGTGTGGAACGACATGAGGGAGAGTAATTAATTTCATTTTTGGGTGAACTAACCCTTTAAAACAAAGTACCATGACAAACTCTTATCAACCCACGGCAGGAGTGAGATGATTGACTCTTTTCATAAAGCCCTTGAAGAGCTTTCCTCCTGAAGCTGTTGTGTTGTGCAGGGCGGGATGTGGTGGTCCTGGCCCCTGGTGTCTGTGCTGGTGCTCTGCTCTCTGCTGTCGGTGGGGACCGTGAGAACCGCACCCTGTCAGACCTGCCGCAAACTCACCGACCGCTTCCTCCAGGTGTGTGGGACTGCATTCACTGTCATGTGACTGTAACTTACTTCAGACACAGAGAAACAGAACAGGCATTCATTGAGCTTCATTTTATAGGAATAGGTGTGCACATCCAAAACATGAATGAAGCTCAGGACAACAAGACAACAATAAACAGTAAAAGATACAGTAGTTTTGACATCTTCCCCCCTTATTCAAATATTACGAATAATTCATTAAAGATTTTGTAAGCATATAGAGCAGCTGGGTTCGGGAAGTAAAAACTCCATAGGCAAATAGATTTTTGAGGATAACTTATAAACTGTTAAAGAAAGCTCTACAGTGAGCTGTGAGGTTGTTAATCAATGATGAAGCCGTCAGCCTGCATTATTTCACCTTAGTTTTAAAATAATAGTTTTTATCAGCGGAATTGGTGAAAAACTACATTACCCATGATGCTGTACAGAAAATTCCACCAATCAGAGTCGTAAATGCGCCAAAAGATCTCATTAGCTCCGCCCACTCCAAATGAAGCACAGTTAATGATGTCGTCGATTCAGTCTCCATACGCTCTCAAAATACTTAAATATTAGAACAGACAAGCATATTTTGCATTAAACTTAAAATATGTTGTTTTTATATATAATCAACATTTGTAAATGAGTAATTTTATATTTCTCTATTGTTTTAAATTCGATCATGCTGTTTGCAATGCTTCATGGGATTGTAGTTCTTTCTTCACTAAAGCCGTTACGTTCACAGTCTTGTGCGTTTTGTGTTATTTTTCCCATTTTCAAATAACTTTTTAGCTTCAAATTAGAGCTGCACATTTCTGGATAAAAAGAGAATCACAATTTTTTTTGGTTTTAAATCAAGATCGCAATTCTCCCCTGAACATGTAATTTACTAGACGTTTTGACAAAATATTAATTGCTGGAAAAATGTTTAATTAATTTGAATGAATTCAGTGAATCGTTAATAAATACTTGTTTCATTACTGGATGAATCAGTGTTTTTGAACGAATCTCTTGAATGAATGATTCAATGACAAATACATTTTTAACAGTCACTTGTCGTGTTATTTGAAGTGCCAAGTTAGTTTCAAAGGTGATTTGCTCTATTTTCATTGCTATCGTAGACATCAGTGTTTATATCTGAACTATAAACTTTTATCCAGTACTTCTGTGATAATCTGAATATTTGTAACTACCGTGTGTTTCGAAACTGCTCTCTCTGGCTCAGCGCGGCAGAACGAACACAGATTTGAATATTCCCGTATGATTTTGTCAAAGGTTTAATAGACACAGGCGAATCGCTGTCAATAATAAAATAAGAATCGAGATCGCAATCTTGTGAGTCCAGAGACAAGAAAGGATTGTGAATCTAATGATGCAGTCTTTTTTAGGAAACATTAAAATAATCAAACTTGCTTAATTTCACATGTAAAATCTTTGCAAGTATATTTTCCAGCCTGATTGAGCATGTGTGTAATTTATGCATAATTTTCTAAACCTAGTGATAAGGCCTGTTCACATCAAGAACAATAACTGTAAAGATAATAATAACTAAATCAGCGTTCAGACCAACGGACGATATCGTTGTGCTTATTATCAGCGCTGCAGTTTTGTGTCTGTCTCTTTAAATGCTGGAGCTCATTAAAGCAGGATGGATTCTGATTGGCTGTCAATGTTTTTATCATTCATGAGTTGGAATATAAATAATTCTGAATGTGATTCCAACGATATCCTTATCCTGTCGTTATCATTATAGTTCTGCTGTGAACTCTGATATTCTTTTGGAAAGATTTATCTATATCAATAAGATCTCTTTACGTGTATCATTATAGTTGTGGCTCTTGTGTGTTGGCGAGAGCGCTGTCATGTTCAGATGATGTGCTTCTTCTGTATGAAGTGTAATGACTGTTTCAGGGCTTGGAGCGAACGGCCAATAAGAATTTTGGAGGAGGGAATACGGCTTGGGAAGAGGAGAAACTGGCGAAATATTCCCGCAGGTAAAGATGTTTTTAGTCCAGCTGTAAGAGTAACATGTCCATGTGTGCAGTGTTTCCTTAATGAATAATTTGCGTCAGAATAACTTTTTTTCACTGACAAAAATGAGATGATGACAAAAAAAAACAGTTTTGAATGACAAAAATCTTTTGACATTTTCATCAATGAATAAAAAGGAGACAAAAATGTTAGGGATTTGGGCAGAGATCCAGTCATGCGCACATAATCAGCTCAGACAGTTCTGTCTGAAGTGAACGTAAACAGTTGGGAGAATATCGGATGTGTATCAGTATATTGGATCCGTGCATCCGGCCTTAAAGTGACAGTAGTCTAATAAACCTGCTGCTGTCCATCATTAATAAAATTCAATTAATAAAATAAAAGAAAAAGAGAAAATCACTCAGTGTTCTTGACTTAATAGCTTTAATAGCTTTAAGGATTAATCTATATTTAATTTATACAAATAAATATGTCTGCTTGAAAGAATGACGAATGTTATATCAAGTTGTTATAAAGAATGCATCATTTATTAAAAAGAATGTTCTTGTTTCTTTCATTTTAAGATAAAGACATGTTATATATCACAGCAGTTAAATCTGAGTCTGTATTGCATGTTCAAACCTTAATATCTGTCATATTAACAGCTTAATAGCCGTTTTCTCCGGGAGTATAGAATGAGTTTGGACATTAAACACATTTGATTTTAGTTGACTAAAACTAGACGAAAACTAAAACAATTCAGATGACTAAAATATGATTAAAACTAAATGGCATTTTAATGCAAAGACTATGACTAAAACTAAATCTTAATTTGCTGTCAGAATTAACGCTGCATGTGTGGTTGTTTCAGAACAGAGGTTTGTCTTCTTCATATATGTTTAAAATGTTGGTTCTGCAGCCTTTGTTTGAAAGCTTGTTGTGTGTGTGTGTGTGTGTGTGTGTGTGCAGTGAAACGCGTCTGTTAGAGATTGTAGAGGCGGCGTGTGACAAATCCGACTTTGATTGCAACCGTCTGCTGGAGCAGATCGAGGATCAGGTGGAGACGTGGTGGTTTCACAGGTGAGAGCGCAGGTGTTTGCACACACATCACACACTCATCAGGAACGCGGGGTTAACTTACCGTCACATAAAGCCCTGACTCTGGACCAACGCAAACCTTGTTCACTCGTGGATTTCGGTTCCAGTCACACTCAAAGATGTTCTCAACAGAGCGCCGAGTCCAGGAGTCACTAAGGGTCTGTCCCAGTATTCACACGTGACCACTTGTCTACTTACATGACATACTTGCGTGATGTATTTGCGGAGTGAGGATGTGAAAAACACAAGATTTTTAATTACTCAATGAGACAAATCTAGGAGAATTTTTCTCTAGATTTTCCACAGAGCCCCTGTCGTTCCCTTATGGAGCTGATTATGATCATTATGATGGAAGCCGTTGAGTAAAACATCTTGTAGCTGTGCGTCGTGGAAAGTGTTCTTCACAGGATCTTGTGTCTATGAGAAAGTGTTGTGTGAGGTTACAGACAGCAGGAGTCTCCAGACCTGTTTGAGTGGCTGTGCATCGAGGAGCTCCGACTGTGCTGCCCACCTGGACACTACGGGCCTGACTGCGCAGGTGAACACACACACACACACACACACACACACACACACTCATGCACTCAACATGTCTGTGATCGACTACATGTTCATCACTGCAACCTTTCATGCCACAATCTAAATATAATGCTATAATCAACGCTTTTCACGATTAGTTAACCTTGAGAGCTGTGATAGTAAAAATGCGCTAAAAGAGAGAGTAATAATTAGCTATTTCATATGCAAAGATGTCAGCCAATCACAGCAGTGGGCATTTCCACTGAAGTCTCACAGAGACACGCCCCTTAAAACAGAGCGCTCAAACCAGAGGATAAAAACAGGGTAGGAAAAATGCCTTTTTATTTCTAAATTATGACAATTTTGATATTAAAATCATTCTAACATTATAAGTGCACCCCAGGAAACATTATAAAACAATAAAACGACACAGTTCATGACCCCTTTAATACTTATTTGTCTTGTTTATCACTGTGAAGCTGCTTTGAATCAATCAAAGCACTATGAAAATATATGTGTCTTGACTCTTGTAAAACTGGCCCCAAGCTATGAAATTTGAGTATCTGTGCCTTACAGCAGCTCAAATAATATAATATATTCGTTCAGATACACCAAACCAGCTGATCAGCTTTCCCATACTTTCCACAGAAACAGTGTATGGGTTCTGTTGACTCCTAAAGATACAGTTACGCTTCACCCTTTCATTTGCCTGTATCATATTTACCACTGTATTATTAGAGATGCCTGTTCTTATACTTCCTGTGTGTGTGTGTGTGTGTGTGTGTGTGTGTGTGTGTGTGTGTGTGTGTGTGTGTGTGTGTGTGTGTGTGCGCGTGTGCGCAGAGTGTCCCTCCGGCCCTGGGGGAGTGTGTGGAGGTCTGGGCCGCTGTGAGGGTGAAGGCACACGTCTGGGAGACGGAGACTGTGTTTGTGACCCGGGATACTCCGGCGTTCTGTGTCAGGACTGTGCCGACGGATACTTCAGAGAAAAGAGCTCCAATCACACACAGCCGCCCTGCTCAGGTGAGTCTCATGAGTGGACGGGAATAAAACAGAATTAGGGAAAAATTGTCAGTCTCAAGTGTTGACCTTCTCAATGACCGTCATTCATGAAGCGGATATTAGATGTATGATCTGTCTTTTGTTTTTAGCTTGCCATCATTCCTGTAAAAAGTGCAGCGGTCCTCAGGACGACAGATGTCAGGACTGTAAGCCGGGATGGCTCCTGCACAGCAACAAGTGTGTGGGTGAGTTACACATGACGGCCTCAGACATCAGCCATCATGAAGCTCTCCTCCAGAAACACAAAATGATTTGGGAAAAGTCGTATTTGTAAAAACGGGTTTGACTCTGATTTAAAGCAGTAGCTCTCCATCTGTGCTTCATTATTCACTTTCATGCTGATCTGAACCCATATACAGGATGTTTCTCTCACATTTATATCAAATGATATAGTTAAGTAATATCACATGAGCAAGTGTGCTGTTTTTCCTGAAGGTCCACCTTGTAGCTTGCGTTTTAGACACAATATTGTCCAGAACTGTTTTGTGTCTCTGAGCAACACGTGCTGTAGCAGTGCTTCATTACTGAATAAATATAGATTTTGAACAAATCAGTGTAATGAATGATTGAGGGGGCGTATACATGACACTGACCAACGTTTTTGGTACATTATTGCTTTTTACCAATTTTAATTAAATAATTATAAAATTATTATTAAATATTCAAATTAAAATACTTGCAAAACACAAAAAACAAACTATTGACTGGTAACAGTGTCTTTATATTGTAACTGAATTTGATGAAGTGTATGCATTATCTTTTATGACAGATTCATTTAATGAGGTTAGACAAATTGTCCTTACAAAAGTAAAAAATTACCCTGGAAAATGAATTTAAAGGCACAATATGTAAGATTTTTGTAAATATCCAAAAACCACTAGAACAGTGTTATATATTTTGTTGATTTGTGTACTTACATTATAATAAATGTTAAATCAGATAATTCAGCTGTTTTAACCAGTTTAACGGCCCGTGTCATCACGTCACCTGTCAATGATGTCATATCCACATTACCCTCGATTTCCGGTTTTACTTCCATAGAAACCATGAAACACCAAAGACGCTTTCATATATTGTGTGTTTTATTAGACAGATGAGCAACTGTTTGGATACATTCATCGACAGAAAACGAATCATTGTTATTTAACTCAACACGTTTAGTCTTATTGTTTAAATCTCGTTTTCTTGATTTACGGCGAGTAAAATGTTTGTACCTCAGAGACGACTTTATTCTGTCGAGTGACTAACATCATAATCAGAAAGAGCTTTATCTGTACTAACACGAATACAACATTTTCTCCAACATGCAATATATTTAAAATTAATTTCATGCCATTTATCAACACAAGAGATCCAGCTTTTACTAATATGATAATCTAATATCGATCTAGTTTACTGCAGCGTGAAAAACACACAATCTTAATTCATCAGATAAAGTGAGCTGTATTAGTACTTCAGCAGCAGTTTCATCAGAATGAGATCAAATAACGTGAACTGAAGTGATCAAACGTGACTGTACCAAAGTTCAAGTTCAGGGAAGAAGGAGATTTAATCAGAAAATAAACGTAAACAACAAAGCGAAAGGAGCGGCAGCGGCGAATCAGCATAATAAAAACAGAAACGTAAAACGTCCCAGGCTCTCGCTCCGTCCTGCTTCACTCCACAGTAACGTTAATAAAACTGTAATACATGATATCATCTATGAACATGAGTTCTGCCCGAGTCCCGTCGGATTGATTTCCATCGGCTGTGGAGGTGAAGACGACAACTCCCATGATTCCACACTCATTCACAGCTTCACCTTTGTTATTGTTTTGAATGAGCGACCTCTAGTGGAGAAACCTACACACTGTGCCTTTAAGGAGCAAATGTTCCCCTTAACGGAAAAGTGAATTTCTGTCACTGCTGTGAAGGACCACAAGAATATGAAAAGATCAAAATCACACCCAGAAAAATATTGTCTAATTATCATTCTTGACAAAATCCCAGAAAGTGTCTTTTGTCCATATTGCAGATGTGGATGAGTGCGGCACTGAGCTGGCTCGCTGTCCTTCCAACACGTACTGCTTCAACACCGACGGCTCCTACGAATGCAGAGGTCAGTCTCACACTCATCCTCAGTAATGCAGTGGTGTGTTTGCGTGTCTCTGATGCGGTTGTGTGTAGGGTGTGATCAAGCGTGTGTGGGCTGTATGGGCAGCGGACCGGCTCGCTGTAAGAAATGCGCTCGAGGCTTCAGACTCACTGGGGCCAAGTGTCTAGGTAAGACTTTCACCAGGATTATTTAGAGAAGACAGCTGTTGATATGAGGTTTGCTCAGATTATGAAAATCTCTCGCTGCCTTCGTCAGACATCGATGAGTGTGCGGAGAGAGCCATCGCCTGCCCCGGACTCAATGAAGCGTGCGTTAACGAGGAGGGCTCGTTCCGCTGCGAGTGTGCGGAGGGATTCATCCGGCGGGACAGCATCTGTGTGGAGAATCTGCCGCCGAGTGAGTGCAACACACGCTCACATGCTCATACTGTCATCATTTACTCACCCTCAAGTTGTCCCAAACCTGTAAGAATGTTCTGCTGAACACAAAGGAAGATATTTTGAAGAATGTTGGTGTGGCACCATTGACTTCTGTAGTGTTTGTTTCCATACTGTGGAAGTCAGTGGCCATGTACACTGCAACTAAACTCGTTTAACCCTGTTCTGTTCACACACAGTGACAACTGCATTTACAAAATTCTGCTCAGTGTGAACTGAACAGCTAGTTAATAGTGATGGAAGAAACAAAGCTTTTTAAAACTTTAAATCAATTGAACCAATTGCTATGCAGGTGACACCTGTTGGTCAGAACAGTGTAAATACAACAAAAACTAGATTTGAAATAAAATTTGAAAATAAAATCTATCAAATGCAATTAACTAATCATCTAATGAGATCAAATATCAAGTGTCAGTATAATATGTGTTTTTATCAGTTTTCAGGGTTTGTTTTGTTTGTTTCATGGATGGCTCAGCTAAACAGGCCAATAAGAGACTATTAACTACTATTATTCCTTTTAATTACACTAATGTCTCATTATAACATCTACAAATGTATAGGGGTGTAACGGTACACATATTTGTACCGAACCGTTTCGGTACAGGGCTTTCGGTACGGTGCACGTGTGTACCGAAGCATTACATTGCAACCAATATTCACCACCAATAACCGCAATAAGCTCTGCGTTTTGTTACTTTCGATAAGAAACAAAGTGTCATCCTTCAAATTCTGTCCACGAAATCATGAAGTTTAAACAGAAAATGCCATTTTGACGTGCTTTGATGTGGGGTGACAGATCACTGTACAGGCGCCTCAGTTCAACCGGCAGCGCGAGCGCAGAGCGCGAGTCAATGTGTTCATCTCTTCCTCCTTAATACTAGTTACAGAATAAACATGAAAGAACATCTGAAGGTATGTTGCAAGATTCAGTACAACTTACTGAAACGGTCATATCTCATGTAATCGCTCATTCAGTGTTTCAACGGTGGAAAGACATCAATGAAAGCTTCCGTATTCAACAATATGTCATGATGCATTTACCTCAGAAAAGCCATTCAGTGTTCACAGCTTGTTAGTTCGCTAGAGAAATGAACTCTTTCGCTTAATATATGCACTGTATTAGCCAATATATTCATTATTTTACTTAACCTTTTAGTGATATCCTGATTAGGCTATTTAATGTATGTTTAAATAAATCTGATGTTAAAATAACAGCCACTGTGTAGAAATGATTATATTTCAACAACGAATTGGAGTAAAAACATTTAGAAGTTAATGCAAAAACTGCCTTAGGTGCAGCTTACAGGTTTGCATACAATTTGTTATTTGAGTGTTGATTATTTTATCTAAAAATAAAAAGCAATTGAATTTAGGCTAATAGTTTGGGCTTCTTTCAAGTTAGGGCTCCCTACATAGTTTATAGCATTAGCAGAGATCATTTTTTTTATCCTTAAGAAACTTTTAGTTTTAATTTAATTTAATATATTTAAAGACAAAAACACAATTTGTTCAGTAAACCTCTGTTTAATAATAAAAAAAAGCAATTTTATGTTTAGTTTTCTCTCCACCTGCTGTACCGAAAACTGTACCGAACCGTGACTTCAAAACCGAGGTACGTACCGAACCGTGAGTTTTGTGTACCGTTACACCCCTACAAATGTATAAAACTGATCAGAGATCAGGTAAAAACCATAGACGCATGATTCATGGGTTCACAGAGATCATCGCCCACCAGTGGTGAACCAGTGAAATTTTGAAACATTTCGAAACAGTTATGACGTAACGAAGCCTCATTTACTGAAATCATGTGACTCTGGCAGTTTGATACGCGCTCCGAACCACTGATTCGAAACACAGGATTCGTTAAGTTTTCGAAGCTTCATGAGGCAGTGTTTTGAAAGTGTACTAGTTGTTAATGGCATATTTTAATGTGCATCTCTTCTGTGTGTGCGTTAGTGTAAGAAATCATGAGCCTTGGCCCATTTGTGTTGCCAGATCTTGCAAGAAAAATAGCGAACAAGAACATGCCCACAATAAACTGAAATAAATCCAAAAGATTTATACTGAAAATAAGACCAAAATATTGTGCCCACACCGGCTCATTTTAATAACTACTTGATAGCTTTATGAGCCAATTAAACAACAAGCCCAAAACCGTGTATAATAAGTGGACATGGCAACACTGTTAGTGCATTCTGTACCAGATATTTTCCACCCCTTTGCATTCATGTTGCCAGATCTACGGAAGAGGATTAGGGACAAGCAATAATAAAAAAATAAAACCATCTCGAGATTAAAGTTGTTAAATTACGAGAAAAAAGTCGTTAAATTTCCAGAAAAAGTCGAGTTAAAATGTTGAGAATAAACTCGTTAAATTACGAGAAAAAAGTTGTTAAATTTCCAGAAAAAAGTCGAGTTAAAATGTTGAGAATAAACTCGTTAAATTACGAGAAAAAAGTCGTTAAATTTCCAGAAAAAAGTCGAGTTAAAATGTTGAGAATAAACTCGTTAAATTACGAGAAAAAAGTCGTTAAATTTCCAGAAAAAAGTCGAGTTAAAATGTTGAGAATAAACTCGTTAAATTACGAGAAAAAAGTCGTTAAATTTCCAGAAAAAAGTCGAGTTAAAATGTTGAGAATAAACTCATTAAATTACGAGAAAAAAGTCGTTAAATTTCCAGAAAAAAGTCAAGTTAAAATGTTGAGAATAAACTTGTTAAATTACGAGAAAAAAGTCGTTAAATTTCCAGAAAAAAGTCAAGTTAAAATGTTGAGAATAAACTTGTTAAATTACGAGAAAAAAGTCGTTAAATTTCCAGAAAAAAGTCGAGATAAAATGTTGAGAATAAAGTTATTAAATTACGAGAAAAAGTCGTTAAATTATGAGAATTTAATGACATTTTTCACATAATTTAACGAATTTGTTCTCGAAATTTAACGAGTTTTTTTCTCGTAATTGAATGAGTTTATTCTCAACATTTTATTTCGACTTTTTTCTCGAAATTTAACAACTTTAATCTCGAGATGGTTTTATTTTTTTATTATTGCTTGGCCCTAATCCTCTTCCGTACAGATCTTACTAGAAAAACAGTGAACATAATAAACCAAAATAAATCCAAATGCTTCATACTGAAGCCAGCCAAGACCAAACTATAACACCTGTCTGCTTTAATAGCTCCATAAACTTGATCGCTTTATGAGCGAATCATTTCCTTCACAAGAGTCAGTTTAGTTGGTGCTTGTTTAGTGCTAAAATAATACTTATCTCAGTTCATCAAAACCACATTTGTGACCCTGCACCACAAAACCAGTCATAAGGTCAATTTTTTTGAAATTGAGATTTATACATCATCTGAAATCTGAATAAATAGCTTTCCATTGATGTATGGTTTGTTAGGATCGGACAATATTTGGTTGAACTATTTGAAAATCTGCAATCTGAGGGTGCAAAAAAATCAAAATATTGAGAAAATCGCCTTTAAAGTTGTCCAAATGAAGTCCTTAGCAATGCATATCCACTCACAAAAATACATTTTTGATATATTTATGGCAGGAAATTTACAAAACACCTTCATGGAACATGATCTTAATATCCTAATGATTTTTGGCATAAAAGAAAAATGGATAATTTTGACCCATACAATGTATTGTTGGCTATTGCTACACATATAGGCCTACTTGTGTGACTTATGAGTGGTTTTGTGCTCCAGGGTCACGTTTGTCATCATAGTCTGATTCTGTCATCATACACGGGTAAAGCATCGATTACACAGTCTGTGCTCTTCATTTAGTAATGCTAAACTCCTGCATTCCTGAATCGGTCAGGAAGTGAAAAACAGGTGAAGGAATATGAAATTGTGTATGACATTTCATTACAAGGAAGCACAATCCTAATTTTGCCTGCTATATAGGATGACTAGTGGCAGTTTGTGAAGAGTGTCCCTGTACAGAAAGACGCTCTGTAACCGGCTCCATCTGTGTCCTGCAGCGGGTCCAGAGAAGGGTTTGTTCGATGACATGACGGACGACGAGGTGCTCGTCCTGCAGCAGATGTTCTTCGGGGTGGTGATCTGTGCGCTCGCTACTCTCGCCGCCAAAGGAGACATGGTCTTCACCGCCATCTTCATCGGCGGCGTGGCTGCCATGGCCGGGTACTGGCTCTCGGAGAAGGGCGACCGCGTGCTGGACGGCATCCTGAAAGGACGCTGACGGATCGAGGGACTCGGACAGGCTGATGCCGCTGGAACGGGAAGCTCTGGGTTCGGTCGACGCCGTGGCTCTAGGAATGCATGTGAATCGGGGACGTTTAGGACGGGCCGCAGTGGCAGGGCTGCTGGGTAATGATGATGATGACGCTGCTCATGTAGAACACTGTGTTTCAACAGTTCAGCTGCTGCTGTGTTTCTGAGACGCCACACGGTAGTGAATGGATATGGAGACGTATGCAACCCATTCAGGTAGAAGTACTGTACATATGCTGGCATGGACATATTGGCACTCTCGCAACATTAAAGGATTAATTCACCCCAAAACGAACTTTTCCTGATTATTTACTCACCCCTGGGCCATCTGAGATGAGAAGGTTGCAGGATTTTTCTCCATCTAATGCAAGGGAATGCTGCTCAACATAGACCATTTTTTATAGTCCAAAATCCATATTTAGGCTTCAAAGAGCTCCACGTGACCCCAGCTGACCGATAACGGTCTTCTCTAGCAAAACCATCAGTCATTTTTAGAAAAAAATAATTATATACATTATACACATGAGGTCATGAACTCAACCGTCTCATGGACTTTACAGAGCTGGACCAAGGCGAATATTTGTAGTTAAAATGTATATAATTTTTTTTTCTTTTCTTTTTTTCCTGAAAATGACTGATGGTTTGCCTTATTGGATGGCCCAGGAGTGAGTAAGTAATCAGGAAAAGTTCATTTTAGGGTGAACTTCTTTAATGTCATTTACATCCCATTTACACATGGATACTGTGTTCATTTCTAACGTTTGTCCCAATGTGTAAAACATTAAGATTATGAGTAGATGCAACATTTCCAGATGCATGAATGCAACACTGTCACAGAAGGTGTGTGTGTGTGTGTGTGTGTGTGTGTGTGTGCGTGTGTGCGTGTGTGTGTGTGTGTGTGAGAGAGAGTAGTGTGTTTTACGGCAAATCATTTGACTCATTTCAGCAGGGTTCCCACATTATTTGATCAATAAATTTTCACAATCAATAAATGGATAAGGATTTTTTTTAATGAATCTTTTTGAATTTAGATCAATTTGAACGGGTTCAACAAATTTATTGAACGACTGCAAATTTTACTCTCACGAGTGCTTAAACCTGCCGCAGCCGAGCACAGCTAGAAAATTTCATGAGTATGCTGGAAATCCCCATTTTAAAACCTAAAATGTAATTTTCTGTGGGAACCCTGATTTGAATATGCAATGTGAAGAAGAAAGCAGTGATGAATGTGGTTCAGTTGTTCACCTTCAGTGTGTTCAGCACATGTGGCCTTCAGTCATTTCACTGATTTAGTTTCAGGACAGAGCTTCAGTCATCATAGTGTGTGTCTGCATGCTTTAAATGCTTCATCTCGGCTTCTATTTATGTTGTTTGTCATATTTATTTTCTTCCAGTGTGAATATGCCCTATAATGATTGACAGGTGAGATTGTGAATTCTGCCAGCCTTAATGTGAATTACGTTTTAAATGTCTGTGGTTAGGGTGGAGGGCACTGATGTCATTAAAATCTGATTTAATTGACTGGCTTTACTCATTTTTAACTGGACTCTACAATAAAAACACTTTGAAACTACTTGAAAGTAATCTTTTTTTATGCACACGCAAGAGAAAAGGAAGCTTCTCGTCTCTTCTTTCAAGGTCATCATGAAATTAGAAATGCAAACGCTTCATGCGCTCGTTAATGCACAGATCGTTTACTAACCCTATACATGTATTATTCATTTGGGAGTCACACTTGTGTTGTTTGTGGTCAAAAGTGATTTTACTTTTTTTATAATTATTTTTAGTAATATATTTTTGATCAATAATATTTTTCTTTTGTATTTTCAGACAATTTTATGTTACTAATTAATATGTAAATAATAATTTTTTTCCTATTGAAAAATAATACTTTTTTTTTTGTTAAAATTGCATTTCATGTTTAAAAAATGAGTGTGACATTTTTCCATCAACTGCACTGTTTCTGTCAGGAAAGTGAACTGGACTCTGACTTCATTAAACACAAAGCATGTACAAAAGATAAAAAAGTAATTTATTTGTACATATCTTATTCCTCAAAGGTTTCTCTTGAACTGATGAACAAACATGATGGAACAATTCAAACGGCTGATGTTCACTGGTACAGCACTGATTCACATGTGCTCCTGCAGGCATTATGGTTTATTAAAATGAGTAAAATCAGATTCCTAAGCGCTCCTGGTTTCTCCACAGCCAGGCGTGATAGTCGTTGAGCTTGTGGTCATCTGGGGTCACCTGCAGACACACAAACACGCGTCAGCCGCGGCTCTGAGCGCCGCTCGAGTGACGTACGTACAGTCTTTACCTCTCTCCACTCCTCCACGCAGAAGATCCGGTACGAGTCATTGCCGTATTTGCCGATGCCGTGGAGCTCAATGGGATATCGCCAGGATTTACTCAGATACTCGTCTGACAAACGAGAGAACGTCACACAATCATGATACGACCACTACACCAAACAACCCAATAAAATCATCACAATATACACTATGGAAGCTTAATTTCCCAGCTATCCATGTTTACACTGTCATACGGTAGGGGGCGCTATTATGCATCTGAAAGAGCACAATCTCCTGATCAAAACACAGATGAAGAAGAAGCAGAAACAAGTGATAGAAGCATTGCTGACGCACATGTAAAATAACATGATCTTCAAACACTAAACAGCATATAAATCAAAAAATCTGTCTAACGTTACTGAATGAAATGAACCCATGAAAAGGAAACGACAGTGAAACTTTGAGGTGTTGATGGACTCGATCTGCTCTGAATCCCATCCGGATGAAGACCTTGACAAATACGTGAGCTTTTTCCAAACAATTCTGACTTTTTTCTCACAATTATGTTTTTTAAAAACATGCAAAAGGGTAATTGTGATGTTTTATCTCTCGTTTTATCTCAGAATGACGAGTTTATCTATTGCAATTTGAGATTATATCACAATTCTGCCTTTTTTCCCCTCACAATTGCAAGAAAACAAAGTCTGCATTGTGAGATGAAACGTTTCCTGTGACGCACCAGAGAAGCGTATGAGTGTCTTTGCGCGGAGCGTGCTGAGACCCAGCGGCTGCAGCAGGAGCGCCAGAGGCCGCCAGTCACTCGCCCGGGTCACGTCCGCGCTCGGGTAGCGCTCGAAAAACTCCCACAGCGTCGGGATCGCCATCTTACCTGCAGAAATACAGACGACACTTCACATACACACATCAGCTGCTTCAGAACCTGCTGAGCACCTCGAGACGTGACCGATCTGACTCAGCAACACTCAACATTACAATCGATTTCAACTGATGCTTGTAACACAAGGTCATGGGTTCGAGTCCCAGGGAAATCAAGAATTGATCAAATGTAAAAGTACACCTTGAATGCAGTTAAAAGCTGCCAAATGCATAAATGTAATTTGTGTCGCACCCATGATGTGTGGAACAGGACTATAGACACCAGGGACGAAAACAGCACAGATGTAATGAATGTGTGCGTGTACCGCTGGTCTTGTTGAGGAAGATGGTGGCCACCAGGAGCTTCCAGGGGTCGTGAAACAGGGTCTCCTGCACTAGATTGTAGGGCGAGCGCGGCGGAGTCCACTTCCTGAAGGCTTTGCGTTTCGGCTGGCTCAGAGCTGAGAGAGAAAGATTTATAACTCATCACCTTTAGTGTTGAAACAGACATGATCCATGCTGGGTGATGAATTACAACAGATTTATTCAAACTGCTATTAGCATTTAAACAGGACTCGAATATGAATTTTATAGGTCTAGTGAGAGTCTTATGTAATATTTTTGTTTATTTTATAATTACTGTTGTGTTATTTTTTGCATTTGTTTGTTGAGCCTCCTAAAAATCAAACTTTTAAAGTGCATGTTAAGGCACATGCTGTAGCTGGTTAGGACAAGAATGAACAGCAGTGTCCAAAAGTGATGTCCGGAGGAGATATTTGTTTTTAATGACCCTACAGATCAGTTAAAGCAGAGGTTCCTAAACGTTTAGAGTGTCGAACCCCTGAGGCGTTTAACACCCTTGTGTCTAACACACACACTGCAGTCACTCCTTTCCATTAAACGACAATATTCACCCCTTAAATTGATTTTTTGTGGCAGTTAACTTTATAAAGGCAAAGATTTTGTAAACCTGTTATCACTCTGCTCTGGTGCTGTTTGTGTGGCGGTCAAAAATGACTTTTCAACAAAATGATTGTACTATATTTTAGTTTGATTATTTTTTTTTATATTTTGTATTTTTAAGGGATTTTATGGTACTAAATTATATTTATGCAGTAGTAATGATCCATTTATTAACTTTTTGAGCATAGACCTGAAAATGAAATTTCCAACTTAAACTGTCAAAGATCTTGAATGTTTTAGAGCACAGACTGAAGTTCGGTCTCTTTTTAAAGATGACACATGGCAGATTATTGCTGAAGTGAAAAAAAGTTTTAAAAAGTGAAGTTTTAAGAATTTCAAGAATTTCAAGTTCACTTTTTAAAACTTTTTTTCACTTCAGCAATAATCTGCCATGTGTCATCTTCAAAAAAAATTCAAATACAATTTTACATTTATTGTTATGAAAAATGCACAAAAATACCATTTTAATTTTTTTATATTAAATATATATTTTCCAAAACACATTTTACTTGAAAACTGTAAAAAAAAAAAAAAAAAAATTAAAGCCATAATAAAAACCTCAAATTTGAGGTGGATATCTCAAAAAATGAGCTTTCAGTAAGAATGTTTGTGTGTAGTACCAAATGTTTCCAAAAGATCATTTTTGATATAGTGTGACTATAGGACCATTTAACCTTTTCGAAAGTGGTCCGTGATTTGTGTGTGTGTGTGCCAAAACTTGAAGAAAAATGAAGAAAGAAAAAAATACATTAAAAATAAAACAAACTATCTCAGTCAAAAATGACCAAACAGCACCAGAGGGTTAAATGTATATCGTCAAATTCTTAAAATTCCATTCATTCATTAAAGTCACACCTTTCCATTAAAAGACAACATTTTCCCCCTTAAATTGATTTTAGGTGCATTTTTACCTTTATAAATGCAAAGATTTTCTAAACCTATTAAATGTATGTCATATTTTATGTCAAATTCTTAAAATTCATTTACTTTAATTATTAATACAATAAATAAAGCAATAAATTAAACTAAATCAATTTCAATCAAATGAAATCAGTATCTACAAAAGCCATCCTTACCCTGCAGCGGCACAATCTCGATGTGTTTCATTCATAAATAATGTTTTGAGATAATGTTTTCTTTAAAATAATGTTCAATAGAGAAATATGAAATGATGGTAAAAATGAAGTGATACTTTTAAATGTTAAACTAAAACTGCCAGTAGGTGGCGCCAAGTCACTGTCTTAATGAGTGAGTCATCGAGTCATTCATTCAGTGAATGACTCGTAATTATGAATGTGTCATTGAATCATTGACTCTCCTGATTCGCTCAAAGCCGCAGATTTGTTCACGAAACACTGCTGTGTGTTGCAGTTCTTCTGTTTCAAAATAGTGTAAACCGTACTGACAATACTGTGTTTAAATGTACATCACTTCATATTACCCTTTTGTTTGTTGAACTGTTGTATAAATCAGTGTCACGTTGCATTCTTGCTCATATAATTCATTATCAACATTAAAACTAGAACTCACACAGGGTATGTTTCTGCATCGAAGAGAGTTTGAGTCTTGAATCGATCTCCATGCACAGTCTAGATTTGTTCGTCACGCTAGCACTTTCACAAAGATTCATAGTGGAGAACGGCAGTAACGTAGTGCGATTTACTAAAGCAGTATAATCCGCATGCATTTTATTTTACTATTTAAAAAACAAAAAGCGCACAGGAAAAAGATTGACAACAATATAATCAGTTATTAATATTTGAATAACGGTGCAGAGGCCGAATATCTCTTTTGGCTCACGTCTGGTTAGATCTCAATAAAGACCCACCGTTACTCCTTCTGCTGAAGTACGGACTCGTTTTCCGCTTCTCTGCAAATAACTTCAACCCTGAAAAGAAAATGATTACAGAGCTTTTATAAATGACCATTTATGTTTTTACATGATTAAACGTGACATTGGTTCGAGACGTCGAGGGGAAACTCACTGGGTGGAGACACACCGTCCGCGAGGTTCAGGCGCTTGTTTTCTTCCTCGACTCCTCCGGCTGTCTCTGACGGATCGTGTTCTTGGCTCTCTGAAGCAGATGAATGTTCATCTAGAGCTGGATTTAACGGATTCGCTGGTTCTGTGTCCAGGACGGTCTCGCTCTCCTCTTCTCCACGCTCCTCCATGTCTTCATTTGCCCTCTCTCCAGCTCTTAGAGGACAGCTGGATTTCTCTTTCAGCGTTCCTCTCGTTTGTTGAGTTTTATCCGACACTGAGAAGTCAAAGTCAGTGATCTGCAGCTCCACGTTGGTTTGCGAGAGCAGATATCTGCGCAGCTGAGTCCTGGACCTGAAGATCTTGCCCTGAGGACTGAGAGAGCAACGACAGCTGATTCACCGTCTGCCAATCATTAATACACAAGAAGCTGAATAAACGGGAGGGAGACGATTCAATGAAGCAGGAGTGATGAATCAATGATTTTGGAGTTTGAGACTGTTTGGTCAATGAAAATATCATGATTTATTCATGTGTTTAACATGTGAATTAAGTTACACTTTGCTGAGCTCAATCGCTCTTTAAAGCTGCAGCAGAAACGCTGTTGAAAACTGAAATCAGCACCTAAACTAACACAAAAATACGTCATCAAAAATACAGTAAAAACAATAATATTGTGAAATATTATTACAATTTAAAATAATGGTTTTCTATTTTAATATATTATAAAGTATAATTTTTTTCTGTGATCAAAGCTGAATTTTCAGCATCATTACTCCAGTCTTCAGTGTCACATGATCCTTCAGAAATCATTCTGATATGCTGATTTATTATCAATGTTGGAAACAGTTGTGCTGCTTAATATTATTTTATAACCTGTGATACTTTTTCAGGATTCACTGATGAATAAAAGGTTAAAAAGAACAGTATTTATTCAAAATATAAATCTTTTCTATCACTTTTGATCAATTTAACACATCTATGCTGAATAAAAGTATTAATTTCTTCCAAAAAAAAAGAAAGAAAAAAAAATTACTGACCCCAAACTTTTGAACGGTAGTGTATATTGTTACAAAAGATTTCTATTTTAAATAAATGCTGATATTTTTTTAACTTTTTATTCATCAAAGAATCCTGAAAAAGTATCACAGGTTATAAAATAATATTAAGCAGCGCAACATTGATAATAAATCATCATATCAGAATGATTTCTGAAGGATCATGTGACACTGAAGACTGGAGTAATGATGCTGAAAATTCAGCTTTGATCACAGGAATAAATTATGTTTTAAAGTATATTAAAATAGAAAACTATCATTTTTAATAGTAGTATTAATATTATTGTTTTTTTTTGTATTTATTATGAAATAAATGCAGCCTTCGTTCAGAAGAGACTTCGTTCAAAAACATTAAAAATAGTGATGTTTCCACACTTTTTGATATATATGTATAAAGAGTAAAGACCCAGTGAAAACTAACATTATAAATGCATAAAATATTATTTGGAAAATATTTTGCTATACATCATATACTATAGTAGTGTATGATGTACCTATTTATTTATTATATATTTACATAAATAATCATATATATATTAATCACTTTGTTTTTTTAAATAATTTTATATTTATTTTTACAGTTTTCCTCTGATTTTCCCAGAGCTCAGTTTGAAACCTCCTGATATAAACCCTCCGCTTTACTTTCATGAAGCTTTGAGATCTTTATGAATCATTTGTTTCGATTCAGCAGTTCAAACCCCCAGCAGCGAACCACTGAACAAGTGTCTATGGTTTTTACCTGATCTCTGATCAGTTTTATACATTTGTAGATGCTTTAATTAGTATAATTAAAGGAATAATAGTAGTTAATGGTCTCTTATTGGCCTGTTTAGCTGAGCCATCCATGAAACAAACCCTGAAAATTGATAAAAGAACACATATTATACAGACACTTGATATTTAATCTCATTAGATGATTAGTTAATTGCATTTGATAAATTATACTTTGCAATGGTTTGTTAAAGCTGTTTTGTACATGTTCAGCCAGAGTTTTTGTTGCAGTTACACGGTTTTGGCCAGCAGGGGTCTCCAGCGTGTAGCGTTGCGAATTATTTTGCGAAGCATTGACTCAATTGATCCCAAGCTTTGAAAAGCATCGTTTCTCGCATGACTACACACACACACACACACACACACACACACACACACACACACACACACACACACACACACACACACACACACACACACACACACACACACACACACACACACACACCTGATGAAGTACACATCGACTCTGCCAGCGGTCCTGCCGCTCTGTCTCTGTCTGCTCTCTCTCCTCCAGCCCTGCAGCTCCGCGCCTCCGCCTCCAGATCGCGACATTCTCACGCGCGCGATCCTGCGGCTATAATGACGCTGCGGCGCGTCGTCGCTGTTCTGAACACATGGAGAAAGTGCTCTGAAACACAAATCACGCGTTAAACCGCGTTAAACAAACCAGCTCAGATGATGAAGGATTCACGAGTGACTGTAAATACTACGGAAGCTCAGAGACAGCGGCATTAGGCGTTTTGGATATACATTTGTGTTCTTTCGACACCTAGCGCTTCGGAGGATAATAACGGCAGTCTTAATTCAATAATAAAACTTACAGTGGCCTACATCAAGAAAAGAAAAACAAAACAAACCAATGTTCTTACCTTTTTTGTTTATTAACAACAACAACAACAACAACAATTTTATTTCGGTTCTTGCAATTAATTATTCATAAGGAAAAATGTACATAATAACCGAAAAATGTGTAAACGCCTGTGTTTATTATGCCTACCCTTTATACATCAAATGAAGATCACTTTTTCCCCTGGACTCGATTACTACAAGATAACACAAGACATCTTCCAAAAATATACATAGATCATTTCAAAAATACACATTTCAAATAATAATACAGTTTAAATATTGCATACTCAAATATTTCATATTAATTTATATAATCATTTATGACCTTGTTTTTAAACATTTTCTTGAATTTACAAAGTGATGTACACAATTTTAATTCCTTGTCACAATTATTCCATAAGTTTACCACTTTGACAGATATACTTCTACTTTTTATATTAGTTCTTGCACTTAATTTATTAAACGTACCTAATCCTCTTAATTTATACTGACTTTCTCTTAGTGTGAACAGCCTCTGGATACAATTTGGAATTGAATTATTATATACCTTATACATTACCTGTGCAGTATGAATGTGATAAAATGACTCTGAAGGTGTAATAAAGCTGTTCTGTTGGAATATTGTAAATGAACACTATGCGAAGTGCCTCATTAATAGCAAAAGTG
This sequence comes from Megalobrama amblycephala, assembly GCF_018812025.1. Classification (NCBI taxonomy): domain Eukaryota; kingdom Metazoa; phylum Chordata; class Actinopteri; order Cypriniformes; family Xenocyprididae; genus Megalobrama; species Megalobrama amblycephala. Next base: position 40,253,594 of record NC_063055.1, read on the forward strand.
ATGGATATATTATTGCACATGATATGAATGAAGTTATAACTGAACTGAAGATCAATGAATCATTATTATACAGAGCCGTCTCTTAAAACGATTTGCAAACTAAACAACAGCATCACATCTGTACTATGAGGAGTTAAAAGAGCCGGTCATTTAAAGCCATCGTGTCTCTTCACAAGACTGGATTGTGTTTTATGATGCCTTTATAACCTTTTTGGCCTTTTTAAGTTTTGGTTACCTGAACTTTCAATAGATGGAGAGAAATTTCTCAGGTGTCATTAAAAATATCTTCATTTGTGTTTCAAAGATGAACAAAATATTAAATGATGACAGAATATGAGTTGTTGCTTGATATGATCACCCTGGTCTATTTGGGTTGTGACATCAAAAGTAAATTTATATATATATATATATATAGTATAAAAATAGTATAATTCCACACATTTCATAAGTGTCAAAGGCTTTTATTGACAAATCCATTAAGTTTATGCTAAGAGTCAATATTTGCAGTGCTGGCCCTTCTTTTTCTTGGAGTTTGTCAGAATTTGTGGGCTTTTGTTTGTCCAGCCGTCTCTTGAGGATTGACCACAAGTTCTCAATGGGATTAAGGTCTGGGGAGTTTCCTGGCCATGGATCCAAACTTTCGATGTTTTGTTCCCTGAGTCACTTAGTTATCACTTCATGGCAAGGTGCTCCATCATGCTGGAAAAGGCGTTGCTCATCACAAAACTGCTCTTGGATGGTTGGGAGAAGTTGCTTGGGTAAATCTGTGAGTGAGCCACTCCCTCAGCTGAGAAGCAAACATGAATGGTCTCAGGATGCTTTTCTGTTGGCGTGACACAGGACTGATGGTAGCACTCGCCTTTTCTTCTCCGGACAAGCTTTTTTCTGGATGCCCCAAACAACTGGAAAAGGGATTCATCAGAGAAAATGACTTCACCCCAGTCCTCAGCAGTCCAATCCCTGCACCTTTGCAGAGTATCAGTCTGTCCCTGATGTTTTTCCTGGAGAGAAGTGGCTTCTTTGCTGCCCTTCTTGACACCAGGCCATGCTCCAAAAGTCTTCACCTCACTGTGCAGATGCACTCGCACCTGAGCCTGTTCATGTTTGCCTCTCAGCCAAGGGAGTGAGCTCACTCACAATTTTGAAGAACACAGCCATGAATGAAGAATGGTGGAAAAACATCTTCCCAGAGCAACTTCTCCCAGCCATCCAAGAGCAGTTTGGTCTGACCCCAGACTGACCTCAAATAGTAGTGTATATTGTTACAAAGTTTTCTATTTTGAATAAATGCTGTTTTGTGGTTGCCGATAGCCTCGTGGGCAGCATGCCGACATATGGTGTGGTTGCGCTTCGGGCGTCCCGAGTTTGAGTCCCAGCTTGCGGACCTTTCCTGATCCAGTCCCCCTCTCTCCCACTTGTTTCCTGTCAAGAATCTACACTGTCCTATTAAATAAAAGGCAAAAACGCCTAAAAAAAAGTATATATAAAATAAATTCTGTTTTTTTTTTTGTTGTTGTTGCTGTTGTTTTTTTTTTTTTTTACTTTTTATTCATCAAACAATCCCGAAAAAGTATCACAGGTTCCAATAAAATATTAAGCAGCACAACTGTTTCCAGCATTGATAATAAATCATCATATTAGATTGATTTCTGAAGGATCATGTGACACTGAAGACTGGAGTAATGATGCTGAAAATTCAGCTTTGCATCACAGGAATAAATTACACTTTACTATATATTCACATAGAAAACAGCTGTTCTACATTAGAATAATATTTCAGTTTTTTTCTGTATTTTTGATTAAATAAGTGCAGGTTTGATGTGCATAAGAGACTTCTTTCAAAAATAGTAATGTTTCCAAACTTTTGACCGGTAGTGTATCCACTGTCGCCTTTGGCTTGCTTAGTTGGGGACACTTGACATTTGATATTCAACAGTGCTTTGATCTGCCTGCATTGACACTATTCTTTAAGAGCTGCTTTGCAGCCAAAATAATGTACCAGTTATCACAATCTACATTGTAAAAAGCGCTATATAAATAAAGGTGACTTGACTTGACTACTGTATATATAAAGTAAATCAGAAATGACATTATAATGAAAGAATATCACATCCAGAACAGCTTTATTTCACACACTGTGTTTTTGCTCACTAGAAAGCTTTTTCTTAAAAGTGTGCTGATCGTGAGGACTCCATCATCACAGCAAAAGGAAAGTGTCTCTCCCACTCATTAACCAGTGCACTATTTACTGACATAAAAACAGTGTGAAGGACTGGCTATTTTCTGCTTGTTTATCAAAGCTTCTGTTATTTTGTCCTGCTCTGTTCCTGCTTCCTCTCGTTAGTCTCTGATTGTTTCCGGTGTGTTTTCTAGTCTGCAGTGTTTGCTGTGTTCATTTCTCGGGTCTGGTCCACATGGATGTTTCATCGGCATGGTTGGTTTTGTTTCTGTGTTTAGTTCTTTTGTTTTTATTTTTATTAATTAGACTATCTGCACTTGAATCCTCATTGCTGAGTTCATCCTGACATCACACAAGCCATGAGTCTGAAATCTGTCCAAAGTGTTGTGATCATAGCTTCATGTTGTGTGAAGAACCTGAACAATACAGTGCAGATACACAGACCTTTATAAACCGTATGAGCTGCTGAAACTTCAGTAATCCCCTGACACACACAGTTAAAGATTCTTTACTGGCATCCATGAGGAACCCATCTATAGAACCTTTCCATTGGACAAAAGCTTCTTAAATGATTAGTTCACCCAAAAATGTAATTTCTGTCATTAATTACTCTCCCTCATGCCGTTCCACACCCGTAAGACCTTTATTCATCTTCAGAACACAAATTAAGATATTTTTGATGAAATCATCCATAGACAGCAAAATAATCAACATCGTTAAAACAGTCATGTGACTGCAGTGGATAAACCTTAATGTGATGAAGAGACGAGAATACTTTTTGTGCACAAAAACAAAACTAAAATTTTTCTTTATTCAACAATCTCTTCTCATCTGTGTCATTCTCAAACGTTGTTTACGTCCATCGCTTCCAGGTTCATCGTCAGAACGGCGACTCATTATTGGCCCGCTTCTGTGTCAGCTGATCATGCATGCGTCGTGCTGATCACGTGACTAGCTTTGGCCAATACTGAGCTGGCATTCGGACGTAAGCACAAAAGCTTCACTGTGTTACTGCGTCACCTGCGTAAGATAATGACAGAAGAGAAGAGATTGATGTATAAAGTCATTATTTTTGTTTTGTTTTTGAACACAAAAAGTATTCTCGTCTCTTCATCACATTAAGGTTGAACCACTGCAGTCACATGACTGTTTTAACGATGTCTTTAGTACCTTTCTGGACCTTGAAAGTGTTGATTATGGGCTAAAGGGGAAGTTTTGACATGCCCTGACATTTGTGCTTTTTTCAGTTGTTCATGAACATATTAATGGAAAAAGTGTCATTACACTGTATTCAGCACAAACTAGGCTACAATAATATGTGAGGAACATGTATGTACATGTTTGTATTTTTGAAGGAATAACGTTTATGCGTGGTTATTGAAAAAACAAAAAACTTAAGTCACTGAAATAAGGCCTGTGTTCACAAGACTTCTGGGTATTGGAGGTTGTAGACTAGAGTTTTTGCTTCAAAATTATGTAAAAATTATCATTCCTACTCCTTCATATAAAACAATAGAGAGATTTAAATTTTCTAAAACATCTTTGGTCAAGAAACACAGTATGTGTGGAGGCGTGAATCCTCATGAATAATGGGTGATTCTCACCTGAGAAGACAAAAGAATCACATAAAAAGCTCTAATGACCTGCATAAATAATGAGCTCTTTCAGTCAGGTAGGCTGTGAAAAAACCCTCTGTGATCATGTCTCAAATCTCATCATGGTGTAAATCAAACATACAGAAAAAAACAGCAATACTGTAAAATATTATTACAATTTAAAATAATGGTATTCTATTATATTCTTTAAAATATAATGTATTTCTGTGATGCAAAGTGTCTGAACAATTATGTTACCTCTATGGCATTTCATATAGGCTTTTAGCTTAAAAGCATGCACATTTGGAGAAATATTGATGGATTCTCATATGTTTATGTAAATTTTCTATACTGAGGAGTAATATTTATTCAATATTTATTGTCATTACTATGAGCGCTAGATACTGTGTTTTCAATTCATACTTGCAGCCGGAGGGTGCTCTGTGCACTTTTAGTCCACAAATGCCTGCTAAAGAAGAATAGGCAATCCAGGAACTAACCGAACTTACAGAGGCCAGAGATCGCTAACTATGGCTATTCAAAACACTTTTCAAGACAATAAATACACGATTGAGACGATGAATGCATGTATTGACTGAATTTGCGTCTGAATAGCGCTCTCTCCGTGGCCGTATTAGAGGATAATGAGCTGAACCACAGACTTCTGACATGGCTCTCTTTTCATACAGATTACATAAACACAGAATGTTTGTTTTCGATTTGACTTACATGATTTAAAACCTGACATCTTAACGTTTTTTTAGACATAAGTCTAATATTTTTGTCATTAGTATTCACTAAGTTACAGTTCATTTTCTGAGAACTATCAGATTGGACTTCCTTCAGAGGGAGACGAGAGATCACGCATCATGTTAGTTTTCTTTATTTTACAAAAAGCACAACATTTTGTTTTTACTCTGAGTGTACACAAATAAAAGAAGATATTCCACAGATTAAAATGGTGTATAACTCTTAATTGTATGTGCAACATTGACGGAGTATTTTGAGTCTCTTTCACACTAGTAAGAAAAAAACCGCGGTGGTATCGCCGGCGATACCTCAGACCTCAAAGTGTTAAGATTATTAAAATGTTCTTCACAAAACCCCCTTTATTTTAAAGTATAGACTGACAATCATCAATTAAACATTTGTGATTTATTAAATATCATTTTGTGTGTGTGAATAGCATGGACACCTCTCAACCACTATGTTGAGTTATTTCTGGAACAATCATCAGTGGTGTTTGTAATGACCATGTTGTGTGTCTGGAGATTCAGATTAGTTTAAACCCATATAGAGTTTCTTCAAACACCAGTTTGTGTACAGCGAGTCTCTGACACTCATTTATACTTCTTAGCTAAACGTTAAACTTATATAGGGCACAATAAGTTAAAGATAAAAATCTGATTATAATTGTGTGATATGCGTGACATGTTTATTGTGCAGGTTGATCTGAAAGCTGGATCGATCCACCCACGCCAGCGACAGCAGATGAGCTCGACGTCTCTGAATCTCCAGTAAGGCTGATTAACGGACACCCCATGGACCGCTGCTCCCTTGAAGTCACAGCTCTGATCCCAGTCCTGATGTCTGCTGCTTAACACACAGAGCAGAGGTTTGGATGCACCCAGATCAATAAGATTATTTCTGTCCTCCAAACTAAGCTTTGTTTTGCATCATGTTTTTAGTTGACAACAAAAACTCACTGGCATATTTCCAGACAAGACTTAGTTCAGTGTAAACTGAAGGTTTTAAGCTCATGTTCTCAGAACAAAAACATTCTGGCTTCATGGATGCTGTTTCATGAATTTCTCTCTTTATTTGCATTACAAACCCATTTAAGTTTCCAAAAGTGGTGTGTGTGTTTCCCCAGAGAACCTGTCAGTGATCAATTCTTAAAAGAACCATTTATGTCTTAGTGTGAAGAACATTTTAATGATCTAAAGAACCTTTAGTGCAGTGGAAAGATTCAGGTTATTCACTGAACTAGTAAAGAGTCTTCATTTATAAGAGTGTATGGTCTAAAACAGTTTATATTGTTTTCAGGGCATTTCTCTCAAATCAGCGTCAACAACAGCTGGTTTCTATTGTGACAACATGCCCCGACCACAGGATTAGTTCAGTAAATCGCATCCAGTAACGGTAGAAATAGTGTAGTAAAGTTTGTTAAAAACCTTTATGCTTAAACTGGCCTGAAATATATCTCTTAATGGACTGAATCTGATCTCTGCGCTCACGCGCTACAGCGACATGTTTGTCTGTGTTTTTCCTCGTGATTGTTGAAACCCAAAAACAGACATTCGCATCGAAAGCATTTTATTGTACAACATCATTGTCATTTATATGCTCTTCTTTATCAATAGAACAAAAATAAATCATGAAAATGTACAGGTCAGGTCATGCAAGAAGTACGCTACTGTAGAAAAATATCTCGGTAACCCGTTTCGTTGTTTTGCGAACCAAATTAAATGGGATTTACACTGGAAATGCCGCTGGAGATGTTTTCTGATCACATGCATTAGTGAAATGTTTCCCAAAACAGACCGAATGCGAATAGAGTATGGATCTAGTTGGGTCACATGTATAGTATTTTAAGGTGTTCCCGCGCGCACAGTTGCTGTAGAAACGAAAAACAGAGTTAAACGAGATTTAGTGTTTTCCCTCTCTTGCTTTAACGACATGAGAAACGCAGTAAACACATGGAGACAGGCGCGTTTTCCATGGAAATCAACGCACACACACTTATTCATCCGCTTTATCAACTTCACACAGTTACTCTTGCTCCGTCAGATCGTCCTCTAACTCCCGTTTCCCGGGATGTTGTCGCTTCTCCTCCGCGCGACTTTTGTCCAGAAGCTCGAGCAGGATGCTGGCTTGATCACAGCCCGCCTCGTCCCAGTCCTCGCACAGTCTCTTCCCGGGATGCTGACGCTTCGCTAGGTCCGAAAAGTCTCCCGCTGCCGCTGCCTCGTGCAGCTCGCGCCGGCCGGGATGCTGTCGCTTGTGGAGCAGCATCAGGTAGCGTTTCCCGGGATGCTGCCGTTTGGACAGCTCGCTCTGGGCGCTGGGTTCCTCCAGCATCATCTGCTCCAGAGACAGACGCTTCCCGGGATGCTGCCTTCTCAGCCTCGCGCTCTCTTCGTCCTCGCGCTTCCCGGGATGTTGTCTCTTCTGGAGAGCAGGAGCGTCGTCTTCGTAGTCCGCGTCCTCGCGCTTGCCGGGATGCTGTCTCTTTCCCGGGTGCTGCCTCTTCTCCATCCAGTCCGTCGGGGACACGAGCTGCTCTCCTGGAGAGGGAGAAGGGTTTACGCACGCGTATCAAACTTTTGAAACTCAGTGCAGAAATGATGTATTTATAATCATCAAGACAGTCAAACTAAGGACACACACAAATGTGCTTCTTTCATAGGATTCTTTTGCAACTTTGTGCTTTTATTTTTCGTTTCAACGCAAAATGTGTTACACATTATCTGGTAACACTTTATTTTACAGTGTCATTGTTACATATGTTACATGCAGTTACTATAGTAATAACTATAAATTATGCAAAATTACATGCAACTAACCGTAAACCAAACCCTAACCCTATAGTAAGTACATGTAGTTCATTAATATTACTCAGTACTTAAATGTAAAATTACAGTGTAACAAAAATTCCTTAAAATAAAGTGTAACCTTTTTTTAACGTGTCCTTGTTACAGTGTAATTATACACTTAAGTATACTTTTTAATATTAATTAACATGTACTAACTATAGAGTTTGGTTTAGGGTTAGTTGCGTGCAATTATGCATAATTTACTGTTATTACTATGTAACAAACGTTACAAGGAAATTAAGTGTTACCAAAAAACGCATAAACTGTATTGGTTACAATTTATTTTGTTGCACTGTAATTTTACATTTAAGAAATGAGTAATATTAATGAACTACTAAATATAGGGTTAGGATTAGGTTTTGGTTTGGTTTAGGGTTAGTTGCATGTAATTTATAGTTATTAGTAACTGCATGTAACATATGTAACAATGACACTGTAAAATAAAGTGGGTATTTATTGCCCATTTGTTGCATGTAATAAACAGATGAACCAATGCTTGCTTTACGGATTTTCAATCTTTTTTTTTACTTTAATCATTTTGTTGAGTAATAAATGACACCATTTAGTGTGTCTCTGGAGAATAGTTTATAAATATACATGTAATTATTATAGTATTATTATTGCTGTTGTTGTTAATAATAAACATTCTAATATGCCTATATTTTTTTGGAAAAGTGGACCGTTATTACTGTGTGCAAAAAGCAGAACAAAACAGTAATTAAAAATAATCCGACATTCAAACATACTAAAGTAATCAAGGCTATGATAAAAATGATACATTTTGAATAAAGTGTCATAAGCGTTACTATGTCGCAGTAGATACTCGCTTTTGCTATTTCGAAAGCTATATCTGGTATTTGTCGACAGTGAGAGTGAATGTAAGCAGACACCGTTGTCGTTGTTCTCGTCCTCCATCTGTGTGAGGATGGAGCGGATGAGCAGAGTCTCCGCGCGCTGGAAGAGCTCGTCCAGAGACGGGTCACCCTCACCCGGCAGAGCCTGGCACTGGAGCCCGGGTGACAGGAACACCGTCAGAGAGGCCAAGATGATCACACACGCCGCCCTCATGACAACCTCTGTCCTGTTCACCACAAACACACCGACAGAGTCACACAACGCACAGATATACAACAATTCTAACTTGAAGAGCAGGTCATACACTCTTAAAAATAAAGGTTCTTAACTGGTTATCCATGAAATCTTTCCATTGCACAAAAGGTTTTTTAAGTTCTAGGTCATTAAAATGGTCTTCACACTGAGAAAAAAAATGAAATGTTCACAAAATGTTCTTTGGAGAACCAAAAATCGTTCCTGCAAAAACCTCCCTTCTGGAGCCTTTATTTTAAGAGTGATGGTCATCTGAAGCGCACACATCAAGTGTCTTTCATCCTCGTCTTACCTGCAGTGGATAGATCTTTACTTGTAGCCTGTTGCAGAAACTCTGTTGATGAAGGAAAGTGCAGATGTAGCGTTCCTCGAGCCTCTGCTGTGGTGACCCGTTCAGGCCGAGGTCAGTGAGTGGAGCGTGAATGTCGCACGACTGTTTTATATAGGCGCGCTCGCCTCCGTCATGACGCGCGCAGTGCGGGGTTGAGCCTGAGGGGGGCAGTGTGCTGCTGTCGCATCGACCGAGACTCGGTTCATTCATAAAACTGCTTTTTTTTTTGTTTCATACTACTCTTAAAACGTTTATTGTTGCATATACCTTCACACAATATTAAAAAATACAATAAAAACACCAGTAGACTTATATGTAGTAGTGATCCTTATAAGTAAAGGCAGGTGCCAAGATTTCATGATGTCATCAGATGGTATAGCATGACACTTTGATATGTATTGAATAATCTCCATATTCATACTTTCTGAGCTAAAAAAAAGCATACCTACAGTAAGTCACACTTTTTCAGAATGTTACTGCATTAGATAATAAAATATCTAGGCTAAATGTCTTGTGCACACAAATGATGCAGGATTTGTATCTTTATTCATCACATTACAGTAACTATGAACATGATCCTCTAAAGTTTCCCAACCACAAACAGTAGCAGAATGAGGGTTTAAAAAAGACGTATCATACTGCACACTGTTTCTTATACTTTTATAGAATGGCTTTATACTGCATATTCAGTAAACAGTATTATTGTGAACATAGCCATGGTAAAAAAAATACTCTTGCTACTCTTTTGTTTGTGAGTACGTCAGTAACACTCCAGAGGTTTGACTTGTTTGCTTCCCTCAGCTCGCTTTACTGACTGACATGACGTTCATGGAGAGCCGAGTGTTGCGTCGCTTTCGTTCTTCAGAAGACGTCCTGAAGAAGCCTTCATTTTCTTTCAGAATTACAGTGAGGCGTATAACTGATGGGCGAGCAAAAGCTTATTCTGAACAGCAAACATCATTCTGCTGGGCAGCCTCACTGAATTCATTACGCACAGCTCACATCATTTCAAAATCTTGACAAACTCTCGTACAGTCGGACAGCTGATGGCAGAACGGCAGCGTGGGAATCACCGTGTAATGGAATAAATCAGGCCTCTTTATGCGCTGTCACGTCCAATACTTCAGCTGTCAATACCAATCATTTCCTATGGATAGAGGAAAAAAGAAGTGGAATTAATTGGTTTACATTTTAGGAGGACTTCCTGCGCATGAGATGACATGAAAGTAAGAAATCAGTATAACTCACTGAATGAACTGAACAATAAACCATAAAACATGTGGATGATTTCAGTCAGAAGCATCAGTCTTCGAGGCCTGAACTGCACAATTTGACGATTTGTCCAGCCAACGTTCAAAGTTTGTCTCGACAAACTTTCTTTTAGTGTTCTAGCGGCTGATTGTGGCTTCCTACACCTACTCTTGAAATCTGCACTTTTTGTTCTGTGAAATAGTCATTGTTTTGTTCATACACACACACACACACACACAGAGAATCACTTATAATAGTGCAAATTAGCTGACGAGGAGGTCTGACCCAAAAGGTCACGCTGTCAGGCAATAATTACTGCATGAGCGTGAACACACACACACACACACACACACACACACACACACACACACACACACACACACACACACACACACACACACACACGCACAGTTTAATGGTGTACAGAACGTCACATTAAAATACAGTCTGCTTATTTATTTTGTGCAAAACTCAAAGGGAAACCATGAAATACCAGAGGGTGGAGAAAACTCTTGTTCAGACATAATGATCAGTGTATGTTTCGTTCTTTCCTTTGGGCATTCACTCGTTTAGTCTTAGTAGACATGAAAACTTGCAGATGCAAATTGTTGTGGGAGTGTGTGTGTGTGTGTGTGTGTGTGTGTGTGTGTGTGCATGTACATATCCTTTAGCAAAAAGATATGAGTGTCTAATAAACATGGTTATATGTACTGCAGACCTGTTGATTTTGTGATGCAGTTCCTGATGATCCTGAAGCCTTTTCTTCAGTGGATTGATTGAAGATTAACTATTGATTAACACTGGAATTAACACTCGAATCGAACCACTTTTTTCTTCAGTGTGGAGCATCAAATAGTCATTACTCAGTTCAGAACAATATTTAGTAAAATTCTCTAGAAAATACATCTGCTCAAATTGTTTAACCAGGTCTTTTAGCTCTTTTTGTACACCAGTAGTCTTACTTAATGACTTATCTTAAATGGTTTCATTCTTATGAATTTGAATTGTAGTAATATGAATAATATTACTACAATTTCACTAGTACTGTTGCTACAATTTCTATGCATGTAAGGGAATAGATCTGTTAATGTGACTTTGATTTGTATATGTGACAAATATTAAATTCTGTGCTCACAATATTGATATAAAGCATGTAAATCCATGTAAAAGAAAACTATCTTTTCACCTGTTTAACAGTATTAAATTATTAGTTCACTTCAGAATTCAAATTTCCTGATAATTTACTCACCCCCATGTCATCCAAGATGTTCATGTCTTTCTTTCTTCAGTGGAAAAGAAATGAGGAAAACATTCCAGGATTATTCTCCTTATAGTGGACTTCAATGGGGTTCAACGGGTTTGATGCTCTGTCCTTTAGATATCTCAGAAATGTAACATACATAAGACTTTTTTGCTCTTCACAAATAAGAAATGATTTTCAGAAGTACACTTTTTTTCTAATGTAAACATCTCACACACTTACAGCACTACCAGATATTTCAGGTTAGCTAGCATGGATGCTCTTCTAACGAAGGAAGACCCCATCACTAAATTGGCCCACTTCGTAGTTGAAATTCATGGCTTAGTGTGGATGTCGAAACCACAATGACATATTAATATTCTTTAAAACAGACAGCTGGAAGTAAAACATGGCTTTGACCCTTTGTGGAAATGAACATATTCATTTACACTATTAGTTAATTGTAATGTACAGGCTTAAACTCAGTGACGATGGAGAGACAGATAAGATAAAACAGGTAAGTTTATTAGTGAATCAGCAGGAATAAACGATAAACGATAAAGATGATCAATAGAGAGATATTTGAAATGCAGGATGACTTTGCAGTAACTGTGGGTTGGGTTTTGAAGGCTGAGAGAGTTCCTCCCCTCCACGTGTCACTCCAGAAGACCGTACACTCGACACAGAGACCGGCCCCGTCCACGTTTAGATCTGATTTCAAGAATCTCACATTTAAATTTCCCCTAAAGAAAGAGAGAATGATTGGGATAACAAATATAGAATATTGGCTATGCAAGAATTTCTTTTGCTTTTGTACTGATATTATATCATGCTCTGCGTAATATTATACTGATACTGAGCCTATCTATATAAAAGTCTGCAAAGGTGTACAGAGTAGATTTACCCGCTGATTTGGATGTGCTTCCGAGTTTGTTTGTAGCTCAGATTAATTGAATTCCGAATGTCCTCTTGGAGCTCAGAAAGCATCAACATCTCTGTGGCTCTTCAGTCCCGCTAGATTCTTTCCTGGAACTGTTTTAAGACGAGCTGCCTCAACCCTTACTGCGTCTCCCACAAAACTGCACATGCACACTTCAGACTCACAAACACTGAGTGCTGCTTGGAAATGAGCAAACTTTGTTGTGATGACTACTGAGCTTCAGTTACAGAATATTACTGCAAGCAAAAAGGTTCATTTTCTGTCCATGTTCACTGATCAATGTTTATGTTTGAGTAAAAGCTTAAATCTAATCTGTTCATCATACAAAGCGATCGAATCTCTTGAGAAAATTTGGACTAAACTGCTCAATTCATATGGATTAGTTTTACGGTCTCTTTATGAACTTTCTGAAGCGTCAAAGTGTCAGTGTTATACTGACTCCTGTCGGCCTGGCTGTATGAAGTTTGTTTAACCACTGCCGTATCACTGTGATGCTGTTTGTTTAACTTTGTTCCGTTCCTATTTGTCCATGTTTTTCTCTGTTTCACATCCATTATGGACATTCCTGGATTCAGTCTCAACAATAGTTAGTGCATAGTTGGTGGTTTGTGTTGTTATGAGGCAGGATGCTTTATTGAACCGTGAGTTTTCTCCCTGCAGTGGCAGCTGTGACTGGTGTGTGTTCACGCTTGCTGCTTGATCCTCCATCTGTGTGTGGGAGCTGCTGAGGTCATTCCAGTTAGTTTCATCCAGCAAGAGCAGCGTGTCTGGACATTGTGTTTTCCACTTATATCTGTGTGAACACCATTTTAACGATTTTTCTCAAAAGTGTTCATTCCTTTGTGTAAAACTTTTAATTAACAAAAACGACTTACTGCACCTTTAAGGTAAAATGTTGCAGTTGTTGACTATTTCCTGTGTACGTATCAATTTCTATATAAGTGTCTAAAGGGAAAATATAGAATTGGAAAGTTTGATACCTTTGGATGATCAGTGCTTTATTTTTTCCTCACTAAGTTCCTTGAAAGTTTCCAGACGTCACCAGATACAAAGATACAAAGACAAGAGAAGACAGCTCGGACTAAAACAGCCTCGCCTGACTGACAGACCATGCAGGCTGACACACACTCTTAGCCCAAACTGCTTGTTATCCAAGAGATCTCTCTCCAGGTGTGAAGCATACATACACACACAAAAATAAATAATAAAGCCATTGCTTGTGTTAACATTGAGTTGAAATATATATGCCACTGACTGATACAAACCGCCCAGCCCTACCATCATGAGCACAAGCCACTTTTCTGTTATTTTTCCTGACACTTCACTGACAGGGGTCACCATGGCAATGTGTGATTGACACCTGCAAGGCGGGGTTCGGATGCTGTTTCAGCAGAGGTCAGGGGGTGCTGCGTCGTGACATGAGTTGAGTCACAAAGCCAGCCTTCACCACACACATGCCAACATGAGTCGTGACCCGACCACAGATGCACTGCCACATTCAAAGAGAAGAGTTTGCGGCTGAAAAGACGAGGAAAAAAGAAAAGAATATGAAAGCATGACATTACTTTTATGGCAGATATGGAATATCAAATTCTACAAAATAGATTAATGTAGATTAATACATTTCAAAGCAATAACTATTGATTTTGAAGTCATTTTGCATGTTTTTTCATTAAAAAAAATATTTCATTAACAATAATTTAAAAATCAATTTTGACATCATTGATAGCCTGATGCATATAACTGACAAAAATAGCAAGAGCTGTCTGAAATCTTCTTCTAAACTAAACTATTATTTGGATGGGAAATGTTGACTCTGTGTCAGCAGCTATGAACATTGCATACATTGCATATCAAAAAAATGTAATCATTTTCCCAAAAAATTTCAATCAACTCTGTCTGTACTGATATGACTTGGTGAGAATGAATTCACCAGACAAAATAAATTCATTGCTTCAACTCTATTTCATTTTATTTTAACTTTCAAAAACGTGCTAAATTTGCACAGACATTGCATCAGCATGTGATAGAAAAATTATATCAAGTTTAAGTGTTGGATTTTGCTGCATTTGATAAGACAATGGAATTATTTCTGCCATGACAACTCTTGCAGTGTTTGGTATATAATGGATATGACAGTGTTGATATGTTTGGTCTAAGTGGAATAGATCTGCTACACTGCTGTTGCTGTTATTCCTGCTGCTGGTGGTTATTGCTGCTGCAGAGCAAGTACAGGACTTGCTACTGTCAATACATACATGACACACTGCTGTGAGCAAGATATGCTGCTGTTTTTGCTGCTACTGTTATTGGTTATTGCTGCTGCTGGTGTTACTGCTGCTGCTGCTGCTGTTATTGGTTATTGCTGCTGCTGTTATTGCTGCTGCTGCTGCTGTTATTGCTGCTGCTGTTATTGCTGTTGGTTATTGCTGCTGCTGTTATTGCTGCTGCTGCTGCTGTTATTGCTGCTGCTGTTATTGCTGTTGGTTATTGCTGCTGCTGTTATTGCTGCTGCTGTTATTGGTTATTGCTGCTGCTGTTATTGCTGTTGGTTATTGCTGCTGCTGTTATTGCTGCTGCTGTTATTGCTGCTGCTGCTGTTATTGCTGCTGCTGTTATTGGTTATTGCTGCTGCTGTTATTGCTGTTGGTTATTGCTGCTGCTGTTATTGCTGCTGCTGCTGTTATTGCTGCTGCTGTTATTGGTTATTGCTGCTGATGTTATTGGTTATTGCTGCTGCTGTTATTGGTTATTGCTGCTGATGTTATTGCTGTTGGTTATTGCTGCTGCTGATGCTGTTATTGCTGCTGCTGCTGCTGCTGATGCTGTTATTGCTGCTGCTGCTGCTGTTATTGGTTATTGCTGCTGCTGTTATTGCTGTTGGTTATTGCTGCTGCTGCTGCTGCTGCTGCTGTTATTGCTGCTGCTGCTGCTGTTATTGGTTATTGCTGCTGATATTATTGCTGTTGGTTATTGCTGCTGCTGCTGCTGCTGCTGCTGCTGTTGGTTATTGCTGCTGCTGCTGCTGCTGCTGTTGGTTATTGCTGCTGCTGCTGTTATTGCTGCTGCTGTTATTGGTTATTGCTGCTGCTGCTGCTGCTGCTGTTGGTTATTGCTGCTGCTGCTGTTATTGCTGCTGCTGTTATTGGTTATTGCTGCTGCTGTTATTGCTGTTGGTTATTGCTGCTGCTGTTATTGCTGCTGCTGTTATTGCTGCTGCTGCTGTTATTGCTGCTGCTGTTATTGGTTATTGCTGCTGCTGTTATTGCTGTTGGTTATTGCTGCTGCTGTTATTGCTGCTGCTGTTATTGGTTATTGCTGCTGCTGCTATTGCTGCTGCTGCTGCTGTTATTGGTTATTGCTGCTGATGTTATTGGTTATTGCTGCTGCTGCTGTTATTGCTGCTGCTGTTATTGGTTATTGCTGCTGATGTTATTGCTGTTGGTTATTGCTGCTGCTGTTATTGCTGCTGCTGTTGGTTATTGCTGCTGCTGTTATTGGTTATTGCTGTTGATGTTATTGGTTATTGCTGCTGCTGCTGTTATTGCTGCTGCTGTTATTGCTGCTGCTGTTGGTTATTGCTGCTGCTGTTATTGGTTATTGCTGCTGATGTTATTGCTGTTGGTTATTGCTGCTGCTGTTATTGCTGCTGCTGTTATTGCTGCTGCTGTTATTGCTGCTGCTGTTGGTTATTGCTGCTGCTGTTATTGCTGCTGCTGTTATTGGTTATTGCTGCTGCTGTTATTGCTGTTGGTTATTGCTGCTGCTGTTATTGCTGCTGCTGTTATTGCTGCTGCTGCTGCTGCTGTTATTGCTGCTGCTGTTATTGGTTATTGCTGCTGCTGTTATTGCTGTTGGTTATTGCTGCTGCTGTTATTGCTGCTGCTGCTGCTGTTATTGCTGCTGCTGTTATTGGTTATTGCTGCTGCTGCTATTGCTGCTGCTGCTGCTGTTATTGGTTATTGCTGCTGATGTTATTGGTTATTGCTGCTGCTGCTGTTATTGCTGCTGCTGTTATTGGTTATTGCTGCTGATGTTATTGCTGTTGGTTATTGCTGCTGCTGATGCTGTTATTGCTGCTGCTGCTGCTGCTGATGCTGTTATTGGTTATTGCTGCTGCTGTTATTGGTTATTGCTGCTGATGTTATTGCTGTTGGTTATTGCTGCTGCTGCTGCTGCTGTTATTGCTGCTGCTGCTGCTGCTGCTGTTGGTTATTGCTGCTGCTGCTGCTGCTGTTGGTTATTGCTGCTGCTGCTGTTATTGCTGCTGCTGCTGTTATTGCTGCTGCTGCTGTTATTGGTTATTGCTGCTGCTGTTATTGCTGCTGCTGCTGCTGCTGCTGTTATTGGTTATTGCTGCTGCTGTTATTGGTTATTGCTGCTGTTATTTGTTATTGCTGCTGCTGTTATTGGTTATTGCTGCTGCTGTTTGTTATTGCTGCTGCTGTTGTTATTGCTGCTGCTGTTTTGGTTATTGCTTCTGCTGCTGTTATTGCTGTTGGTTATTGCTGCTGCTGTCATTGGTTATTGCTGCTGCTGTTTTTGGTTATTCTTTCTGCTGCTGTTATTGCTGTTGGTTATTGCTACTGCTGTTTTTGGTTATTGCTTCTGCTGCTGTTATTGCTGTTGGTTATTGCTGCTGCTGTTTTTGGTTATTGCTTCTGCTGCTGTTATTGCTGTTGGTTATTGCTGCTGCTGTTATTGGTTATTGCTGCTGCTGCTGTTATTGGTTATTGCTGTTGCTGTTATTGGTTATTGCTGCTGTTATTTGTTATTGCTGCTGCTGTTATTGGTTATTGCTGCTGCTGCTGCTGCTGCTGTTGTTATTGCTGCTGCTGTTATTGCTGCTGCTGTTTTTGGTTATTGCTTCTGCTGCTGTTATTGCTGTTGGTTATTGCTGCTGCTGTCATTGGTTATTGCTGCTGCTGTTATTGCTGCTGCTGCTGCTGTTGTTATTGCTGCTGCTGCTGTTGTTATTGGTTATTGCTGCTGCTGTTATTGGTTATTGCTGTTGGTTATTGCTGCTGCTGTCATTGGTTATTGCTGCTGCTGCCGTTATTGCTGCTGCTGCTGTTTTTGGTTATTGCTTCTGCTGCTGTTATTGCTGTTGGTTATTGCTGCTGGTGCTGCTGCTGCTGTTGTTGGTTATTGCTGCTGCTGCTGCTGTTATTACTGTTGGTTATTGCTGCTGCTGTTATTGCTGCTGCTGTTTTTGGTTATTGCTTCTGCTGCTGTTATTGCTGTTGGTTATTGCTGCTGCTGTCATTGGTTATTGCTGCTGCTGTTATTGCTGCTGATGATGTTGTTATTGCTGCTGCTGTTATTGCTGCTGCTGCTGTTTGTTATTGCTGCTGCTGCTGTTGTTATTGGTTATTGCTGCTGCTGTTATTGGTTATTGCTGTTGGTTATTGCTGCTGCTGTCATTGGTTATTCCTGCTACTGCTGCTGTTATTGCTGCTGCTGCTGTTTTTGGTTATTGCTTCTGCTGCTGTTATTGCTGTTGGTTATTGCTGCTGCTGTTATTGGTTATTGCTGCTGCTGTTGTTGGTTATTGCTGCTGCTTCTGATGTTATTGCTGCTGCTGTTATTGGTTATTGCTGCTGCTGCTGCTGTTGTTATTGCTGCTGCTGTTATTGCTGCTGCTGCTGCTGCTGCTGTTTGTTATTGCTGCTGCTGCTGTTGTTATTGGTTATTGCTGTTGCTGTTATTGGTTATTGCTGCTGTTATTTGTTATTGCTGCTGCTGTTATTGGTTATTGCTGCTGCTGCTGCTGCTGCTGTTGTTATTGCTGCTGCTGTTATTGCTGCTGCTGTTTTTGGTTATTGCTTCTGCTGCTGTTATTGCTGTTGGTTATTGCTGCTGCTGTCATTGGTTATTGCTGCTGCTGTTATTGCTGCTGCTGCTGCTGTTGTTATTGCTGCTGCTGCTGTTGTTATTGGTTATTGCTGCTGCTGTTATTGGTTATTGCTGTTGGTTATTGCTGCTGCTGTCATTGGTTATTGCTGCTGCTGCCGTTATTGCTGCTGCTGCTGTTTTTGGTTATTGCTTCTGCTGCTGTTATTGCTGTTGGTTATTGCTGCTGGTGCTGCTGCTGCTGTTGTTGGTTATTGCTGCTGCTGCTGCTGTTATTACTGTTGGTTATTGCTGCTGCTGTTATTGCTGCTGCTGTTTTTGGTTATTGCTTCTGCTGCTGTTATTGCTGTTGGTTATTGCTGCTGCTGTCATTGGTTATTGCTGCTGCTGTTATTGCTGCTGATGATGTTGTTATTGCTGCTGCTGTTATTGCTGCTGCTGCTGTTTGTTATTGCTGCTGCTGCTGTTGTTATTGGTTATTGCTGCTGCTGTTATTGGTTATTGCTGCTGCTGTTATTGCTGCTGATGATGTTGTTATTGCTGCTGCTGTTATTGCTGCTGCTGCTGTTTGTTATTGCTGCTGCTGCTGTTGTTATTGGTTATTGCTGCTGCTGTTATTGGTTATTGCTGTTGGTTATTGCTGCTGCTGTCATTGGTTATTCCTGCTACTGCTGCTGTTATTGCTGCTGCTGCTGTTTTTGGTTATTGCTTCTGCTGCTGTTATTGCTGTTGGTTATTGCTGCTGCTGTTATTGGTTATTGCTGCTGCTGTTGTTGGTTATTGCTGCTGCTTCTGATGTTATTGCTGCTGCTGTTATTGGTTATTGCTGCTGCTGCTGCTGTTGTTATTGCTGCTGCTGTTATTGCTGCTGCTGCTGCTGCTGCTGTTTGTTATTGCTGCTGCTGCTGTTGTTATTGGTTATTGCTGTTGCTGTTATTGGTTATTGCTGCTGTTATTTGTTATTGCTGCTGCTGTTATTGGTTATTGCTGCTGCTGCTGCTGCTGCTGTTGTTATTGCTGCTGCTGTTATTGCTGCTGCTGTTTTTGGTTATTGCTTCTGCTGCTGTTATTGCTGTTGGTTATTGCTGCTGCTGTCATTGGTTATTGCTGCTGCTGTTATTGCTGCTGCTGCTGCTGTTGTTATTGCTGCTGCTGCTGTTGTTATTGGTTATTGCTGCTGCTGTTATTGGTTATTGCTGTTGGTTATTGCTGCTGCTGTCATTGGTTATTGCTGCTGCTGCCGTTATTGCTGCTGCTGCTGTTTTTGGTTATTGCTTCTGCTGCTGTTATTGCTGTTGGTTATTGCTGCTGGTGCTGCTGCTGCTGTTGTTGGTTATTGCTGCTGCTGCTGCTGTTATTACTGTTGGTTATTGCTGCTGCTGTTATTGCTGCTGCTGTTTTTGGTTATTGCTTCTGCTGCTGTTATTGCTGTTGGTTATTGCTGCTGCTGTCATTGGTTATTGCTGCTGCTGTTATTGCTGCTGATGATGTTGTTATTGCTGCTGCTGTTATTGCTGCTGCTGCTGTTTGTTATTGCTGCTGCTGCTGTTGTTATTGGTTATTGCTGCTGCTGTTATTGGTTATTGCTGTTGGTTATTGCTGCTGCTGTCATTGGTTATTGCTGCTACTGCTGCTGTTATTGCTGCTGCTGCTGTTTTTGGTTATTGCTTCTGCTGCTGTTATTGCTGTTGGTTATTGCTGCTGCTGTTATTGGTTATTGCTGCTGCTGTTGTTGGTTATTGCTGCTGCTTCTGATGTTATTGCTGCTGCTGTTATTGGTTATTGCTGCTGCTGCTGCTGTTGTTATTGCTGCTGCTGTTATTGCTGCTGCTGCTGCTGCTGCTGTTTGTTATTGCTGCTGCTGCTGTTGTTATTGGTTATTGCTGCTGCTGTTATTGGTTATTGCTGTTGGTTATTGCTGCTGCTGTCATTGGTTATTGCTGCTGCTGCCGTTATTGCTGCTGCTGCTGTTTTTGGTTATTGCTTCTTCTGCTGCTGTTATTGCTGTTGGTTATTGCTGCTGCTGCTGCTGCTGTTGTTGGTTATTGCTGCTGCTGCTGCTGCTGCTGCTGCTGCTGTTATTGCTGTTGGTTATTGCTGCTGCTGTTTTTGGTTATTGCTTCTGCTGCTGTTATTGCTGTTGGTTATTGCTGCTGCTGCTATTGGTGCTGCTGCTGTTTTTGGTTATTGCTGCTGCTGTTGTTTTTGGTTATTGCTGCTGCTGTTTTTGGTTATTGCTTCTGCTGTTGTTTTTGCTGTTGGTTATTGCTGCTGTTGTTATTGGTTATTGCTGCTGCTGTTATTGGTTATTGCTGCTGCTGCTGCTGTTGTTTTTGGTTATTGCTGCTGCTGTTATTGCTGTTGCTGTTTTTGGTTATTGCTTCTGCTGCTGTTTTTGCTGTTGGTTATTGCTGCTGCTGTTTTTGGTTATTGCTTCTGCTGCTGGTATTGGTTATTGCTGCTGTTATTGCTGTTGCTGTTATTCCTGCTGCTGCTGTTGTTATTGCTACTGCTGCTGCTGTTGGTTATTGCTCCTGCAGAGCAAGTACATGACTTGATACTGCAAAAACATACACAAACAGTAGCTGTAAGCAAGTAAGATATGCAGGTGCTGCTGTTGGTTATGACTGCTGCTGCTGTTCTTATAGCTGGTGGTGTTATTACTGCTGCTGTTGGTTATTGCTGCTGCTGGTTATTGTTGCTGCTGCACCAAGCCCACGGTATGTACCAGGGATCTGTTAAAACTGAATGGGCTCAGGGGAGGCAAGAGAGCCACTGCTTCCTGCTTAACTTCAACCACTGATGTTGCTGCCTGACAGTGTCACTTTAGGAAAATTAGTAATTTATACACAGTTTAATCTCATATTCCATAATATGCTTTGATTTATTTTGTCTTTGGGTTATTTTCCAAGCCATTTTTTTTTTTTTTTTTTTTGCAGTGACACTGCTTCCCTTGCCTCCTAAAGTAAAGTATGTGATTGTAAAACAATAATGAATAATTCCTTTGGATGTTGTAACAGTTGTTTGGACTCAAAATCATTAAAGTGTGGATGTAAATGCAGTTTGTGAGCTGAGACATGTCACGGGAGATTAATTCAAATGCAGCGTTTCATTTACAAAGCAAAACTTAATTTACAAATCTTAACATGCTAAGACAATAACTGACAAAGAACTGAGGGAAACAAAAGGCTCTATTCACCAATTTTGTTTTTTGATCTATAAACTGTCCTACCCAATAATGCCAAAAAATAAATAAAAAATAAGTAATGTGTAAAGGTATGTATTGTTGTTCAACACAATTGATTTTTTTCTGAAGACATTTACATAGTGAGAGATTATGTATGTAGTCATGAAATCAGAGCCTAGACTCACAATCAATCCATTCACTGAGAAGTGGTCTTAAGAGAGATATATTCACTAATAGGTGAATAAACTGCCATCTGTGTGGCCTGACCATCTGAGATTGATCGTAATACCAGCCTCAGAGTTTCCAAAAGTGATATTGTTCTACAAATGTGAGAACACCTCTCACCTCACAGTTTTACAATCTAAAATGAACCTCTGCACAGAGAGTATCACGTTATCTCTCAGAACTAGATGCCTAAATACTCACTGTGGAACACAAACACATAACCCTCCCACATACACTCCCTGCTCTCTAGCCCTGAAGATAACACACACACACACCCTTGAAAGAGTTTGTCTGTGTGCGTAAGCATCTCGTCCATCAGCGCTTGCACTCTATTCTAGCAGAAGCATGGGGTTGTCTCCATGACAACAGCATGGACACAGGGGTACTGGTTGCTATGAAGTTGCTAATACTTATTTCTTTAGGGATTTTAGTTCCAAATCTTTGTGATGAGCCCTGCTGTCCTACCCGAGGGTCATGTTCAAATAACCACGCATTCTCTTAATCATGTGAGGTGCGAATATGTTAACCATACTGATCAATGACACACATGAATTTTGCTTCAGGATCTCTCTTTTGGGAAAAAGAACCATAAATGTAAAATTGTAAGTTTAAAAAATTTGATATTGCATTTTAGAGTCGTCATGAAAGGGAAGTTGCGCTCATCTTTTGTCCCCTATTGTGTCGTATATCCGAGTGAAACGCTTCTCAAACAAGAACAGATGTAGGGTGGGGCTTGATTTTGTCTGTGGGGAATTGATTGGATGGTTGTGGTTTGCTATTGGTGGATCTCCTGTGAGTGACAGGTTGCCCCGCCCTCGTCATCAGAGAAGAGAAGAGATGCTGCAAGAGGGAGGAGAAGATATTCTGATTCAAGATTATGAGGAACATGAATTTAACACAATAATGATGATGTGCACAGATAAATCATTTATAATAAACAGTGTGATATTACATTAAAAATGTAATATGATAGAAGATTGGTTAAAAACATAAGAGGTAGATTTTATGTATAATAGATCAAATCAAACCTCATTCATGTTAACTCTACTTCTAAAGCTATTTTCTGGTCTTAGCTCATCACAAATGTTCATATTAAATAATGTTAGTATGTGAAATATAAATAATATATAACTTATAGCGTAGGGCAGACAAAAACAGTGCAATTTTAGCTCTAATTGGCAAATTATTTTTCTGGTGAGTAAAGTGCTGACACTCCTTTGATTGGCATGTCTTGTGTGCGAAAAACAAACAAACAAATAAAACATATTTCTAGAAATCATTCAGTGTATAGGCCATGTCTGTCATCTATCGGTTGTGTAGAGAGAGTAAGGAGTCATTTTATAGTCATTTAAGTGTTTTACTTAAACAAGAAGACAAAAATAATCCAATAAAAAAACACCAAAATGAAAGAAACAACTCTGCAGGATAACACAGACTTGACAAGACAACAACCAGAGACAATGAGAACTGAACAAGCAACAAGTAGAAATAATCAGAAACCATGGAAACGAAAAAAAAGTTGCTAAGAAAACAAATTAAAACACAGGTGAAAAGTGAAAAATGGAGCAAATTCACATTAAAATAAGTGTCCCAAAGAAACAATAAAACAGGAGAAACGTGACAATGCCCCGTTCCGATGTTATACATGACCACGTCACGTAGGCTACTCTATACGGTACGGCAGCCCTATAGCGTGCATATAAAGCGACTGCACAGAATTTAGTTTTTTATACAATGTGCTGGATTGTCATCAGCCAAAAGTGGTTTACTTAAAAGTATGTGATATAAACAAATGAGCAATGTCACGTATTTGCTTCTGCTGAAGTTGGAAAACCTAACTGTGATCAAATTTTGGTGAGGATTGATCAGAGAATGAGCTGACTCACAGAGCTCTCTGCCAGCTCACTCAAGTGTGTGAACTTTAATTGTGATATCAGTAATGGTTTAGCCTGGCCGTTGAGACCAGAAGATCAGATCAGTCTGCCTATTACACACAGAAAGAGCTTTGGTCAGAAACCGAGAGAACCAGAGCATTAAGCTGTGGTAGATTCATAAGGATAGTCAAGAAAAAGAAAGAATAGGAGTGAATTCACAAACAGCACAAGCAAATGTGTTTGGGATTTAAGGGAGAACTTGTGTGTGTGTGTGTGTGTGTGTGTGTGTGTGTTTGTGTGTTGATAAGTGGGAGTAAGCAGAGACACAATGTTTGTGAGAGTGCACATGTAAGCTGATGTGGGTGTTATAATGTGTGCCACAAATGGTGAGGTATAAGGTCGTACACTGTAATCATTTCCTCTCGCAGCCGGAGCAAACGACACAAATGGTCTTGTGAGGATATTGAGAGATAATAGGGTCACGATAAGGGTGACTAAATAAGAACCAGAAACTGAGGGTTTTTCTGGCATTAAGAGCTCCTGAGACACTAGGACAAAAAGAGAGAAGGAAAGACAAGTGCATGAAGAGAAGGTGTATAGAAAATCACATAACACTGACAGGGTTATTACTCCGTGAAGCATTTGCATATCAAGGGTTGCTCTGTTGTCTGTCGGTGTCATGAACCCTTGAAGTCAGCTGTAATATCTGTTAAGCTACGCCATACAGTGACATTCTAGTGAGTTCTGTGTTTGGGGAGGAGCATTTTCTATTCCAGCATGAAGGGGATTCCATTGAAAGCACTTTCAAGCCCCAGAAAGGCGTATAATAAAGTATAATTAAGTATTCTTAGCACTCCAGCATATTTTTCACATATCTTATAAACTTGTTCAAGTTTATATTTTCAAGATAGCTTTGTGGTAAGTTAATTGTAAGCATTTTTATGAACTGTTAGTTAATTTACAATTCAGTCAAACAAAAAACTTGTAAAATGTTGTATATCAATATGATTTGCTTATACATATTTTTGTTGAAAACATACTCTCAATTTCTTTTAAGTGCACATTTAAAGTGCAATAGTGCTGTATAAATAGTACATTTTATGTATGAGTTTAAGTTCACTTGGAAAAAGTATATTTGCTGTATAAAAATTAATAAACTAGTAACTGAGAGTACTCTTCAAAGTGTGCTTTCATAAACTAAAAGGTTGGCTAGAAATATATTACTAGTAAACTAACAGTCTACCTGAAGTTCACTTATAATATTGTTGGAATACTAAAAAGACACTTTTTTTGTTCTTTAAAAAGAATCCTAAATGTAAACCACTTGTGCACTCTAAATTTAAATGCATAGACGTAAACTAAAACATGAGTCACTGTAGTCCCAAGTACATTGATATTAGGAAACTTACTACATAAAGTATACTTGGAAAATATATTTGAATTTTACTTACCTTTACCTAAAAGGTAGCACTTTATTTTACAGTACGTGCACTTTCCTGGTACATATGTAGTAATTATGTTGTACGTACAGGTAAAAGAGTGGTAACACAAGGTATGTACATGGAAACTAATAAGAAACACTGCTGTACTTTCCAATGGTACATACATGGTAACTACTTTTTTTACCTATAGACAAGTGTTGTGTAATAACAGGTGCTTACTTATAGTGTCTGTATATGGTAACTAACAGACACATTACTGTACTTACTAATGGTATTTACATGGTAACTATGTTGTACTCACAGACAAGTGTGGACACAAATAACGGACACTTACTTACAGTGTGTGCATGTTAACAACGGTACAAAACAGAGGCTTACCAAATAATGTTTTCTCACTGATGCCATTTAAATAACAAAATTCTCAAGAAATAAAGTAATTGTTTTGCTGCACTATGTATGTACTTTATGTAGTGTTTTATGAACTGGTAATGCTAAATTGCTCTCCACAACAGTGCATCTTATTTTACAGTCCTTACTAGTTAATATGCTGTAGTTTATTATTGCAAAGGTTAAAGAGCTGGTAATTCCTATGTAATGTTTATGAACAAGGATGCACTTTATTTTACAGTCCTATTTCCATGTACTTACTATGAACATACTAGTGAATATACCAGTTAGTTAATGTGTAAGTTACACCTGTGGCCGGTTACATAAATTAGCCTCTATGTTAAGACTGACTTAAGATCTAGTTTGACCAACTAGCACTTAGTTAGGGCTAATCAGTCTTACTTTTCTGATTAGACTGATCTACCTTTTTATGTAACTGACATTACAAAGTTAGTACCAGTCTTGAAGAAAAATATAGATGACTTCAGTTTTAAGACTAGTCTAAGCAGTTTATGCAACTGGCCACTGGTAAGAGCTGGTAATCAACTATGTAATGATTATGTACAAGGATGCACTTTATTTTACAGTCCTATTCCCATGTACTTACTATGAACATACTAGTGAATATACCAGTTAGTTAATGTGTAAGTTACACATTATTTTGGTTGGGCGGGTTCCTGTTATTACCCACAATTGTCTGCAAGCACTACATAGTTACTGTGTATTTACCATTAGTAAGGACAATAATGTGTCTTACAAGTTACCATAAATAAGTGGCTGTTATTACACACACTTGCCCATAAGTGCAACATAGTTAACATGTATATACCATTAGTAAGTACAGTAATGTGTCTGTTAGTTACCATATACGGACACTGTAAGTAAGGTAAAAAAATTAATTAACATGTATGTACCGTTGGAAAGTACAGCAGTGTTTCTTATTAGTTTCCATGTACATACTTGTCAGGTAATTACCTTGTGTTACCACTCTTTTACCTGTATGTACAACATAATTACTATATATGTACCAGGAAAGTACGCGTACTGTAAAATAAAGTGCCACCGAAAAGGCAAACAAACAGCTAAAGCCAGCCTAAGCTGTTTGGTTTAAGCTGGATGTAGTAACTGGCTTAAACTGGTCAAGCTGGTCTCACAGCCCAACTAGCTAAGATCCACCTGACTGTCTAAAGAAGTGGCCAAAACCCCTCTAAAACCAGCCTGCTAAACCAGCTAAGACCAGGCTGGAAGACCAGCTCAGACCAACCAGCTGTTTTTTTGTTTTTTGTTTTTTTTAGCAGGGCAAGTTTGCTTAATAAAATGAATGTGAAGTACACGTCATGTCATAGAGATTACTGACATTAAATAAAACCTGGAGCAAAAAGACAGCTTTGTTATATCCATGTCTAACAGTCCCACACCTGACTGACTGCCTTGAGGACAGAGACAGGTTTCTTGAAAAATACACTGAATGGATGGACATGAGTCAGTTCTCAACTGCTCTATCTGACCAATCCTGTCCTGTACCATCCTTTCTCTTCTAGCCTCAGCTCAGCCTGTCCTGTCCTTCTAAGCAGGATTTCAGCCAGTCTTTGGCTTGTTGAATTTTGTTTGTTTGTTCTATCATGGTCATTAGTTTTTAGGTATGAATTGGAGTGACTATGGCTTTAGAAATCTTGAACTGATTTTTATATATAGTTTATGACTTAGTAGATGCTGCAGGTATTTTGAGTCTTTTTGTGTGACTGACATGGTGCATGTTTGCATTTGCAGTTCAGTCACAATGACTTCATAATGTTAGTTTCATCAACAAATAAGGTATTATCTTTTTCATAATAGATTTCTGATTGAATATATATTAATCAGCAATGACATGACATTTTTAAATATCTTAAGTTCTATTATATTTGTTGTTTGGCAAAACAAGACATATTTTGTCTTATTACATTTCCACCAAAATCCTCAGTGTATGAAACAAGTATTTATTTCAACAGAACAATCACCATTCAGATTGACATGTCCTGGCAGACTTAATTACCTGGTATTTGGAAACAGACGGTTATCATCGCATTGGATTGCGGTGTCAGGTCTGATGGCTGTGTGTGTGATTGCTGTTGTCATCTGTCTCCTGTCCAATACTCATCTGTAATGTAATTCAGGCCAGTGTCATTTTCCAAGACCCAGTGAGAGCCTATCTGACTGTATTTTGCATACCTTGCTGAAAAAAACAAACAAGCAAACAAACAAAAAAAACAAACAGTATTTTTAGGTTTGGATGCTGGTGCCCAGGTGACTCTGATTTCAGTTGGACATGATTGTGGATGGACATCCTTGATGGTCCTGGAACTAAATTCCTATCAACTTGTATGGTTAGACTCAGGACTGGTGCTGGGACTATAACAACATTCTTATCAAACTATCATTCCCTTTCTGGTTTATTGGTTGTTAATTCACTTTATCCTCGGACCTTGAACCATGAGGCTAAAATCAAGGTGCGTTTCCACTGTCAGGCCAGTAGCCCCGCAGTGCTACCCTAAAACTCACCCTTAACACGCGTACATAGAACAACGTCCACAACTAGCTGACTGAAAACTACATATTAAGAGAACTTTTTATTAATTTTCCAGAAAATTATGTGATCTGAGGAGGTTTGAGTGATGTCTCCTGTCGCACTATACTGTTGTCCTTTCAGTCAGAGCAATAGAGGAATGCCACGAACAGAAAATGTCTCAGGTTACACATGTAACCATGGTTCCCTGAGAAAGAGAACGAGACACTGTGTCCTCTAGAAGACACTTTGGCGAAGGCCTCCAGCATGACTGGTGTCTGAAGCAAGTGTTTAAATGTGAGAGTGTCATTGGCCGTGACCGTGAGTAAAAAAGGGCACCTGTATTAGACGTCATCAACTTCTTTGTCTGAAGGAGACATACAGGCAGCACAAGCACAAACAAGGACTCAAGGAACTTAGATGCTGGAGTCAGCTTCCCTTACTTGGCCGTGGACCTGTCAGTGACACTATTCCCTACTGCCACCAACCAAGCTCCAAGCCCTAAGAAGGGCGGAGCTTTAAAGGTCTGGTAATGTCAGCCAGACATTATCTTTAAGGGAATACTGGCACAGGAGAACAAAGGTTCCCTCGCCTGTCACTCAAAACCCAAAGGAGCTGTCTACATAAGGGATCCACTATCAGAGGGAGACAACTTCAACCTTAGTTTCACGAAGGAGCCACCTGGTTGGAAACTCAACCTGTGGGGATGCAACTGTGGCTTCATGAAACATAAGGAAGCTTACCTAGTTAAGAAAACTGCCATTAGGTGGAGGCATGAACCTTATATATGTAGGGGGATCTGGTTCAAAAATGCTCCACCCTGTCTGACCTAGAGTCAGCATCTTGCAAGGCCAGCACTTCTGAATTAATGGTGCTTAACAAGTAAGAAGGAATGCAATGCTCAGACAAAAACCTCTTCTCACCAGGGCCCAGAGATGGGTTCTCTGGGGAGCTGAGGATTCAGCAGAAAGACCCTCTGAGTGAGAGGATGGGTGCAATGCTCACCCAAGAATGTGATCCCCAACTTAGACTAGGCTAGAACCAGGGATAATAGACCCTATCAAAGAAACCCTATAAGGGAATGATGAACTACCCCCACTTGAGAAAACTAGAAAATGGCTGCAAAGTGTCAGACGTGCTATATGCCTGAGCTGGAACAGAGCATGAAGGACCCAAGAGAAGGTATCTCAGTGACAGGGAGGGTACACTCCAATATAGACCCTGTTGTCTGGAGATCATCTCAAGCTCTCTTATGGGAGCAGAGGACCTACTTACAGACCCCGAAGGGGATGACCAAGCTTGACCACACTCGAGGAAACTGCCTGCTTAGATGGACCCTAAGTGGGGGAGGCTATTACTACTTCACTGCTTACACAAGGGAGCCACCTGCTCAATAACCCATTATAGGGGAGGCAGCTACGACCTTGTGCATATGCTAAAGTTTGCATTCTTTGGAAACCTATAGAAAGAACCCGAAATAGGGAGGCAGTTTCATCTACGAGCCTCCTACTTAGGGGACCCCAATTCTGGGGAAGGCAGCAACAACTTTATTACCACAAGGGTGCTGCCTGCTTATAACACCCCATTCAGGAGGAGGCAGCTGCAACCTTTAAACTTCAGCATATCACAAAAGGGAGCCACCTACTAAAGCTTGAAGGAGGCGGTGGCCCCCATTTTATCAACATGAAGATCAAGAGTTCTCAAAGGCTGTGGCAAGTACCTTGCTTAGAGCCCATAATGGGGAAGGTGCAACTCATTCTACCAGCATCAAGGGGGCTTCATGTTTAGCTTACACATTTTGGGGAAGCCCACATCTTGGTAAACCAAAGCAGATTCCTTCTTACAGAACCCAAAACTAAAGGGAGGAAGCTACTACCTTGTTGGTATTATGGAGATTCCTACTTAAAGCACCCCCCTTTAGGGGTGAGGATACTCCATTAAGTACCTTTAAAGGCACTTTCAAATTAACGACTTAGTGAAGGAAGTTACACTTCATGACATAAAGGGACCGTTTACTTAAGAGATCCTTGTAGGGGGGAGACAGCTATAACCTTACTATAACAAAATGCTTACTAGTTAATTTAATTCTACCCTACCTTAAAATAATATTAAAACCGAGCATGTATTTCTAACTTAAATCCATTAAATGTAATCAAATTACCTCATCTTTTGCAGTCAAAAATCACTGCATCCACAGAAGCAGCATGCATATGATGGATTGCGTGCAGTCTGCTGCCTTAAATCGCATTAAATTACTGCCGTTCTCGACAATGCACCTTTGTAAAAGTAGGGATTTAGCACTTACTCACATGAAGAACAAATATAGACACAGATAATTGATTAATTTCGATTTAAGACTCAAACTTTCTCTGATACAAAATCATGTGTGAGTTCTTGTATTTAATGTGATAACGAGCAAGAATGTAATTGTTCCCAAATATCCACATGACTGCAAACGTGACATTATTATACAACAGATCAAAAAATAAAACGTAAATTTTAAACACAGTACTGTCAGTATTTACTCTATTTTGCAATGAAATAATAGTTCTAACGAAAACCACAGCAGAACTACAACAACGTCTGTGTTTCACGAAAAATTCTGCGGCTTTGAATGAATCGGGAGAATCAATGATTCAATGATTTATTCACAGCCACTTGCTTCATTACTGAATGAATGACTCGATGACTCACTCATAAAAACAGTGACTTTGCATATTTCTCTATTGAACATTTTTTATTTAAAACATTATTTTATACAGTTATTCATGAAGGTAAAAATATGAACTGGAAAATCAATTTAGGGGGCAAATATTGTCCCTTAATGGAAAAGCTATGACTGCAGTCTAAGCGGAAGAGATGGTAATCCCTTCAGGGGGTAATCCAAACTAAAAAGTTTGGGAACCACTAAGGCAAGAGGAGGCCAAACCATACTTAACCTTAAAGACAGATTATCACAGGTACTGTTCCAGTACTGTTTATAGAATATTCATTTAAAGTTATTTGTCTGCAAAATGTTTGCACAAAAAAGAATTATTTATACATCATTCATGAAACTTTTTTTGGTTGGACGTTTGTCTAACGTTTTTTAAATGTTAATACTATTAACATTTTAATTAATATGTTAAAATTAATTAATTAATATGTTAATATGAAAAATGAATATTTCAGAACATTCAGAGAACATTCAAAAGTAATGTTCCCATAATGTTTGAAGAATGATAAAATGGAATGTTTCCCTAACGTTTGCATAACCAAGAGAAAACGTTTTTAAAACATTAAAAAAACTGGATGTTTTGAATGTTCAAAGAACATACACAAATAACATTATCGTAACTTTATGGTTACATTAGTAAAACATTCTTAGAACACATTTTTGTTAGTTGGGATGAAACATTAGACAGTAATGGATATGGATATGATTTATATGTAAATTTGCGCTCAGCCTTCCAAAAACAAAAACATCCTCCCCACTCTACCCATGAGTCTCTGTGCCAGTGTGCGGCATGTCTTTGACAGTTTAAGCAATCAGACAGCTGACTGGCACTGCTGTGTTAAACTCTCTCAGATTGGGGTGGTGTGGGTTTGAAGCGCAACCGCCTAGTTAAACCTGAGCGTCCAGTCGCCACGGCAATCGATGGAGGACGCAGCCAGAGCGGAGGCCTGCAGAGATGAAGAGAGAAGCCAGATCCCACACACACACACACACACACACACTAGCTCTAAACGTCATTCACTGAACCTTGGTCATGTAGAAAGGACTATTAAAAGGGCTTTGTGTGAACAACAACACATGGTAAGCTCAGTAGTACAAACAAGCTTTGTATTGATCAGAAACACTCACAAGACTATTTATATATGTACACAAACACAAACACTTACCCACAGCACGACCACCAAAAGCTCTTTAAATAGACATGGCTCTGCTTTGGGCTCTCAGTTACCTGCCTGACTGGACCCATATCATTCTGATCAGGTTCATCTGAAGGAAATCACAGTCAGACCTCTATCATCTGTCTCAGTGAAAGTACTCTCATGATGCATCACCTGGGTTTACAGCTTGATCTGTAACTGAGCCTGACACAAAGTGCATTCATTTGTGCATATACGCAATATATAAAAGGAGACGAGACATTACGCAGACCACTTGAAAACCTGAATCTCCATGAGTTGTTTGTTCTTTTAAAGGAAATTCAGAATATTTTTCCTGTAAGACTTTTTGCATTGTAAGTATGGAATTATTTTTGTGTCTTGATTGTGCATCCAAAACATTATCATTCTGAATGCTCTTGTGTCTCACACTGAGCTTTTTAGCAGTAGGTAAATATTTACTAGGAAAAGTCAATACTGTAGTACACAAAAAGAAAATGTACATTTGGTCACACTTTATATTAGGTGTCCTTATCGACTATGTACATACATCAAACAATAAGTACAGTGAACTTATTGTGTTGATATATTGCAGAACACTTTTTAGACATTCATGCATGTTCAGAAATGGCAGTGATTGTGCTGGGCAAACTCCATATAACCTACTGTATGCTTCCAAATTTTACTGGTTTATTGGTAAGATTGTGATTCCTATTTCATTACAATACAATTAAACATATGCACAGATGAATCATTCACACTAAGATCTATAACATGCATTTAGAAAACAGATTTTCCATTTCAGTCCAACTGAGTAAGGAAGCTTGTCTTTGTGGAGTTGCCTGTTTTCTTCCAGGTTTATTGCTGCTCCACACATTCAGAGGCTCTTTCTTTATCATTTTCATTTGCTTTTTGTTACGATTTCACATTGGTGGTTTTAGTTTGGGTTATTTGTATGGGTGATGTGTATGTTTGACCTGTCAGTGGTGCGGCTGTGTGTTTAGAACAGCATTAAGAGCTCTTCTCTAGCTTCCATTTGTAGTGCTTCTCATTGAAGAGTGTCATGAGGGCTTCATCTGTGATGTTTTCAGAAGGTAAGAGCTCTCCTCTGACCATTAATTATCACCAGCTATCTGCCTAATTCAGAAGATTCATTCACACTATTGCTTGAACACACATACTGATCAAATGTGTACCTCGAAGGCATAGTAAGGTGCTTTGGGATAGTGCACTCAAGAGTATCTATCTATCTATCTATCTATCTATCTATCTATCTATCTATCTCAAGCCAACAAGTATATTAAACAATTAAATGCATATTTCCTTAAACTTAGATTAAAAATAAGAGCATTTTTAGTGCGCTTAAATGTGTAAGACATATATTACAAGTTATTCCCTTACAGTGTTTCCTTTAAATTAAATTCAAGTGTGTTACCTGAAAAAAATACTTTTTAAAACAGCTTACTTGTAAGTATGTGAGCAATACTCTTAAGCTTCGCCTCCAGCTGCCGACCTCATCACTCCATCTCGGCCTGCCGACCTGCCAGCTCCGTTCAGGCTCCGCCCATCTACGGTTCCGCCGAAGACCCTCCGACTGATGGCTCCTCCGGTCTCCCTCGTCTGGCCGGCTCCCCCTTGGTCAGTCGTCCCGCCTCTTCCGCAACAGACCTACGAGACATCATTTACACTCCATCCCTCCACCCCTTCAGCTACAGAGGGTTCCTCCATCACCTCGGAGTCGCCTCTGTCCTCGGTCGAGCTGACGTCACTGCAGCCCTCGGGATCTCCAGCTCCACCTCCGCCGGTCGTCGCCAGAACATCGCCGTGGTCTCCCAGGCCAGCGACGTCACGGGAGTTCGCCAGCTCTCCGTCTGTGCCCCGGAATCCACCTGCCAAGTTTCCGCCAGTCGTCCCCCAGATGCCGTCAGTATGCTCTACAGCATCTGGACTCCGTCCTCCATCTACTCGGCCATGGACTGTCGGATCTGGGGAGCTCTGGTTCTGTGCCAGCGGTCATCCACCTACGCCGCCAGGGGATTGTCGTCCTCCCTTCATCACTCCGTCACCATCACTGCGTCCACCTCCAGAGTCCGCCTCCGGCCACCCCTATGATGTTCCTCCACGGCGCAAGGACGCGCCTTACCGGAGGGGGGAGCTAATGTTACATTCACCGTCTCGTCCTGGTTGTCATTGACTGTCACGTGCTCCTTTGTGTTCTGTTCCCGCCACTCATCACTCACCATGGACACTGATTACACCCACAGCTGTTTGTCATTAGTATTGTCTATTTAGGTTCCTCTCTGTCTTCAGTCTAGGGTCCGGTATTGTTGTATGTTACCTGTGTTCTATGTTACCTGCTTATTCTGTGAGATTAAACTACATTATCTTCCTTGAGCCTGCCTTCCTCGTCTTCCCTGGAGAACCACTGTAACAGAATACCGGACCGAAACCGAAAATAGATTATGGCGACATGTTCACGATCGTGGCTCGGGAGAACCACGATTTTTGTTAGTTCACGAAGGAATTCATCTGTGTTGCACTCGCCTGCCCCTACGACGACGAAACCCTGAAGTCGTTGTTCTGGATCGGGGCTAACTACCATCGTCCTGTGGACCTCCCAGACACCTCCGGACTCAGCTGGATGGAATTTATCATCAGGTGTCTGGAAAGTGTTCGTCCCCGATCCAGAGCACAGCCAGACCCAGAGCTCGTATCTTCCCCTCGGACTGCGGAGTACTCTTGAGAGCCCCCCGCAGATGGAGAGTTACCACCAGCAGCTACCGGTCAGCCAGATCCCGAGACCCCGAGGACAGAGGTGACCCGTGCCCCGGAAGTGGAACTCCACCTGACATCTGACCAGGGGTGTAAGCCCACGACATCTGCTGACGAGGGAGAGACAACTACGGAGAGGGAGGATGGCTGATTGACTTTAACAATGAATCAATTCCCACCCAAACCCACCCGTCATGTTCATCATCGTCATCCGACAAGGACATTATTATGGACTGTGTTTCCTTTACAGTTTCTCTACCCACGCTGACAACAACACCATGCTCAGCCAGTCCTCCTGTACCATCACTATTGGATGTCATCTGCCCTGCGCCGTCTCCGGGGAACTCCTCTGACGTCGAGCCGCAGGTCACACTCCCACCAGCAGCACGTAGGCCAGAGGCTCCAGTGGCTTTGCCTCCACCTGCCGACCTCGTCGCTCCATCTCGGCATGCCGAACTGCCAGCTCTGTCCAGGCTCCGCCCATCTACAGTTCCGCTGGAGACCCTCCGACTGATGGCTCCTCCAGTCTCCCTCGTCTGGCTGGCTCCCCCTTGGTCAGTCGCTCCTCTTCTGCAACAGACTTACGAGACATCATTTACACTCCATCCCTCCACCCCTTCAGCTACAGAGGGCTCCTCCATCACCTCGGAGTCGCCTCTGTCCTCGGTCGAGCTGACGTCACTGCAGCCCTCGGGATCTCCAGCTCCACCTCCGCCGGTCGTCGCCAGAACA
Organism: Megalobrama amblycephala; assembly: GCF_018812025.1. Classification (NCBI taxonomy): domain Eukaryota; kingdom Metazoa; phylum Chordata; class Actinopteri; order Cypriniformes; family Xenocyprididae; genus Megalobrama; species Megalobrama amblycephala. The sequence goes on from NC_063055.1 coordinate 40,288,720, forward strand.
TCGCCGTGGTCTCCAAGGCCAGCGACGTCACGGGAGTTCGCCAGCTCTCCGTCTGTGCCCGGAATCCACCTGCCGAGTCTCCGCCAGTCGTCCCCCAGATGCCGTCAGTATGCTCTACAGCATCTGGACTCCGCCCTCCATCTACTAGGCCATGGACTGTCGGATCTGGGGAGCTCTGGGTCTGTGCCAGCAGTCACTTCGTCCACCTCCAGAGCCCCCTCCGGCCACCCTCCGGGGGGAGCTAATGTTACATTCACCGTCTCGTCCTGGTTGTCATTGACTGTCATGTGTTCCCGCCACATATCACTCACCATGGACACTGATTACACCCACAGCTGTTTGTCATTAGTATTGTCTATTTAGGTTCCTCTCTGTCTTCAGTCTAGGGTCCGGTATTGTTGTATGTTACCTATGTTCTATGTTACCTGCTTATTCTGTGAGATTAAACTACGTTATCTTCCTTGAGCCTGCCTTCCTTGTCTTCCCTGGAGAACCACTGTAACACCAGTGATGTACAGTAGTTTTATTATGCATGCGTCATGGTGAATGTTTCAGTCAGAGACGGGTAGGGTCAGTCTTTCTCTCTTCCCTTTTCTTGCTGTTTCTTTAATTTCATTATCCAGCCATGGCTTTATTTAACCTCCCCACACAAACCCACAGACTAGCCTTTTTGTAAAAATCAGTCGACAGCTTGTTATTTTACAATGACTTGTAAATGGCTGATGAATGCTCCACAAATATGAGAAACGTCAGAGATGGAAAAGGTTAATAGACAGTTGAGGTTTTCATGTTTTCAATTCACTTCAAATGTATTTGTATAGTGCTTTACAAATCGCTTTACAAAGAACAGAATAGTGCCTTACAACCCCCCAGTGAGCAAAGCAAAAGCCACCATGACAAGGGAAAACTCCCATCCGCATGCATAGATGAGCCTGTTTCACACAGTACAGAATGCTGAAGAAAACAATATGCATTATAACATGTAAAATATAAATGTGATGTGATTAAATGACACTCAATAATTATAACACATGAATATGTGTGTTGTTTATATACTACTACAGTGATATACATCGATCAGGCATAACATTATAACCACCTTCCTAATATTGTGTTGGTCCCCCTTTTGCTGCCTAAACAGCCCTGACCCATCGAGGCATGGACTCCTCTAGACCCCTGAAGGTGTGCTGTGGTATCCGACACCAAGATGTTAGCAGCAGATCCTTTAAGTCCTGTAAGTTGTGAGGTGGAGCCTCCATGGATCGGACTTGTTTGTTCAGCACATCCCACAGATGCTCGATTGGATTGAGATCTGGGGAATTTGGAGGACAAGTCAACACCTCAAACTCATTGTTGTGCTCCTCAATCCATTCCTGAACCATTTCTGCTTTGTGGCAGGAGCATTATCCTGCTGAAAGAGGCCACAGCCACCAGGGAATACCGTTTCCATGAAAGGCTGTACATGGTCTCAACAATGCTTAGGTAGGTGGTACGTGTCATTTAGTGATTCATCTGACCAATGAGCCTCGGCCACCCATGACCCTGTCTCCGGTTCACCACTGTTCCTTCCTTGGAGCACTTTTGATAGATACTGACCACTGCAGACCGGGAACACCCCACAAGAGCTGCAGTTTTGGAGATGCTCTGACCCAGTCGTCTACCCATCACAATTTCGTCCTTGTCAAACTCGCTCAAATCCTTATGCTTGCCCATTTCTCCTGCTTCTAACACATCAACTTTGAGGACAAAATGTTCACTTGCTGCCTAATATATCCACCCACTAACAGGTGCTGTGATGAAGAGATAATCAGTTTTATTCACTTCACCTGTCAGTGCTCATGATGTTATGCCTGATTGGTGTAGGTCTAGCTGATCTTTTGTATTATTGCTGTGGGAAGATGCTAAGAACTTTTGCTAATGTTCTGGCAAGGTTCTCTCAAAGTTCTGAACAAAACATTAAACACAAAAACATTATTTATACATCTTCATGGAACTTTTTTTCTGAAACGTTTCAGTTGGACGTTCATCGAACTTTTTTTTATGTAACTTGTTTCGGAGAACATTCAAAAGTAACATTCCCATAATGCTTAACATTCACATAACCAATGTTTTAACCCGTTTTTAAAACATTTAAAACACTGAATGTTTTGAACATTCAGAAATAACGTTGTCGTGACTTAATGAGAACGTTAGCTAAATGTTCTTAGAACATATTTTTTTTTAGCAGGGAAGAACCAGAAACCATTGCAAACACACAACCTATTCTGTCTGCCACCTGTTCATGTACTGTCTTACATACACACACACAGTCACTCATCATTTAAAAACAACAGCTAGCCTATCTTGAATGTAGATGATTTTGTGAAAGTGCCATGATTGGGTCTTTGTTACTCTTGGGCAACATCGATCTTGTGTCTTTCCTTAAGAAAGAGTCTCTTCTGTGTGGAAGCGTCCATAAAGACAGACAGTTGTGTGACAGATGGCTGCACATCTGTCTGTGTGTATGTTTCTGAATAGAGGCATTACATTAGAACTGCACGGGTTTTGTCACTCTTAAAGCAGTATTGAGCTTTACTGAAGGTAAGCTGATTTGACTGTAATGCAGCACAAGCACGGAAGCTGTAATGACAGGATGAAAGGAATCTGAGAGAATCGAGAGCTTTTTGTTGAACATTCACCCACCCACAGACTCGAAGAAAGAAAGTCACACAAACACACTTATCTTCAAACAACTAGATTTTCCTCAATGTTCTCTGCATGTTAAAAATGAAGCTTTTAAAATGCTGGTTATGTGAATGTTAAGGAAACATTCCATTGTATCATTCTGCAAACATTATGGGAACGTTACTTATGAATGTTTTCTGAACGTTCTGAAACAACATTTAAAAATGTTAGATGAATGTCCAACTAAAACATCAACGATGTATAAATAATGTTTTTGTGCTAACATTTTGAGAACATTATTAAAGACCAGATAACTTGAAACAAACAACATTACTGTTAACATTACTGGAAGAACGTTTGTTCCTAACTTTGAGAGAACTGGGGAGAACTTTTATTAAAATTCGGTTGAAGTGAGAGGGTAAGCCTGACATTTCAGAGTCTGGTATGAATCATGCCTAAAACCAATCAGTTTGAAAACTATGAGTTCAAGTCTAAATGGGTGAAATATACGGGGAATCACGTTGATTCAATCAGGTGCAATTGATTTATATCACAGAAGACTCAGTCCAGCATGAATGAGGTTTCAGTGAGAAATGTGAAGTGGAGGCATGCTTATTTAGTTAAAGGTTAGAGGCTTCTAACGTTATTTCTCTGTCTCTGACATCCTTCAACCCTTCATTTAGATGACTTTTAATCTGGCTCTAGATCTGTCAGATGTACCGGAGACATCTAAAAGAGCCTTGGATTTGTTTTCATTTTTGGATGAAGGAATATTTAATTAAAAGAGTGAATGAAAGTGCAAACATGCACAGTGAAGCAGTGGAAGCCATCATGATTTTACTTTTAAGATTGCTTAAATATCAGGTAGTTTTTCCAACGAAAGCGAGCCATTGGCAGGTCGTTTCCCCGGGGAAGTATAAATATACTGTGATTCTGTGCTTCTATGACTGATGGACAGGACCTAAAAGTAATTTTGGAAAAAGAAGATGCAAACCCAGGGTCTAGGCCTGCATAGATAAAGTACAAAGTCATTTATTTGAGGGTACTGCCCCAGTGTTCACTCTCAGCTGTGTGGATGTGTCGGGAACAGTATATCACTGCAAAGGTATTTTAAACTTTTTTACCCCTAAGCGAAGAACAAAAATGAACTTCACTGATTATATCGGACCTTAAAGGTGCAATTTTTGCAAATTTTTCTGACAGTGTTGGGGTAAATATTGACAAATAAACATTCACACTTGACCACAGTCAAGTATTCAGCCCTAATGGCATAACCCTCCACCATCAGAGTGAATGTCTGTTGGTTCACATACTTACGCTGTGAGGAGGAATAATGAGGGAGGGGATCGGCATGACTCACAGATCAAATCCAGCCGTCCAGCAGCCAGTTCTGCAGCTTTAACCATTACAGTATTGATCTCATATAGCTCTTACCCACTGATTCATGCGTCTGCTCTCCAGAGAATACACTCTGTGATTCAGACTGACTTTAATATCCCTCAGGGTGAGTGAAACACAAGGCAATTTTATGAACCAGTTTGAACTGAAGAGATCCTGGTGTATACAGTACCATCTGTGTTGTTTCTCCCAATATTGGCTAATCAGTTCCAAAGGCAAGGGTCAATACTATACAAATGTGAAACCAAATTTAGGGTCCTTGTGGACATTTTCAGTGGTATTCATGACAATACTGCATTAAACATAAAAAAGCCATACACTGACTGGTGAAAAATAAATGTACCAAATGAAATTTACGTCAAGTATACTACAAATACAATTACATATTTATGTACTTAATATAAATACCCTGCAAGTACTTTTGGTATACTAAACTGATAACTCTGCTAAATTGGAACAATTAATTTTGTACTTAATGCACTTTAGTTATCTGGAAGTAGTGCTGAGGCCCAACTATATTTGTGCTAAAGTGGAACTATTTCAAGTATACTTTAGGTACACTTTAAATATCTTGCATAATATCTAGTGGTATTAAAACATATTTTAGGCTTAATATTAAGAAATGTTCAATGTGCAATGAAGAAGTACTACAAAAAAACGTAATTATAATATTTATATCACTAAGTCTCAAGCAATATGTCAGTAAATATGTTAATGGATTTGTAGTATACTTAATAATATACTTAGCAAATGTATTTTAAATATATTTTGGTATAGTTTTTTCCCACTAGGGCTGGCATCAGCGTTACACTTTCATTTCACACTTTATTGACTTTGAGCATTGCTCAGTGCCAAACATTAATAACCGTGGAAGCCAAGAGGAGTAGATGGGCAGTGATTTGTCCACCACTGCTGACCCACCATCAGGGCTGAAATACCCAGAAACACTAAATAAATCACATGTAAAACTTCTCCTGCTATGTAGCAAGGAGTAGGAATGGGCGATATGACCACATCTTATTTCACGATACAAGTTATTTTCTCAGTATAACAGTATTATATATCATGATATAGTCTTTTTTTCTGTAAATAAGGTTGTTCTGATACCAAAATTTTGGATACCAGTGAAATTTCACTTTTCTCAATACCAGTTGTGATACCACAGCAAAAACTAATACTACTTCAACTTCAACTTCAACTTTATTCATTTATATAGCACATTTTACTGCAATTTAAATTGCCCAAAGTGCTTCACAATATCACAAAGACATAAGCAATACATACTAGGCTAACTAATGTAAGCCATTATTAAAGACAAGTAAACAGTCAGTAATAAAACAAATTAAATAAAGAGAACTAAGTTTTTCAGGTAGTCTACCTAACAAAAGTAAGAAATTTAATAAAGAAATCAAATGTAAAATGAAACACTGCATAGTCTTCACTGTATGAATTAAAAATAAATTCATTCTGAAGTTACAAAAGTTATTCAGTCAAGAGCAGTGATTTTGACATTTTTGTGTGTATGATTGTTCAGCGGTGCTCAGAGATACTGAATACTGAATATGAACACTCTTTTGTGGCATACTGCACTTTTAATAACTCAATAACTCACTTTTAAAAGCATCAAGCACATCCTGCTCTTTATTACTCATTCATATGTGTTTCTTTATCACACTAACATGTCAATAACTCCAGCCCACTAAAAGCTGCACGGATATATTTGCTTACTGTGATATATAAATGATATAGAAAAAATTACATTACTATTTTCCCCTTCCCATTATTAATGAAGATAATTCACTCACCCAGTGCTAGATAGAGTCGCACACAGTTGGGGTTGGTGAGCCTGAATGAGTTGATGCAGGAAATCAGCAGCCTAATAAAGAGCTTGACCGGCAAAAAGTATTTTATGTATTTTGAAAGTACTTTAATGTATTTAAATACAAATACAGTGCAGAGGTGGAAATCAGTTCTGGTGGAGATGATTATTTTGGATGTTGGGAAAGTCTGTGTTGCTTTAACTGCCACTTGTTCCTGTTATGTCATTTGTCCCCGCATGTGTGATGTGACTGGGATCACCAGGTTTATCTCTGCCAGGTTGTTATCTCTGTCCATGTGTTTGGGCACCAAAATTGTAATGTTTTGTGGTTGGGAAAGAGCTGATGATGTTCTATACGCTCGCTGTATGTTGTCTGTGAGAGCACCAGTTCAGCCTCCTGTAGGGACAGACTGCTCCAGCTGTGTGCCACAGTCCAGGATAGGCTCCTCCTCCTCCTCTTCTAGCTCCGCCCCTGAACTCCTGAGCTCAACATGGCTGTCTGCTCTCTCTGTTCGAGGAAGGGGCACTGCCACTGACGTCACTCACTCACAGTCAACAAGTTACTTGTGTCTCTCCTATCTTAATTATTATATTCTATATTATATCCCTTGCCATGGTGTTTCTCATGGTCATTTCTGATTTAGATCTGAGTCTTTAAGCTGATGCGCCACACCGTATAAAGGTGAAGTATGAAATTTCTGTGACACGGATATAAAAAAACAACATATTTGGCAAACGTTCCTTTCGTGCATTGCGACTCCCTCAACTCAAACATCACAAACACAGCTCTTACAGTGCTTGTCTCAACAGGTTAATATAGGCTATTTTCAATAAAAGCTTCAACATGTTAGGAATGCTTTTAGTTGTGTTTTTATGTGTCATGAGAGTAAGAGAGTAGCTAACACTCTGTGTAGAGCAAACACAAGCGTCTCTCTTATTAAACCCATCCAATGTATCTGCACCGGATGCATTTTTTGACATGACGCGCCACCCAGCATACCCAGTCTCCGCTCGCCACTGACTTACATATATAGAAATAAAACACTCCCAGGTTCATCAGAATGAGAAGTGTAGGATAGGCTTCCAGCCACTGTGAGTGATGCGGACAGCACAGAGGTGTCCACCATGGGACATTGATTGAAGCTGTTGAGTTGACCCCTATACTGACCTCTGTCACAGTACAAGGGGACCAGAGAGAGAGAGAGAGATCTACAGGTTAGCCTGGAGGAAGAGACAAAGAAAATCTCCTCAGCAGTGAAGGCGTAGACATCTTCGGCTGCAGTAGTAAAGGATGACTCAAAGAATAGGTGCAGTGATGGAAGATCTGCTTCCTCTAAAAAGCATCAAGTGCATAGGTGTGCACACTCTTTTATAATTGGGTATCTGGCTGGGTTCAGATTGAAGTGATGGGTGCTTTCAAAACACTGAAGCTTTGAAACCTTTACAAAACTTTTGTTTTGAATCTGTGGTTCGGAGCGTGTATCAAACTGCAAAAGTCACGTAAACAAGGCTTTGTTAAATCATAGGTGTTTTGAAATGTTTAGAAATTTCAGTGGTTCACCACTGGGGGGCAATGATCTCTGTGAACCCACGAATCATGCGTCTATGGTTTTTACTTGGTCTCTGATCAGTTTTATACATTTGTAGATATCTTAATGAGACATTAGTGTAATTAAAGGAATAATAGTAGTTAGTAGTCTCTTATTGGCCTGTTTAGCTGAGCCATCCATGAAACAAACAAAACAAGCCCTGAAAATTGATACAGACACTTGGGGCCAGATTTACTAACAACTTGCACCAGCGCAAACTCTCTTTTGGCATTAAAAAACTACTATCAGGATTTACTAAAGACACAGTGCAAAATTAGCACTGAAAAAGGCATGGACTGAATTGTTTTTGCGGCTAACCTTATTGCATATGCATTTGTTGAAGTTTCCCTATCAGACGCAAAATTTATGGGAGGAGAGTATTTAAATGAATCACGCAAGGCGATTTACTAATGTTTGCGCTAGTCAATTTACTGGTATTTGCGGCATTATTTAACACCCAAAAAAGCATGTCTTAACCCATTTTGCAACATGGCTGCAGTTGTTGCTGCTAGGAGGAGACACAGAGAGCATGAGGTAGAAGGGAGAAACTCGTATTAATTTCTTTGGAATAACAGAGGAAGACGTTATCTGAACATCCGTTTGCAAAGCCATGTTGGCCTAGAGTATGTATATATATGTGTGTGTGTGTGTGTAGGCCAGAATGGCTTGGCAAATTATATTATATATGTTTACGTGTTTGTCAGATTACATGTAACAAGTTGCGCCTGTTATGGTTATGTTTATTTATTTATATAGCACAATTTAATACAACGTTGGTTGTTCAAAGTGCTTCACAGTCCCCCCCAAAAAAAAACAAAAGAAAAAAAAACAGATAAAACAATATAAACAAACATATAACCTTAGAGAAAACATACACACAATAAAAATCAATCTCCATCATTAAGATGGCTGTGTCGACCCGCACTTGATGAGCATCAGCTCTGCTTATTTGCGACCCAACACTAATTTGCACTGCTCTTGTTAGATTGCATTGGTCATTATGTAAATAATTTGACTGCGTCTGTGTTCTTTCATTTGCGTGTCAGAAGTAGATCACACGCAAAACTTGCCACTCCCATTGGCGCATTTGTGGAATTGCGCTCTCACGCTAATTTCCCCCGTTTAGTAAATCTGGCCCTTGATATTTAATCGTATTAGATGATTAGTTAATTGCATTTGATCGATTTTACTTTCAATGTGTTTGCAAAAGGTGTTTTTATGCATGTTTGGCCTGAGTTTTTGGTGTATTTTCACTGTTCTGACCAGCAGGGGTCATCAGCGAGTGACGCTTTGAACGCTTCCAAATAGTGAATCATTTTGCACAGCAATTGGTTCATTTGATTCGAACCTTTTGAAAAGCTTTGTTTCTCCCATCACTACCACAGCCAGAGAACTCCTGATGCTCATGTTAATCTGGGCACTATATAGTCCTCACACAGATCAACAAACCACAAATAAAGTGAATGTCTTCAGTCACCACCAGTTATCTTTAGAATAATTTGAAACACAGTCTGTATTAGCTATCTGTTCCGCTAAAGAACGAAGGCCGCGATGTCGAGCGCACATACACAGAAACCCAAGTTAAAAAACAAAATAATAGTACCAATTCAAAACTTGTGTGTCTTACACACATAACTATGCACAATTCAATGTTTTAATACAATGAATTATTGATTTCTTTACCGCAATCTGCTTCTCTTTCCCATCACTGCACTTGTCATTCACTTTTATCTTCTCTCCCGAACAACACTCACATTACACAAAACACACTTAACACTCATAAACCAATACAGTAAAGAAAGACCTAACTTGTAGACTAATACCACATTTTTCACATGTGCTTGTCAATCAAACTTTACGTATTATAGTGTTCTTAAAGGCACACATACACATATTTTATACATCACTATATAGCTGTATACTCCATTCACATTTAGTTCTGGACTAGAACCAAACAAAAACAAATTGTCACGGATGCACAAAGACAAGAAGGTAAGATCCATGTGCAGCATTTTAATGGAGTAATCCAAAGCGTAAATCCAGAAACAGGCAAGGGTCAAAATCCACAGAAACAATCCGTACAAAAAACAAGGAAAACACAAAGGAAACCAGGAACATCCATGAAAACATCATAACAAAAGTAGAAACAAACCGGGTACACTCAAAAAAATGATTCTAGCTGCTTGTTCAGTTTATTTAAATAAAATAAGCTGAACCAACACAAATCTTTAGTTTTTTACTTAATTGGCATTTGCACTCAATTGTATTATGTTAAATGAAATTAAATTTGCAAAATGTTAGGTTAACCTAAACCATTTGTGTTGGGATGACATGAATCATTTATGTTGCATTGATTGAAACTGGGCAGTGGATTTCTAGTTCCCAGCATGCTTTGCGTAGGGAAAGATCAGGACAGTAAATGTTGAACTTAAGTGCTGTTTAATGTGTTTTTAGTAAAGGGAAATACCTTTTAAAGTTTGATGTTCAGTTATATTTGACATTTAAAAGAGTTTGTTATGTCGATTTTTTTGAGGTTACCATTATGCTGAAGTGTAGACCTTGTGGTTAGGCTATGGGTGGCTACATGAAATAAATCTATGTTGTTCTCAACAAGCTTTAACTGTGCTAAAGCCAGTGATGAGAAGTTCTTTATCTGATCATTACATGCATGCTATAAATGTTACTTAGCATATGAAAAAGTGATATTTTAGTTTAGTTTTTATAGAAATATAAATAAATTAGTTTGAGGGCCAGCACATAATTTACACAGTCTACATATGGTCATCAGCTTTATCCCTCTCAATTGTCATGAAACATGTATGTCTGTGTACAACAGCTATTCACAACCTAAGCACAAGCGCACATCTTCTGTCACGGTTCGCAGATGCATTGTTTCCTTCTTGTCGCGTGCTCTGTGTTATGACAGCAGTGGGTGTGTTTGTGTTTGTGTGCGAGTGTGTTTGTGGGTGTGCCCAGGCCACGTGGGTGATTATTGGACCCAGCTGCCACCCATCACTCTCCCCACCTGCTGCTCATTCCCTCAGTCCTTAAATACTCACCTCATTCCTGTCTCCATTGTCAGATCGTTGTTTGGTGTCCTGTTCGTGGTTGTCTCGTCTGTTCCTGACCGGAGTCCCAGTTGTTCGTCGTCTTCTGTGGATTACTGTCTTCGTGCCTTGTCTTTTGTCTGGATCCTGGATTTATCTCACCGCCACTCTTCAGTCACCACGCCACGTCACCAGCCGACCATCTCAGTCCCTGCGCCTACCTGTAGCCTGCACGTTCTCATTGACTGTGTTTCTGTTACTGCTTGTTGTTCAATAAACGGCGTTACTTGCATTTGCTTCCTGTAATCAATCATGACAGAACGATCTGACCTCGCTACGGAAGCAGCAAGCACTCAGCAGTCTTCGCTGGAGGATTTCGTCAACAGCAGCATTCGTCGAATGGAGTCGCAGGAGAGAAACCTCAACGAGACGGGAAGAGCCGTGCAGGCTCTCGTGGCGCAGGTGTCCGAGCTCACCCAGCAAGTCCAGCTGCTTCGTGTCCCCGCTGCGCCGCCCACACCGGCCGTTTCCCCACCCACACCAGCGAGCGTCGCCGCTTCGGAGCCTCGTCTCCCTGTACCCGAAGCTTATTCAGGTGAACCAGGATTTTGCAGAGCTTTTCTGACTCATTGTACCATGCACTTTGCTCTGCAGCCCCGCACCTACAGCACCGAACAAAGCAGAGTGGCTTTCGTACTGACGCTTTTGACGGGGAAGGCGTCGCTCTGGGGAACGGCGGTGTGGGAGAACCAAGACCCCTGCTGTACCTCGTTCCAGTCACTCTCCGCAGAGATGAAGAGAGTGTTCGACCGCTCAGTCGCGGGGAGAGAAGCCGCCAGACAGTTGGCGGAACTACGCCAAGGAGAGAAGTCGGTGTCTGACTATTCCATCGAATTTCGTACATTGGCGCAGAGTGTCACTGGAACGAGGAGGCGCAGTGGGACATGTTCCTGCATGGGTTGGCTGACCGTGTCCAAAGGGAGATCTACACGCTGGACCTCCCCACCACGTTTAATGGTCTTGTCGACCTGGCGCTCAGGGTGGATGCTCGGCTGACCAGGGCCGAGCGGAGAAGTCCAGCCCACAGGAGTGAGGAAGTCCTGAGGTCCAGCGGCGGGGACACGGTCAGTCCCCTTCAAGATCATGAGCCCATGCAGGTGGGTCGAGCCCGGCTTTCCCGGGAGGAGCGGGAGAGGCGGAGGTCCCAAGGACTTTGTTTATATTGTGGCAAGGCGGGCCATTTCGCTTACAACTGCCCGTTAAAAGGGCAAGCCCGGCAGTAAGTTTGAGGCTACTGTCGGGTGGGATCTCCGCTGGAAAGTCCTCAACCACATCCACCCTCCTCCCGGTGAGATTGGGATGGTCGCATCACTTTCACAACTGCAACGCACTTCTGGATTCTGGGGCAGAAGGTAACTTCATGGACCAATCTTTCGCCACCAAGTTCCACATTCCTTTCAAACCACTCACCGACAGAATCGCTGTTCACGCACTCAACGGACAGAGCCTTCCCACCATTTCTCACGAAACTGAAGATCTCACCCTCATCACCGCTGGCAACCATTCGGAACGGATTAAGTTTTTTATTTTTGATTCCCCTCACACCCCGTCGTCCTTGGTCATCCTTGGTTCACCAAACACAACCCCCGGGTAGACTGGGTCCAGAATTCCATTGTGGCCTGGAGTGAGGAGTGTCATAAGTCTTGTCTTGTCTCTGCTTGTTCGTCTGTTTCTGGTTCTGTTTTACAGGAGGAAGCAGTGGATCTGTCTACCGTGCCCATTGAGTACCAGGACCTGAAGGAGGTGTTCAGTAAGTCCAGGGCTGCTTCTCTTCCTCCGCATCGTCCCTACGACTGTGCCATAGATCTAGTATCAGGGAAGTCTCCGCCTAAAGGCAAGTTATATTCACTTTCGGTCCCCGAAAGAGAGGCTATGGAGAAATATATTTCTGATTCACTAGCAGCCGGGTTCATTCGCCATTCCTCTTCTCCAGCGGGGGCGGGGTTCTTTTTTGTGGGGAAGAAGGATGGTTCCCTGCGACCTTGTATTGATTACCGGGGGTTGAACAACATTACGGTAAAGAATACCTATCCTTTGCCGTTAATGTCTTCAGCCTTTGAGAGGTTGCAGGGAGCATCCGTCTTCACAAAATTGGATTTAAGGAATGCTTATCATTTGGTCCGCATCAGGGAGGGTGATGAATGGAAGACCGCCTTTAACACCCCTAGGGGGCACTTTGAATACTTGGTCATGCCGTTCGGGCTTTCCAACTCCCCAGCGGTCTTCCAGGCACTCGTTAATGACGTGCTGAGAGATATGGTCGATCAGTTCTTATATGTCTACCTGGACGACATATTGATTTTTTCCTCATCTCTCCAGGAACACGTACAGCACGTTCGACGAGTGCTTCAGAGGTTGTTAGTGAATGGGCTTTTTGTCAAGGCGGAGAAATGCGTTTTTCATGCACAGTCTGTTCCTTTCCTAGGGTACATCGTGTCGACTGAGGGAGTACGCATGGACCCTGAGAAGGTTAAGGCTGTGGTGGATTGGCCAAATCCAGATTCCCGTAAGGCCCTACAGAGGTTTCTGGGGTTCGCCAATTTTTACCGGCGTTTCATTCGCAACTTCAGCCAACTAGCCTCACCTCTGATCGCCTTGACCTCCCCCAGAACTACGTTCAGGTGGTCAGACGCAGCTGAGGCTGCGTTTGCCAAACTGAAGGCTCGCTTTGTTTCGGCCCCATTCTCGTTGCCCCTGATCCATCACGGCAGTTTGTGGTGGAGGTTGACGCATCAGAGGTGGGGGTAGGTGCAGTGTTGTCCCAGCGTGCTTCCGCGGACGATAAGATGCATCCGTGCGCGTTTTTTTCTCATCGTTTATCTCCCGCCGAAAGTAACTACGACATTGGTAATCGAGAGTTGCTGGCAGTCAAGTTAGCGTTGGAGGAATGGCGCCACTGGTTAGAGGGCTCTGGGGTACCCTTTATCGTCTGGACCGATCATAAGAACCTAGAATACATCAGAACTGCCAAGAGATTGAACTCCAGGCAGGCTCGGTGGGCACTTTTTTTCGGACGTTTTGATTTTACTCTCTCGTACCGCCCGGGTTCCAAAAACATCAAACCCGACTCTTTGTCTCGTATTTTTAACCGTAGTGGACCGGTTCTCGAAGGCGGCTCATTTTATTCCCTTGCCCAAATTACCCTCAGCCAAGGAGACAGCGGTTACGATCATTGACCACGTCTTTCGGATTCATGGCCTCCCGGTAGACGTGGTCTCTGACAGGGGTCCCCAATTCGTTTCCAAATTTTGGCAGGAATTCTGTAGATTGCTGGGGGCGACTGTTAGTCTGTCGTCGGGGTTTCACCCCCAGAGCAATGGTCAGACTGAGAGAGCCAATCAGGATTTGGAGCGAGCGTTGCGATGTATGGTCTCCAAGAATCCTTCCTCCTGGAGTCAACAACTCTCAATGGTGGAGTACGCACACAATACTTTACCAGTGTCGTCCACGGGCCTATCTCCGTTTGAATGCAGTGTAGGTTACCAGCCACCTATTTTTCCCAGTCTGGAATCCGAGGTCGCGGTCCCCTCTGCCCACGCCTTTGTCCAGAGGTGCCACCGAACTTGGACGAGAGCCCGAGAGACTCTCCTCCAAGTGAGGGAACGCACCAAGGCCAAGGCCGATCGCCACCGGTCAAGGCCTCCGGTTTACGTCGTCGGTCAAAAAGTGTGGCTTTCTACAAAGGATATTCCTCTCCGACCCGTTTCTAAGAAGCTTGCTCCAAAATTCATTGGCCCGTTCACTGTCACCAAGATCATTAGTCCGGTGGCAGTCCGCCTCAAACTTCCTCCAGTGTACAGGAGGATTCATTCCGTCTTCCATGTCTCCAAAATTAAACCTGTTTTTCATTCTGAGATTAATCCGCCAGCCCCGGTTCCCCACCGCCGCGTCTCATAGATGGGGAACCATCTTATTCGGTAAATCGCATTCTGGACTCTAGGCGGAGGGGACGCGGATTTCAGTACTTGGTGGACTGGGAAGGTTACGGTCCGGAGGAGAGGAGTTGGGTTCCTGCCAGGGACATTCTGGATCACACCCTTATCGATGATTACAATCGACAGGTAAGGGAGTCGGGGAATGCCAGGAGGCATTCCTAGGAGGAGGGGTACTGTCACGGTTCGCAGATGCATTGTTTCCTTCTTGTCGCGTGCTCTGTGTTATGACAGCAGTGGGTGTGTTTGTGTTTGTGTGCGAGTGTGTTTGTGGGTGTGCCCAGGCCACGTGGGTGATTATTGGACCCAGCTGCCACCCATCACTCTCCCCACCTGCTGCTCATTCCCTCAGTCCTTAAATACTCACCTCATTCCTGTCTCCATTGTCAGATCGTTGTTTGGTGTCCTGTTCGTGGTTGTCTCGTCTGTTCCTGACCGGAGTCCCAGTTGTTCGTCGTCTTCTGTGGATTACTGTCTTCGTGCCTTGTCTTTTGTCTGGATCCTGGATTTATCTCACCGCCACTCTTCAGTCACCACGCCACGTCACCAGCCGACCATCTCAGTCCCTGCGCCTACCTGTAGCCTGCACGTTCTCATTGACTGTGTTTCTGTTACTGCTTGTTGTTCAATAAACGGCGTTACTTGCATTTGCTTCCTGTAATCAATCATGACATCTTCACCATGATGGTAACAAAATTTTTTTTATATATATACGCTACAAACTCTTTTAAATGTTCAAAATAACTAAACATTAAACACTTAAACACTAACAGGTCTTTCCATTTCCTTAAAAGTGCAGAAAACTTGAGCAACACTGCACAAGGGCACCAGTCTGAATTGCAATAGCACTGGTTGGATCAACAAGAATGAATTATGTTCAGGAAACATTCACAGAATATGTCAAATGAAACTGGTGTGATCTCATTCAATTACCATGAATTTTACTCATCAGTACAATTAACCTATCTTAAGTTCAAATAAATCAGTTCAACTGTGTGGAAATAGGTGTCATAATTGAATTAAGTTAGACCAACAAGTTATTTTTTTGAGTGTATAAATAGACAGACACTAATGATGAAACACAAAACAGCTGGGTGCAATGAAACGGGATAATGAGTCCGGGAAGTGTGTTATGGGAAATGAAGTTCAAAAGTGTGGTGAGAAGTAGTCCATGTTGGAGTGCCCTCTGGTGGCTAACTAGGGCACTCCAACTGGTGATCATGACACAAATAAATTGAAATAAACCCATTACCTGTAGAATTGTATTCTACTAGGTTACAATTATAACATTATAAAATCACGCAAGATTTTAGTCAGACCACCAACCTTTGTACACTGTATGCATTTGTAGCGTCTGGACCAATCAGACACTCAATTATTCATTATATTAAATGAATAATCCAGAAACTCACTCTCTCAAAGTTCTGTGAACCCATCCCCCTAAACTGCAACTAGCATCCCAAATGAAGCTAACACACAGACAGAACTAGGTTTCTTGTTACACGACACAAGAAAACTGATAAGAAATTGTCAGGAATTCGTGACTCTGACTTCATTCTTTCTGAGAAGGACAAATAAACCCTCTTAATTCTATATATTCTATATATAACCGCATGAGAAATGTATAAACGTGAATCCAATTTTCCCCTCTCATGATTTTCCTTTTAAAGGGTTTGGCCTATGTATTAATTCTCTCTTTTGAACTCTTTTGGTATTAATGTTTCAGAGTTGCAAATTTATGGTTAACTAAAATCCCATGGGAAGCATGTTTGGTATCGATGGACTCCAACAGAAAATTTTTGAAAAGCTGATAGACGATCAATACTGAGTGTTCGTTGGCCGAACAGATTAATTGATTGTAATATTAATTCAGCTAGATTAAGTTAATTTGATTAACTGATTCAAATATTTATAATTAAGTATAACGAGTTATGCTTAATTATTCATGTTTCTTTTGAGCTAATTTGCTTACACATTCATAAAGCCAAAAGTAAAAAACACTCAAAGTGCAATAAAAAAGCTTTCTTTTTTATTATTTCATGCAGTTGTCTCTGTCTTTGATGTCTTACTACAATAGTATAATCCACTAATTAATTCAGGAATGTTTCAGTCAGGAGACAGGTAATCCATTCATCTTTTCATTCGTCGACAGAGCTATAGATCAGACCCACAGCTTGCCATGTTTATAGATTAGTGTTGGTAAATGCAAGTCAAGATGAAGAGTGTTTTAATTGGCCGAGACTGATTGAGGACTTGCCTAAATGACCGCGAGATGATTGGAATTAGTCTGGGAATTCAGCAAATATTGCAGTGCCGTCAGTGCTGAAGGTCAGCTTCCTTCATTCTCCCTGTTAGTGCTTATCACGCCTCGCCGTTGATTGCAGACAAAACAGTCAATTAACTTACTTCTGCAGTCCCTACAGCCTGGGGAACATATTTCATTAAAACTGTACCACAGTACTAACAAAGCCATCATACAGCCATTTTAGTCTCTTTGGAGCAATTCATTAGTGACATTCCAGCATTTTTACTTTGAGAAAAGATTCAAGAGATTGTGTTTAACCAGTTTAAATATGATTTGTGCTCTACAGAGGAACTCCTGTGATGAGTATGAATGAATGGAACAATAATATAAAAGATATTTAGTTGTGATTATAGAGTTGCTTAACAAATAATGTGCACAGAAGATTAATTAGCATATGTGAGATTAGCAGACCATAACTAAGAAGGGTTTAAACCATCCAAGTGTCATGTTAGTGTCACTGACAGTATAAACCTCCTTGAGGAACTGTTTATTAAGGACAATCTTTTAGAGACCAGTAACTTTAGTGACAGAGATGGTGACAAGTTCAGTTACGCCTTTCAATATACACTATGTCGGAAGTTAAACAAACCCGTTACATTTCAAAGGTTAATATGACAATTTAAGTGTAGCTACTGTCATATGAGCTCAGGTTTGTCCTAATTAGATCAGGCACTATAAGATGCCAAATGACGCTGTCACTCCAGACACATGTCTGAGTTTCTCTTTGTCAGCCTCTGACACAGATTATGAATATGAATTTGAGAGTTTTGAGAACATTTTCTCATTTTCAGAAGAAAAGCAAGTGTGTTTGCCAGTGTCCCAGTTAACAAAAATCTGTTGTAAAAACATTTTGCTAAACGTTCCCGCATTAAGTCATGAAAATGTTATATCTGAATGTTCTCTGATCGTTCAAAACACCCAGTTTTTTTAAAAAGGTGTTTTCTTGGTTATGCAAATGTTAAGTGAACATTCCATTTCATCATTCTTCAGAAATTATGGGAACATTACATTTGAATGTTCTCTGAACATCCAACTAATGTTTTAAAATAAAACATTCCATGAATGATGTATAAATGATGTTTTTGTGCAAATGTTTTGAAAACATTATTAAAGACCAGATAACTTTGAATGAACATTCTATTAACGTTACTGGAAGAATGTTTGTTCATAACTTTGAGAGAACGTTCCCTGTTAGCTTCTATTATACACATGTGAGCATCCCACCAACAAGACTCTAGATGAAAGTCTATGAAATTGATTTTCTCTCAGATTAAATGTTTGAGCACTTAGAAGCACAAGATTTGAGTTATCATTCATGTCTTTAAACAGTGTAGTATGAGTGACATGCTGAATGTTTATACTCAGGCTTAAGGGTGTGTTCACATTACTAACCCTAAGTATGAGCAATAGATGTTTTTACCTTAGCAAAGCCCACTAATTCAGAATCTGGCCTTCATACAGTATTTCAGTGTGATGTCTACTTGAACAAACTCAATAGTATTTTATATTTTTACAATAAAAGCTGCCATTGATCATTCCCAAAGGTATTTTATGCCTGAACAGTACTACTTCATCCCATACGTATTTACTGTAAATCATTATGCATTTATCAGTGCACTTGAGAATCTGAGACAGGAACCAGATACAGTATCAAAATTCACAGTTAGCTGAGCCAATTAAGAGACGAGGATGACCTTTTAAGATTGCTATTAGTTCACACTTTTTGGGTTATGGACATATTTTGAAGTACAACTACAACTGAACAACATTTAACTATTTACCTTGGTTTGTGACAATACAACCACTGGCCATTTTGTTAGGTAAGGCTACAATTACACTCATTAGTTACTTTGGACACTCATGCCATCAACACACCTGTTTGTCATTTAGTTCATTATCACTGTGTACTTAAGTTCCTCAAGTTCAGTTCAGGGGTGTTGTTGTGTTTTCATACCTATGGATTGTTTGTTTTGTTCCGAAACAGGGACTACATTTGTTACAATGTTGCATTTTCTTCTTGGTTCGGTTCGCTTTCACATGGCAACATTTCAAAGCGTACCAAAATGCGTTTATGCAAGTCACATGCGAGCACAACTGTCCTCTAATTGGTCAGAGTTTTCTCTGCGTCATCCATCGAAATGATTGACAAGTTCGCTCCATGAGCTTATTGTGGCTTTATTTGTGAAGTCGAGACACACGCAGACACTATATGAATGTAGCCGTCATTCCCGCTGTTAAATTATAAACTATATTCATATTAATGCTGCGGCAAATTCAAACGCTCTCTCTCTCTGGATCTCCCAGCACTGTCTAGTAGGCGAACTGTTGTCAGTGTGTCGAGAGACCATATATGAATGTTATAATGAAGCAGAGCAGGAATCAAGGCTTCATTGCATCTGCATTCTCGCACGGAGAAGTGCAATTACACAACATAGAGGTGCTCTTTGGTTTTCAACTATGGTAAATAATGTGCTCACTCACAGAATCAGACACTACTGCTTTTTACTACTCCCGTTATGAATTATGATTTCGTTTGGTTCGTTGGTCAGATTGCTTTCACATCTCAAGCGAATCGCTCCAGAGATGGTTTAAAAGTGTAGCGAGACCACCTCTTCAAGGAGGTCTTGGTACGCTTGGGGATAACGAACTCTCATGCGATTCAACCGAACTAAATGAGGCAGGTGTGAAAGCACCCTTTGTCTTATTTCATGTGGATTATCTGAGTTTGTTTCATTAATAAACATTTTTTTCATTGGAACCTTTTTGGACCTGTTTTTATCATCATCTAGACTAAATCGTGACCCTACCTTTCTTTCCTTTAATATAATAAGAATGGGTCTATGACAGAAAGCCACAAGTATGGCTTTTTTTTTTCTTTTTTTTTTAAGATGTGATTCATGATTCATTAATGATTTTTAATGCATGTAAATGATGGAACAGTTTGAATCAATCGTAGTATCCAGAAAAAAACTCTTTATTTTGAAACATTAGAAATGGAATTAAAATGGGCAGAAAAATAAAATGTTTGTCTAACATGTTTTAAATGTTACTACTTGTTTCAGAATGTTGTTCGAACACTCAAAAGTATCATTCCCATGATTCCAATGATAAAACAGAATGCTCATTTTCCTTTAATGTTCGCATAACCAAGAAAAAAACTGGATGTTTTGAACTTTCAGAGAACATTCAGAAATACACGTGAATGTGTTCATCTTACTCCAAACTCCAGGCTTCTCTGCAAATGCCCATTAAGGAACAACAAAGCTGTGTTCCAGAGCACAGTTATCTGTCATATAGCTATTTCTGGAAAGCTATTAAGTGCTATGATTTTCTACATTCCCATAATGAATGTAGGCTACGACACCAAAGTTATTTGTTCTGTATGAAAAGATTGTGTTCAAAGCCTTGCCGCAGGGCTGCTGTGTTAACTTATTATATGTAAATGAGGGTACAGCCTCAGACATCTCGCCTCTCTTCGGTACTGTCGTCAGTATGCTAATCAGACACACGCAGCGATTGGCCTCATTGGCATGCTGCTCGTCACCGTGATGTCACGACTAGCAAATGCGAGGGGGTCCTGACCTTTTCAGCCCTCAGCGGCTCTGAGCATGAACTGAATACTGACGCAAAGATGGACGAACTCTTTAGGAAAATGCAAGATGAGAAACTTAATGAGCCGGTGTGGAGAAGAAGAGCTTAAAGAAAGCAGCAAGAATAATAGGCAAAGACTGAGCCACGGAAAAGGAAAAGCACGTCTTGAGATCAGTTGTCTGTGTCATATCATACGTAACTTTGATGTTTCACTAATGCATGTGCATTTACAGTGTGTATTTAAAGGGGTCCTATTATGCAAAATTCACTTTTACATGCTGTTTGAACAGAAATGTGTGTCGGCAGCGTGTGAACACAACCAGCCTATAATGATAAAAATCCACCCACTACTTTTTTTTAATCCTCATAAATCGTAAGCAGTGTCTCAGAATAAGCTGTTTACAGTTTCTATGCAATGTGACGTCACATTACACAAGCCCCGCCCATGACTGCTGACTGACTCCGCCCTATTATCGTAGCTCCTCCCCTAAGTGAACTGTACACAGTCCACCATGTTTATCTCATTGCCAGCAGCATTCATGTAAGACATGTATTCTTATTAAAACTACTGAAGTTATTCAGTCGAGAGCAGTGAGTGATTTTCTGATTTTCTTTTGTTGTTTGGTTCATATTAACAGCAGATACAGCAGTAGATACTGTATATTATAAAACTGCATGTTTTTCCTTCCACTCAAAAACGGACATTTATAACATGGTATAATAAATTATCTGTGGGGTATTTTGAGCTGAAACTTCACAGACACATTCTGGGACACCAGAGACTAATATTACATCTTGTGAAAAGGGGCATGATAGGTCCTCTTTAAAAGAGTGTTTGTGTATCTGTGTAGGACAGATCTTATTCTGGTAAGACCAAGCTTATTAGTATGTCTAAATAATTACAAGTCTTCCTTACCTTAATGAACCACTGCGGGCGTGGAATAACTGTTTGTCAAAGAAAACTGTATGACAACCTATTGTTACACCTCCAGTGGATCTGAGGAGAGTGAACTTTAGAACACTTTACAGGATGAACTCAGGACAAAAATCAGTTTTGAGATGGAAAAAACATTTCATTTGATTCTTTGATCAAGTGAACAATTGCTTAAACTAGGACAGTGTGTAATACAACATTTGACACATACCTGTACATTCTCTGATGGGGTTTCTTTCAGTTTTAGCTCATGTTTTATTCATTTGTTCAATAAATTCTCTTTTTCCTCACTACTGTATTATGATTTCAGAGTGGGACCTGTGGATTTTATGCATCGTTTATTGATTGGATAGTGAAATATGCACAGATGATTGGCAGTAAACGAACCAAAATAAATATGTTTGATTTAATTTTGAAAAATAAATAAATAAATTACAAACCAACATTTGGTCCCAAACTAGCCCTATACTGAGTGACAGAATAAATCTGTCGTTTTATTTTATATATTTTGTGTGATTAATTATGATGTTAATTGGATCTTTTTTAATTTGCTAGCAAATTAATTTTGCAGATTAATTTATTTGATATTGCTAAAATAATATATGAAATGAATCAACTTATGATATTTTGAAGTACACAAGCAACTTTTTCTGAAGCTTAGTCTGAGCGTTTGTTAATGACTTATTTTTTTCATGAATTTCAAGCTCTCTTTCGTAACCTCACTGCAGAAAGTGCCTTGGCCTTCATTGTTTCCTTTTGTAAATGAACAGTTTTATGCATGTTTTCTCACCCCCTCTGTTTCTTCCTCTGAGCATTATTGCTCTGCTCTACCCTTCAGAGATTAAAAGTCATGCAATGCTTTACTTTTCATAATGAATGTTTCCCAAGACTCAAAGCTGAAATAACACACTTTCTCGTAGTTTAACCAAAGCTTTAAAGCAGCAGCTAAGAAAGAGATGGGCGAAGACAATCCCACAAAACCCTGGGAAACATGTGGATATCAGGGCAGATTCTGGGAGTCTCAGACACAGTTTCACACAGAGGTAAAGATGTGTGTGGTTCAGGTAAACCCTATCTGTCATGGGGAACGAATGTCCCAACAAAGATGGCAATATCTAAAATCCTTGTTCTTGTGTGGAGATTTTATGGTCTCCATGAGGAAAACAGCTTATAACTCACACTAAGTGATGTTTTTTGAAAATGTAAAAATGCAGAAAGTTTTCTGTGATGGTAGGTTTAGTGTAAAGGGATAGAATATACAGTTTATACAGTATAAAAACCATTACGTCTATGGAGAGTCCCATAAAACATGGAAAACCAATGTGTGTGTGTTTACTTAACCATATTTGGGGAAAAACCAACAACAAACCCCAACCTAACCCATTTGTACCCATAAGTGAGCTAAACCTGATGAAACCTCATAAAACCTAATTTTGGGGATGTCATCATTTGCAAAAACATTATAAAAAATTAAAGGATTAGTCCATTTTTAAATACACTTTTCCTGATAATTTACTCACCCCCATGTCATCCAAGATGTTCATGTCTTTCTTTCGTCAGTCGAAAAGAAATGAAGGTTTTTGAGGAAAACATTCCAGGATTTTTCTCCTTACAGTGGATTTCAATGGCTACCAACAGGTTGAAGGTCAAAATTACAGCTTCAGGGATACCAGACGAGAAATAAGGGTCTTATCTAGCGAATCGATCGGTCATTTTCGAAAAAAATACAACCGTTTATGCTTTATAAACAAAATATCGCATTGAACGTACTTTCCGCTTCCGGGAAAAAACGAAACTGGTGCCATGTTCGTTCCGTAAGTTGAATAGGGAAGGCGTAGGACATTCAGCGTAAGCGTTATGAAGAATGCGGAAGCGGAAAGTACGTTCAAGGCGATATTTTGTTTATAAAGCATAAACGGTTGTATTTTTTTCGAAAATGACCGATCGATTCGCTAGATAAGACCCTTATTACTCGTCTGGTATCGTTTAAAGCCCTTGAAGCTGCACTGAAACTGTAATTTTGACCTTCAACCTGTTGGTAGCCATTGAAATCCACTATATGGAGAAAAATCCTGGAATGTTTTCCTCAAAAACCTTCATTTCTTTTCGACTGACGAAAGAAAGACATGAACATCTTGGATGTTGTACGAGGATCTTGTAAATTTATCAGGAAAAGTGTATTTAAAAGTGGACTAATCCTTTAAGTATGGTAACTGTTTATTTTTATAGTCCACTTTAGACATTCTACTAACTATGCAGCTGAAGCCCTGGATTTTGGTCGATCGGATCACAAGTGGACGACGCTAAATCCAGGTGTGAACGGGTCTAAAACGTTTTGAGCTTGTCCACTTTCAACCACTTCCAGAGGTAGTTGAAAACACATTTAACCGGATTGCTTTCATAGAGTAGACTCGTATGTGGATGTTGAGTGTGAATAGCAGAGGAACAGATGAAATAAGATGTAGAAGTGTCTAGGGTGGCATAGATGCGCCGTCTGTTTGCGCGAGCTTCAATTAAGCTGTGAAGTGACAGACATTGTATACGCTTCTAACAGGCACTCAATTAGGTTTCAGCAGCATCTTGACTGGGATCTCAGCCTAGCATGTAGACACTTAAGGGCTGAGTTACATAAACACAGAGCAAAGGGTGGATACGTGTGTGTGTGGAAAAGAGAGCGAGGCGGAGCGCGTCATCCTCCGGTGATTTGCTGCACGGCGCGGCCCGCTGCTCCCAGGGTCCCCAGGCTTGCCTGAGCCGGCGGCCCAATCACAGCCTCCCATGTGTGGGGATCGATGCGGGTCTGCAGCCCTCATCCCTCACCCTCACCAGCCTCTTCTCCATTAACGCTAGGTAGGCGGCAAGGAGACTGTAATTGGAGAGAGCCACAGGGAGCGTGTGTGTGTGAGTGTGTGTGTGTGTGTGTGTGTGTGTGTGCAGACTCAATAAGACAGAGAGCCATCCGCTAACACTAATGTTTTCCATTATGTCTCTGCTGTTGCAGAGAAAAACAGCACAGTCTGCCATGCCTGTGTGTTTAGATCTTTATGGATATGTGTATAACGAATTTTTGAGACATGGGATAAAACAATTCACATTTATTTTTATAGCACTTTTCACAATACATATTGTTTCAAAGCAGCTTTACAGAAAATGTACATCTCTTCCTTATCACTCAACACCGTCAGATACAAAAACAATGTGTTCTCTCATGTCAAGTATGTCCGATGAATTAACTGACAATACAAGATGGTTTCAACAGTTTTTCAGTATAGTCGGATATCTAATAATATTCAGGATTGGCAGTTTATGTTACTGACAAATCTTCATTTTTATGCTAAGAATAGTTTGACTAACTTAAAATCAGCCCATTAGCTTATTTCATATTCTAGCTTGTCATCGTTTTGAAAAATGTCGTCACACGTCTGACTTGGCTGGATCAGAAATGTGATAATAAATATACAAGGTGTAAGAGCCCAAGCAAACGGAACACTGATCACCATCACGGTGACTTAAACACAATTACAATGATGAACAATATAATTAATCCTGTAAATTCCTTGCTAATTGTATGCAGTGTGTGTGCAGATCTCTTTGTGTGATGCATCTGTTCACTATAGTGATATAGAGAATAATGAATATGAAGGTGGGATGTTTGTCTAGTGACCAGGCAGTTTTTGTTGATCTCTTTCCTCCATGTTTGCAGTCACGTCTGTTTCAATGTTTTCTTTTCAGGCTTTTTAGGTTCAATAGTGGAGAGTGACGCAGTTGTTTACTTGCTTTTAATGGACAAGTATAATACTTTCAGCTAAATCTGAACACAAACAATGTGAAAGAATGAAACAAGCACAAGCCTGTTTATCAGTGAGTGAAAAAAACAAACACAAAAAGTGACAGTTCTATTAAAGCATAGAGATACAAAAGAGAAGAAAAAGATGGATCAAAAAAATAAGGGAAGTAGAATCATTGGAAGGACAGAACTTCATACTGTTTATATGCGCTCCAAACCTCCAGATCACTATCTTAAGATTGATTAATTGCCAACTAATTGGTCTAGTCAGTCAGGAAATGCA
The DNA here is from genome assembly GCF_018812025.1 of Megalobrama amblycephala. Taxonomy (NCBI): domain Eukaryota; kingdom Metazoa; phylum Chordata; class Actinopteri; order Cypriniformes; family Xenocyprididae; genus Megalobrama; species Megalobrama amblycephala. The sequence goes on from NC_063055.1 coordinate 40,314,129, forward strand.
TTGGACATGCTTTCATTTCATTTGCTGTTCAACCAATATATTTACTGTGAAAACCATACCTTAAGAAAGCACATGTATATCCTCCGACACTTTCACCACATACTGTTGCCATCGTTCAGACATATTCAGATCACAGTGTTTGATGAATGAGGTACAGAGAATGAATAAACTATGACAGACATTATATATATATATATAACACTATATAAGACTCAACATTATGGGGAAATCTTTGTCACCAACAGGTGTCTAGAATACAGTGATGCTGATATAAGATTACGACTCCATCAAGTCATTGTCACAAAAGTGAATGTTATTTCTCAGGGTCTCCAGGCTTGTCTGAACATTTATTTATTAATTATTTGTCTATAGATGTGCACATGAGGGCTTTAGATGAGAACATCTTATTCCTGCCTATCTGAGGAGGCGTGTCTGCTGTATTTATTCAGTTTATATCAGTTTATTTATTCAAAATTATAATAATGGAACTTTTTTTTTATTATTTAATGTTTTATTTTTAACAGTTTAGCCTGTCCATGGTACAAACATAAATACTTGTTCAGTATTTTATCTTTAAATTTTGCTGGGATGATACTGCCATCTGCTGGACAATGATTTAGCTCAGTCAGCAAGCTGCTGCTTAAAGATTTCTTAATGTTTTTTTCTTAATTTTTATTTATTTATTTATTTATTTATTTATTTATTTTCAGAAGTGTAAATGTTGGGTTAAAAACAACCTAAGTTTGGTTGAAAATGGACAAACCCAGCAGCTGGGTTAAATGTTTGCCCAACACGCTTTTATTTAACTCAACTATTGTTTAAAAATTACTGTGTCTGGCTTAAAATGAACCCAAAATAGGTTGGAAATTAAAAATCAGACACATAATTACGAGGCAACAATAATAATCAAAAGGTGAACATTTATTAATCAGCAATTTGAAAAATGTTCAATTGTTATTCATTAAACCAACATACTTTGGGTTCATTTTAATCATGCAATATAGTCATTATTAAACAATAGTCGAGTTAAATAAAACTACCCAGCAGGTTGTGCAAACATTTAACCCAATCGCTGGGTTAAAACAACTCAATCACTGGGTTTGTTTCGATTTCAACCCAACATGGGTTGTTTTTAACCCAGCATTTTTAGAGTGTATGATTTTCTGGATTCAGCCGAACTTCTGTGAATGCATTTGGAGCCATCCTTTCATTAAATACTGGAATATATTTTTATTATTATTATTATTATTATTATTATTATTATTATTTTTATTTTGAACAGTTATATCTGCAGGACATCATGTTATGATGTAAATATTTAAAATTAACTGGAGATAAAACTGAAAAGGTACCACTTACTGTCTCAGCCAAAGATATGGCCAAAGTTTACTTCAAAACATGTTAGCACATAGTACTAAAGACCATTAGTTTAAGAAAGTTGTATTGCTATTAGTCCAAACAGTTAGTAAGGACTGTAATTGTGGAGTTAAGATCAGGGTGCGTGCTGACAGGAAACTGTGTGTCATCAGCATGACAATGAAAACACAGACCACACTTTCGAATGATCTCTCCAAGAGGCAACATAAACTGAAATGGGTCCTAACACAGACCCCTGCGGGACACCCTGCTGAACTAATGCTGATTTAGATTTATTTTTTCCCCAAACAAACATACTGGAAACAATCTGTAGGATAAGATCAAAACACTCACAATGCCAGAGATGCCCAACCACCCACACATCCTTCAAAAAGAATGACAAACTGCGTCAAAATATTGCAAGCACCCGTGTCTGCAGCAATGAGAAGGTCATTCATGACATGATGTACATCCAGACTGAAATGGCTCTAAAAGTGATGTGTAGTCAGATGTTTCTGTAAGTGACCAACAACAACCCATTCAAGGTCTTTAGCTGGAAAAGGACAATTAGCTATAGGCCTATAGTTTGATAAATCTTTAGCATCACACGCATGAATTTTAGAAACCGGTGAGAGAACAGCTGTCTTAAGAGCCAGCTCACTAGTTAGAGAATTATTGACAATTGCAGCAATATTTTGGACTTTATCTGTAATTTTTTTCAGAGGAATAGATAAATTTGTTTTCTCTCAAAGGTGCAATTGCATCAAATGTTGATGATAGATCAGTATAACGAGGAACCATTCATTTTAACTACCAAACATTCAAAAGAAGACATTGCAGGAATTTAAAATGGTAAGATGTGATTAAATGCTGAAAAGAACACTCACATTAACAGAAAACATACCGACCATTCAAAAGATATTACAGCGGGTTTCCATCCACTTTTCTTCTAGTGTCATCAACCATGATCTGTGTGTACGAGCAAACACTGGCCACAGTACAAAAGTCAAAATTGTCAGAATGGAACGTGTCATCAAAAGTAAGTTTAATATTCAATGATATACACTCATCACTCACATTAAAAGGAATAACACTGATTTAAGCAAAACATTTGTGATCTTACATTAAAAAACAAAATGGGGAAAGAGTTAAAGAGTTATAATTTTTGTAATGTTGCCATCAGCTGCAGTATTTTTGATCATTTTCACAAAACTTTAGAGGCTCTCAGAATATTTTGTTGTATGAATATCTGAACCATTTTATTCTAGTTTTATTCATATTTTTTTATCAACACTTGAATATGGGAAAGTTTCATAAAAAAGCAACATTTTAAACAAAAAGCTGAGAAAATCACATTTTTTCAAAGACTGTGTTCAGATGGGATTCAGAACGATGATCAAACACAGAACGCAGTAGATCGAGTCCATCAACGCCTCTGTTCTGACTCCAGCTTTTACCTCAGCTTAAAACTGTAAAAAAAGTTACAATATGAAATAAGTTAATTGGCTGATTTTAAGTTTAGTCAAACTATTCTTAGTTAGCATGAATATGAAGATTTTATTTTAGCAGTATTTAAACATGAAGATTTACCAATAACTTATTTAATATTCATAACTGTTTGTAAATGGATATTTTTCACAATAGTAAAGCAACGGCTGAGATACATCTTTGAAAGATGTAACATTAATACTTGATATTCAAAACAAAATAAATAAATCAATAAATTAAAAAAAACGAGTGTTGTTTTACAGTACAACTGTTAAATCTGGACTAAAATTGATCGTAAAATTTTTACAATAAATCTCTGAGAGTGCAGTTGAATACAAGAGAAGTTCTACTGGGAAATTACTGGGAAAGTAAAGCAAATATTAGCCTGGAATATACTGTAATTTAACACTAAAAATTTTATGGTGTACTTACGACCAAAAGTAAAGTATGTGTTATGCACAATTCAAAATAATTGTATTATTGAATTATACTTATTGATGTATTAACAAAAACAATCCTTTTATAATTGCAGGTAAAGATGGAGTTAACTTTAACGATGTTATACTGTACTATATTGCAGCATATTGAAGAAAAGCAGAAAACATTCTCTCCCACTCGCACACACACACACACACACACACATGTATTATTGTCACTGGTCCACAGTCACAGTGGGTTGACTGACAGTCAGTGTCGGTCAGATCACCAGTATGACGCGTCTCCTGCACATGTTCACACAGCAGAGAGGGAACTGCATGACCCATGTGAGTACAGTACAATTCTTCTGTAGTTGAATTGCTTTTTTGGAAACAGTAATTGGTAAACATAATTTTGGTCCCACTTTATATTAGGTGACCTTAACTACTATGTACTTACATCAAAAAATAAGTACAATGTACTTATGGGGTTCATATTGAATTGCAAAACACTTTTGCTGATATTGAGGAGGATACGGGTAAGGTTAGGGAAAGCTTTGGTGGTATGGGTAGGTTTAAGGGTAGGGGTAAGGTGTAAGGGATGGGTCAACAGTGTTATTATAAATGTAATTACAGATGTAATTACATGCAGGTGTTTTTAAAATATAAGTACAATGTAAAAACAGGTGTACACAATAAGTGCATTGTATCAAATGATTCATTTAAATAGTAGTTAAGGCCACTTAATATAAAGTGGGACCAAAATTTTCTATTTGCTTTATTCTTGCCACTGCATTTGAAGTGTAAAAGATAATATCCTGTATGTGAAGTGGTCTGACAGTATTTTTTTTGTTTGTTTTAAGTAGTATATTTTCCATGTTTGACACATTTTTTTTATACCAAATATGCTTGTTTTAGCTTGAGCTGTTACAACAAATCCATTAAACCTATAAACGGTGTGTGAATCGCTTAGAATAATTTAAAATTTCCCATGAATGGTTTAGAATGTCTAGTCTTATTCACAAAAATATATCATGAAAATCTAATTAACAAACAATCTGTCGTCCCTTCAAATAGTTTAAAGTGAATGTTGAACAACATTTGTACTAATTTATTCAGTAACACTGGCAGTAATATTTACAGTTTAATTACTGCACAGTTTAATTGTTTTCTTATCATTATAATATGTCTTCCTCTGTGGTGCTTGACTGAGCCATGAACAGAATTCTGATGTGAACAACAAAACAAAGTGTTTTTGCAAAATTGGGAGATCAAGCCCACACCTGCATTAATGTCAGCAATATTGCATATTCTTAAAGGAATATTATACTTTTCCATCTATTACCTAATAATTTAGAAATGGCCATTTTTGTTATGTATCACCCAATAGTCTGACAGTGATTATACATACAGTTCCTTTCCCAAATCCTTGTACATTTGTAAAGAGAGAATATGTTGGCTGGTTTTCCTTGACTATAGCTTAACTCACCCATTAAAAAATAAGTAAAAGACAATAAAAATCTATAGCTATACAAAGCTAATGTTGAGCAAAATATATATGCAGAGCTACATGGACAGACATTAAGAAAAGCATGTGTCGTACAGTCTGTAGCTGTGCCACCCTCCTCTCCTCTCCAGAACGCACTGGATCTCGGCCCACAGAGGTGCTGTCACACTGCCTGCATTGATGTGATTCAGCTCAACACAATGCCACTTTCACACAGCACTGAATGGCTGATGCAATGCTCTGTGTGTGGGTTAGGTTTGCCGACACTGATGCGAACAAATGTAAATCCTCTGCAATATAGATAAAACTGACTACTATAAAAAAAAAAACAGAAAATGTGTGTGTGCACACTCAATCTAGAGTGATACATTTACTTCCACAAGGCGCGTTCACACCAGGAACAATCACTATAAAGTTAACCATATTAGTGTCCACACCAGTGCATGATATTGTTCTGTTTACAATGGGCTAGTTGCGTATGGCCATAGACACTTCTGGTTTCACCTGACGCCAGTGCAGAGAGCCGAAAACTCTTTTATAGTTGTTTATAAAATTTATTATATCACTTAAAATACTACTAAGATCTATATTTCAGTCAGAAACACATAAAACATGATTTATTCTTGTTAATTTACAACATTTGGTTTAGCGGTATTCTGTAGCAGGGTTCAGCTTTACAATGAATTAAGATTAGCTGGGCCTGTAATAACCCCCAGGAACCATCAGCATGACACTGAAACAATGACTGTACAAAAAGGACTGCTTGGAAGGCTTGTCTTGAAACAGAGAGAGAAAAGAAAACAACGAACAGCAAGGGTGCAGAACATACATATATGGAATAAGAGGACAAGGAGGGAGGGTTGGTTGCGAGCTATGGCTAAGCTGGAAGTGAGTAATAGTGCCACGTATATACAGTATACACATACCTTAAATAGGAGAATCACTGTGATTGGAGAGAATGAACAGCTCCCTGTTTGAACTAACGCTTGTGCTAGATTTCTATTACATGAGCCAACGTCATTTAAAACACACCCATGTAGGAGGTGAATGAATTAAATACATTTTACTTGTCCACAAACAAAAAAATGACTCAAGTCACCTTTATTTATATAGCGCTTTATACTATACAGATAGTTTTAAAGCAGCTTTACAGAGATAAACAGATAATAATTACAAATAATGATTTAATGATAATAATTCAATTCTGCTGTAAAGCTCTAAAAAGAAAATGTCATTGATCAGCTGAGGTTGGCTCTGTGTTCATTTAGTTCAGTTCATGTAAAGTTTATCAAAAATAAGTTAAATTCAGCTATAAAGCCACTCTGCAGAAAACAGTGAAAACATTCAGCTCAGTTCAGTTTTCATACAATAGTGTCAGTACAGTCAAATTATTATGTGTCCCCAACTAAGCAAGCCAGAGGTGACAGTGGCAAGGAACTTAAACTCCATCAGGTGACTGAATGGAGGGGCCAGTTCTCCATTGGTCAAACAAATGAACACTGTATGATTATGATTCAGGCAGCATCACAAGTCAGATTGTGGATTGGTATCATTCAGAATATTTCATCCAGTTCCTTCTGCTTGGCGATTTGGATACATTACGCCAGCCTATATTGGGAGTTGAAGCTGGCCATAGGCAGAGGACTTGAATGGATTTCGTGGTCTTCGCTGGATCTGTGCCCATGGCTGTCATGTTGACGAGGTCTTCACAAGTTTTTGTAATTACAAAATGAACACATCCCAGCCGTCCTCAATCACACAGCAGGCTAGTTTTCACAACAGTTGATGCTCAGGGGAGAGTGGAGACTCCATTCCCAGAGGATCCAGCTTATTTGGAGTCGATTCAACCAGGCACAGGTAGATTTGTTCACCTCCCAGGAATCCTCCCATTGTCCTCTGTGGTATTCCCTAACCAAGGTCCCCCTCGGCACGGATGAACTGGCACACAGCTGGCCCAGAGGTCTGCGCAAGTAAGCATTTCCTCCAGTGAGCCTCATTGCACACATGTTGTTTAAAGTCAGGGAGGACGCAGAACAGGTTCGGATGGTTGCGCCTTATTGGCCCAACCAGACGTAGTTCTCGGAGCTCCTGCTGTTAGCAGTAGCCCCTCCCTGGTGAATCCCACTGAGGAAGGACTTTCTTTTATCAGGGGAAGGGCACAATCTGGCACCCACGCCCAGACCTCTAGAACCTTCAGGTCTGGTCCTAGGATGGGATGAGGAGGAATTCAGAGGGCTATCACCAGCGGTGACAGATGCCATTATTACTCAAGCCAGAGCCCCCTCAACAAAAGTGAAGTGACGCCTTTTTGTCCCTTGGTGTTCTTCCCAAGGAGAAGCCCCACAGAGATTGGGTCAGTGCTGTCCTTCCTCCAAGAGGGTCTGGAGAGACACCTATCTGCTTCTACCTTGAAGGTGTATGTGTCTGCAATAGCAGCCAATCACGACACCGTGGATGGCAAATTGGTGGGGAAGCACAACTTAATTATTAGGTTCCTAAGATGCGCACGGAGGTTGAACCCTCCAAGGCTGTGCCTCGTCCCCTCTTGGGATCTCTCATTGGTCCTAGAGGCCCTACAGAAAGATCCATTTGACTGCGCTCACTTCTGTCAAGAGGGTGGGGGGCCTTCAAGCCCTCTCTGTTGACAACACGTGCCTAGAGTTCGGGCCGGGTCCTGAGACCCCAGCTATGTGCCTAAGGTTCCCACTACCCCTTTCAGGGATCAAGCTGTGACTTTGCAATTAATCCCTCCTGATGATCTCTGTTGCACATTTTGTGCATTTACCTGAATCACACACAGAATTTTAGAAGATCAGCTTTTTGTCTGCTTTGGAGGACAGCAGAAGGGGAAGGCTGTCTACAAACAAAGAATGGCCCACTGGATTGTGGACGCTATTCTCCTGGCTTACCATGTTCCATGGGAGTGAGGGCCCACCCCACTAGGGGCATCGCTACCTCTACAGCCTTAGTGAATGGTGCCTCACTAGCAGACATCTGTAAAGCTGTAGAGTTCTGGGGACTCAGATGACTGAGTAGGATGTAGTGCTTGCATCAGAGCCTTCCCCCTCTCCGAGGTGATAACATGTGCTTTTAGGTTCAAATTAAAGTTTCCCATGTTGCTGAACCTTGGACCACTTATCTCCATAATTAAAGCACATTTCAGTAGAGGAGTTTGGCGGAGGAACTCACCACCAGACCTGATGTGTGCCCTTTTCAGGTGAGCCCACATATTTGGGTTAGTGCTCCATATGTAGTGACTCCCTAATGCCGGTCACCGGTTTCTCCCTATGTTGTATTATTTCCAGTAAGTCCATAGGAGGTATTCTCCACATGTAGACCTCCCCATTAGGTAGGATGTGGTTCTTTCCGTAGTGTTCCTTTCTCATTGAGGAGGAGAACTCTTTCCAACATTAACAACCAGGTGTGCTCAGCTGTGTGATTATTCAGAATTTAATTTGCAGAAAAGGCTATCTACAGCTGAAGTGAACTTTTTCATTGGTAAGTCATCTAATAAGGAAGACTCGAGGTCACGGCCCCTGGGCGTTGGAAGGTTGCGAATGGGTTGGGTGTATTTGTCATTGGCACGATTTGCTTGCCAGCATCTACCTCCTGAGGCTCGCGACACAGTTCAGTAGCTGTGGTGTTTAATATATAGAGTCAGAACTTCAACACAATGTTGAAAGTGACTGACAGAAAGGGAGCGTCTTGGTTACTGTTGTAACCCTCGTTCCATGATGGAATGAACAGAGACGTTGTGTCCCTAATGCCACAACTCGGAACTGCCACTGGGGGTTTTGAGATGCTGTCTCGGCTCCCCAGAACAAATCTACATGAGCAATGCCATGCTGGCCTCTTTTATAGCCGGATGTCTGGGGTGAGGCCAAGGTTAGGTTTAGTGTTGATATCTAACCCTGGCCACCCTAGGTACAGTGGGTACGGAAAGTATTCATACCCCCTTAAATTTTTCACTCTTTGTTATATTGCAGCCATTTGCTAAAATCATTTACTGTAAGTTAATTTGTTTTCCTCATTAATGTACACACAGCACCCCATATTGACAGAAAAACCTTGACAGAAAGACCCTTTGCTCAGTATATAGTAGAAGCACCCTTTTGATCTAATACAGCCATGAGTCTTTTTGGGAAAGATGCAACAAGTTTTTCACACCTGGATTTGGGGATCCTCTGCCATTCCTCCTTGCAGATCCTCTCCAGTTCTGTCAGGTTGGATGGTAAACGTTGGTGGACAGCCATTTTTAGGTCTCTCCAGAGATACTCAATTGGGTTTAAGTCAGGGCTCTGGCTGGGCCATTCAAGAACAGTCACAGAGTTGTTATGAAGCCACTCCTTCGTTATTTTAGCTGTGTGCTTAGGGTCATTATCTTGTTGGAAGGTAAACCTTCGGCCCAGTCTGAGGTCCTGAGCACTCTGGAGAAGGTTTCCGTCCAGGATATCCCTGTACTTGGCCGTATTCATCTTTCCCTCGATTGCAACCAGTCGTCCTGTCCCTGCAGCTGAAAAACACCCCCACAGCATGATGCTGCCACCACCATGCTTCACTGTTGGGACTGTATTGGACAGGTGATGAGCAGTGCCTGGTTTTCTCCACACATACCGCTTAGAATTAAGGCCAAAAAGTTCTATCTTGGTCTCATCAGAGCAGAGAATCTTATTTCTCACCATCTTGGCAAACTCCATGTGGGCTTTCATGTGTCTTGCACTGAGGAGAGGCTTCCGTCGGGCCACTCTGCGATAAAGCCCCGACTGGTGGAGGGCTGCAGTGATGGTTGACTTTCTACAGCTTTCTCCCATCTCCCGACTGCATCTCTGGAGTTCAGCCACAGTGATCTTTGGGTTCTTCTTTAACTCTCTCACCAAGGCTCTTCTCCCCCGATAGCTCAGTTTGGCCGGACGGCCAGCTCTAGGAAGGGTTCTGGTCGTCCCAAACGTCTTCCATTTAAGGATTATGGAGGCCACTGTGCTCTTAGGAACCTTAAGTGCAGCAGAATTTTTTTTGTAACCTTGTCCAGATCTGTACCTTGCCACAATTCTGTCTCTGAGCTCTTCAGGCAGTTCCTTTGACCTCATGATTCTCATTTGCTCTGACATGCACTGTGAGCTGTAAGGTCTTATATAGACAGGTGTGTGGCTTTCCTAAAAGTCTAGTCAGTTTAATCAAACACAGCTGGACTCAAACGAAGGTGTAGAACCATCTCAAGGATGATCAGAAGAAATGGACAGCACCTGAGTTAAATATATGAGTGTCACAGCAAAGGGTCTGAATACTTAGGACCATGTGATATTCCTTTCTTTTTTAATAAATCTGCAAAAATGTCAACAATTCTGTGTTTTTCTGTCAATATGGGGTGCTGTGTGTACATTAATGAGGGAAAAATGAACTTAAATGATTTTAGCAAATGGCTGCAATATAACAAAGAAGTGAAAAATTTAAGTGGGTCTGAATACTTTCCGTACCCACTGTATACCTATTCCTAATAGTGTTCTAGATAACTTTTGGTTGAAAGAACATTGAACCAAATCAAGTTTTAAAAATCTGAAAAAGAAAGCATGATGTCACCTAATACTCATTTAGGATTATGAAATGATGAAATCACATACTCTCTTAGGCACTTATTTTGAATAGTACTTTGCAACCATTAAAAAAATATGTTGTGTATATAGTATGAATGTGTGCAGAATGAATGTGATGTGGACGTAGTACATTTATCATGTTGTCATTATCATGCGACCTACGGCATCAGTTGCGTTGCTTCACCTCCATTCATAAATCCTCTCCCGTGGTCTCATGGGATAGTAAAGTGTCCATCATATGCACACTTCAGAAACTCGCCAGAAGAAGTAGGTCATCTGGGAACTTTTTGTCTGCTCTTTTATGAGTACTGTAAATTTGGACATACTACTCTTGTCACATACTGTTTTTCACGTATTATTTAGTAGAGAAGAATGAGATTTGAGACGCAGCTGCAAAGAATTTGAGTTTGTCAGGTGGTTCATCTAACAAGACTAATGAGGAAGCATCAGTTAGAAGTCCACATTATATTGTGGTCATCAACTACAAATCACTAGGCTCATTTGAAATATCAAATGCCTCATCTGAAGTAGGCGAGAGTAGATGACTGCGGTCAGTGGAGGAGTGAAATAATTACAGTCAAGACAGACAGTTCTCACTTCTCATAGTGTATCAGACACCTACAAATTCAAACGAGGATATCATGTGATTTACCCTCATGCTCTTGGTTGCTAATAAAGTAGAAGTAATTTAAGTTCTGTGGCTTTAATATGAAATTAAATATGATGAACAAGCTACTCACTCAAAGTACCGGTTGTTTTATTACACTGCGCTCAAGCATTCACTGTTATAAATCACCCAGAATGCAGTGTGGGCTGAAGTGTCCAGTGATCATGAGGAGAGGCGGCGACCCGCAGGAGCGTCAGCTGAAGGCGTGTGTGCCAGAAGTGCTTTCTAAAGGGATCTGCACTGATACACCTGTCGCAGCAGAGACAGTCCTCATCATCTCATCATTCCTCCAGTCCACCAGCCACGCACAACGGGTGAGTAATGTGTGTGTGTGTGTGTGTGTGCTGCACCTTTTTATAATTACAAAATTAACCAAGATTTCAACTAAAAAAAAAAAAAAAAATTAGAGGGTGGAGCTTGAGCTTGTCAGTTCATAATCCTGAAGAGAGATCCACATGATCAGAGAAGTCAGAAACCCTGATACAGAAAAAAAGGTGAAAATTGTGTATGAGCACAAGAGGGCGCTACTACACACAAAACGTATAGAGTGGTGCAGGTATGATGTCACTTTGTAGGCAGTTAGCATCACACTGCTTCCCTTGATAAAAACCCAGCAGGATTTTCCATAGGCTTTTGGATTATTGCAAAAAAAAATAAGCTCTGTGATCAACAAAAGTTTATGATAATTACACATTTTGTCCATCAAGATAATTATCACAGATGAACACAAATTTTATGGATTTTGAAGCATAAATGCAGTTGCCAGAAGTACAAACCCAATTCCAAAAAAGTTGGGACACTGTACAAATTGTGAATAAAAACAGAATGCAATGATGTGGAAGTTTCAAATTTCAATATTTTATTCAGAATACAACATAGATGACATATCAAATGTTTAAACTGAGAAAATGTATCATTTTAAGGGAAAAATAAGTTGATTTTAAATTTCATGGCATCAACACATCTCAAAAAAGTTGGGACAAGGCCATGTTTACCACTGTGTGGCATCCCCTCTTCTTTTTATAACAGTCTGCAAACGTCTGGGGACTGAGGAGACAAGTTGCTCAAGTTTAGGAATAGGAATGTTGTCCCATTCTTGTCTAATACAGGCTTCTAGTTGCTCAACTGTCTTAGGTCTTCTTTGTCGCATCTTCCTCTTTATGATGCGCCAAATGTTTTCTATGGGTGAAAGATCTGGACTGCAGGCTGGCCATTTCAGTACCCGGATCCTTCTTCTACGCAGCCATGATGTTGTAATTGATGCAGTATGTGGTCTGGCATTGTCATGTTGGAAAATGCAAGGTCTTCCCTGAAAGAGACGACGTCTGGATGGGAGCATATGTTGTTCTAGAACTTGGATATACCTTTCAGCATTGATGGTGCCTTTCCAGATGTGTAAGCTGCCCATGCCACACGCACTCATGCAACCCCATACCATCAGAGATGCAGGCTTCTGAACTGAGCGCTGATAACAACTTGGGTTGTCCTTGTCCTCTTTAGTCCGGATGACATGGCGTCCCAGTTTTCCAAAAAGAACTTCAAATTTTGATTCGTCTGACCACAGAACAGTTTTCCACTTTGCCACAGTCCATTTTAAATGAGCCTTGGCCCAGAGAAAACGCCTGCGCTTCTGGATCATGTTTAGATATGGCTTCTTTTTTGACCTATAGAGTTTTAGCCGGCAACGGCGAATGGCACGGTGGATTGTGTTCACCGACAATGTTTTCTGGAAGTATTCCTGAGCCCATGTTGTGATTTCCATTACAGTAGCATTCCTGTATGTGATGCAGTGCCGTCTAAGGGCCCGAAGATCACGGACATCCAGTATGGTTTTCCGGCCTTGACCCTTACGCACAGAGATTGTTCCAGATTCTCTGAATCTTTGGATGATATTATGCACTGTAGATGATGATAACTTCAAACTCTTTGCAATTTTTCTCTAAGAAACTCCTTTTTGATGCTGATGTATGTTATGTCTTAGAATAAAACGTGAAAGTGTCTTGAGCTTGTGTTCATCACAAACCTTATTTCAGCCATTTAAACAAAATCCCATTAAAAAAAAAACCATTGACTTTGGGATGATGGAACCTGAAGTGTTAAAATGCTAACTCGCTTCTGCATTTTGGCCTATCTGCACCACTCTATAGAGCAGGGGTGGGAACACTTGGTCCTGGAGGGCCACTGTCCCTGCAGAGTTTTGCTCCAACCCTAATCAAACACACCTGAAGCAGCTAATCAAGGTATTGAGGATTACATGCAGGTGAGTTTTATCAGGGTTGCAGCTAAACTCTGCAGGACACTGGCCCTCCAGGACCGAGTTTGTCCACGCCTGCTATAGAGGGTATGCATTGATGTCACTTTTTCCCGCCGGAATGTGCTCCCTCAGCCAGATTGAGTGGCAAAAGATCCTGCTGAATGACTGGATTTAGTAGGGGAAAATGCGAAAACACGAGTAAAACAAATGATTATCAGTTTAAACTAAAGGTTGGAATCGATAGCATTCCTTACAACTTACCATAGATCCAGTGATCCATGAATATTGATATGCAGCCAGGAATCGTGTTTCTGACATTTATATGTGCCTGATTTTGATGCTGGGGAAATCAATTTGCCTTTAAACGCTTTATATAAATACAATATAGGTAGGTCTAAATCTGGGTGATCACTTATATTAATGTTATATATATCATCCAGTCCTAAAGCTTGTATAGTTTTTGTCAGTGTTTATTTAAAAACACCCAGTTATGCAGAATTTAAGATGGAAAATATTTGATTGATGAGTTGTCAATACAATATATAACAATACAATATATATGGTATGATTTTACATTAAAATTCATCATTTTGACACAAAATGATAACTGCAAATCTGTGTTTCTCTGCCTGGAGTCCAGCTGTTTCTGTGAATTGCAGCGATCTATTTGCTTGTCTTTTCTGTAGCTTTCGGAAGTCTGTAAAAACACACCTCATATTTCTTGTCAAATCTATCTGTACAGTCAATCGCAACTCTTTCCCGTTTTAGATGTGTTTTGTGTGTTTTTCACGGCTGAAAACCTCTTTTCGCCACTCGGGGTGTAACCTCAGTCACTCCGGCCGATGGTGACGTCACGTGCATACATATTTCAGTGTTTGTGTGTTTGTGATTGTGGTGATACGGTAACACAGCTGCCCTGCCATGAGTGAAATAAAATCTGTGGGTTTTAAACAAGTATAGAGTGTTTTGTTCTACTACACACCACTGTATTTATGATGGTCCAAATCATTAGGCACTGAAACTCACATAATCTTTTGTAGTTGTACTCTTTATTTAGCAACTTATCTAAGAATTAATATGAGCTGCATCATTAATTTAAGGACTATAAATATATATGTATAACTGAAGCAATACCTCTTTCAACTTCTGTGAGTGTGATTAAATCATATATTAGGTGATCAAACTCAGTGGTTTTCTGTAAGCTCAGACTGGATAATAATAAAACTATTATTGACATACATTACTAATATGACAGCAATCTTTTTATTACTGTGTTGTTGTGTCATGTTTAAGGTCTGGATGAAAGGGAAGTTGCACTAATTTTTTCTTCCCCATATTGTTTTTAGTTAGCTGTGCCATTGCAGAAATAACAGGGAGGCTTAATGATTTAAAACAAGTATGTTCATATGATTTGTCTAAATGTGCCTGGCCCCATGAGGTGACCCGCTCCAAGATAAATCAGATTTTATTAGGCTACCAATATGTCTTTCTCTCATGTTAGTGCACATAATTTTAAAAATATTTTGCGTGTAGATACAGCTATACTTTGGGAACAGATGTGTCTTCGTTTAAATAACAAACCATCGTCTGTCCCCTTTTTCCATCTCATATCAGAACAGAGAGCGGTTTATTTTTAATAAAAATGAAGAAAATATTTGAAAAGGGTTGTTTGAGGGGTATTTAATAGGCGTGTAGTTGCAACCGGATGTGGTGTCGACTGTGACGTGAGCAGATCATATGGTTACTGCGCTCCTAACCACAGTTCCCTTCATTTACTGATCAGCAGGTTCAATACAGTGAGAGTTACAGAAAGTTCAGGGACTGAGACAAGTAATGTCCCAAAAAGGCAGCATCCATTTATGATTTTAACAAAAATAAACATATTCACTGAATATGTTATTATTGCATACTTTTTTTTGTAATGTACTACAATACACTGAGGTGCAAATAATATGCTACTATTTCCAAAAAGTATAAATATTATCTAACTACTATTTAAACTTGTCTAAAGTAGATATAAAAACAATAGAAGTCTGTGGTACGGTATGTGCCCATATAGATAAGTACACATGTGGTGTGTGTGTGTATGTGAGAGAGATAGAGATAGAGATAGAGAGAGAGAGATGGGGTGGGTGAAAGTGTTTTTTTAGCTTGTGTTCATTCAGTGTTTGTCAGTCAGGATGGTTCAGCGATTCAGTCTCCGCAGACAGTACTCACAGGTAACACTTTAAATGTGTTTGTGTGTGTGTGTGTGTGTGTGTGTGTGTGTACACCTGGTATTCCCTACATTATGGGGAACAAATGTTCCCACAAGGATAATACTGTAATACCAGTCATTTTTGACCTTGTGGGGACATTTTTTGGTCCTCATGAAGAAAACAGCTTATAAAGCATACAAAAAGAAGTGTTTTGAAAATGTAAAGATGCAGAAAGTTTTCTGTGATGGGTAGGTTTAGGTTGGTGTATATTTTTCTTTGAATGTCTGTTTGAGAATTCTGTCGGCACCTGATCAAGTGCATAGCTAAGTGTTAAGGCTGAGCTGAAGCTTTACTCGCTTTAACGTATTGACTGCATGTGTCAACAATCCCAATGTTATCTGACACAAAAGACCCTTTACGGGCTCAAACACTCTCACACCACAGAGATACAGCAGTTTCTGAGTTTCTCTACTATGCATTTTAAAACCTCTAATGTGTATGCATGTCCTCACTTTGTTCATCCTCTCAAATTTAAGTCACACTTCTAAAGAAATTGTACATATTTTACATACAATTGTATGTTTGATCTCACTAATAAAACATCTCAGCTGAATTAAAAGAATACAAACTTTAAGTCTGCAGCATTGCAACATTACAGTAAAGTGGAGTAGATTGCATATTTCTACATTTTTGGACGCAATGAGTTATTAAAATGAGTGTGACGTCAAGTCTAGTGTGATTCAGTCGACTCTCTCCTGTGATTATAGTCACACATTAAACTCTGTTCCTGGTTCTCTTGCTCCAGAAGACAGTGGTTGAATGGTCATTACCTTTGCAAACAGTGATTCTTATGTGTTTAACTGGAGGTAAATGATGCATTTGGCATATGAAATTGGCCTCTGCCACATCATAACTACTGGGCAGATTGTTTTTTGATATCGTCAGCATGCAGGAAACGTAATATCTGGTTATTTTGAGGTCTGTGAAAGAAGGGCTTTATGACACTATATGGGTCTTTCCTGTTCCTCTGTCGTTCCTCTCATTCTTTAACTTCTACATTAGAGTTCCAGGACTAATATTTTTTGGTTGTTGTTGTTGCTGTTTTTGATGAAGATGTTTCATATTGTGAATAAAGAATGACCTGCTTTAAACTTCATCCTTTATGAGCTCACATTAATGGAGCAAAAAAAAAAAGTGGATAAAAATAGTGAATACATGCACAGTCTATATACATACATCTCTGGAATACAATAGACCATGTGGGCCATTTAGTGTGTGTCAAAATTGTGTTTGGCTCAAATCTAAACTCACATTTCTTTATTTCTTCTTCTTTTCATACTCTAATGTTTCTCTTGGGTTCTTCACTGACACTTGCCGTCCTTCTGTCTGTTGTCGGCGTCTCTCACTGATGCTGATCTCTGTGGAAACACACGATGTGTAATCAGTCTAAAGTGTGAACGGGTCAGCAACATCCACAGTGTTTGTTATGTTCACAGAAGTTACACTGCGGCACTGCTTTATAACTGATGCATTGACATAAGACATACAGGTGACATAAGGCCTGAATGTGTGCTGCATGTCGTTTCCAACATGCTTTGAAAAAGGCAGCTAAATCATTGATCATTGAGGGCGTGAGAAGAAGTTCGATCTCAGTTACAAGACCACAAACTGTTTCCTGTTTCCTGTGTGAGAATCCACTGGCAGCTATTATAGTCGCTCTGTGCACATTGTGAGAAAACACACATTATCAGTCATATCCATATTCAGCACACACTCTCTTTAATGTCATCATCTGCATGTTTAATGAATAGTCATGACTAATTATTTATCCAGGTCAGGCAGAGTTCAGATGATCTCTGTATTATCTGTATCTCTGTAGTCTCTTGCTTTGCTTCAACAACACAGAGCTTAAAACAGAAGAATTTTTAACAACTGGTTAATGTAACATCTGTTCTGGGTTTGAGTTTTGTTTGAGTTGTTACGTTTTTAGATTTGCACTGTTTCCTGTTCAGTTTTCGACGACGTCGGCCTCAAGTATTCATCGAGTGGGTGTTACATCAGCGCGGATGCCCCTACATGAACAGAGAGTGAGGAGGATCCAGACCCACTAGCACCTGCAGCGCACACTTCATCAGAAGCGCCCCCTATGGACCACTTAGAGCATGTGCCGTCGCAATGAAAGATCAGAAGCCCCACGAGAATGAAGAGCCAGAGCCCACAGCAGACTCAGACTCTAAAGGATCCATGTCTGACCAGGTGTGTGAGTCAGCCATCATTTCTCAATGGAGCATACCCCTAAGACCACCATCATCCTGGAGCTCGAGCCTAAAGAGGAGCTGACTAGGTGCGTGAGCCAGTCCCTGTGTCCCTTCCTCTGAGTTTATTGGTGGAGGGATGAAGGGATGAAGTGGAGCCCAGCCCATTGTAAACATTGAGGAATAGATTAGCACCAAGCTTATTTCATCTCCCAGCACCCATGGCAGAGTGATTTATGATGCTCCCACTCCCACCTCCTCTGCCTGTTCTCTATCAGCGTTTTTAACTCTATGCCTGTCCCATATCTGTCAAGGAGGCCGTTTTTGAACTCTCTGCCTGTTTTGTATCTTGTTTCTGGACTCTCTGCCAGTCCCATATTGGCCAAGGAGGCTGTGTTTGTACTCTCTGCTTGTCTTTTATTGGCCGAGAAGGCCGTTTATGGACTCTCTACCAGTCCCATATTGGCCAAGGGGGCCATTTTTGAACTCTCTGCCTGTCTTTTATCGGTCTAGGAGGCTGTCTCCTAATCCTCTGCCTATACTACCCAGTTCTTCAACACTGTCTCCACTGGCTCCCTTCAGCACTTCAACTCCCCCTTCATTGACTCCTCTTAGCAGCTCGGATCTGCCTTGGACTTCCTGTTCGCCAGCTTCACCCTGTTGTGTCGACCCTCTGGATCCACCTTGATCCTCCATGCCCATCACTCCTCCTTGGCCCATCGACCAGTTGGCGCCACCTTGGCTCCTTGCTCCATTGGCTCCGCCAGGGACCATCTTCCTTCCGGCTTCACCGGGCTTCCTCGTCCCTCTGACTCCGCCTTTGTCAGTAGTCGGTCTGACTCCACTGTGGACTTCCGTGCCTTCGGCCGCTCCTCATCCCTCCACCCTTTCGGCTCTGTTAGGCTCCTCCTTCCCTCCGGGTCTGCCTCAGTCCTCCGGCACACTGGCTTCACCCCGGCCGCTCATCCCTGCGGCTCCACCTCCAGGACCAGTTTCTTCAGCTCAAGATCTGGGTCTCCACCTCCCAGTTCATGTTTCCTTTCTCTTAGGTCATTAGTTGCCATGGTTTTTGATTTGCCCTCATGTGTTTCACCTGTCATGTTAATTATCTTATTAAGTCCCTTGTGCTTCTCTGTGTTTATATAGCCAACATTTTCAGTTGTTCTTTCTCAGATCGCATCCATTTTTAGAGTGGTTGTTCTGTTTATTGTGTTTTTGCTTCCTTGAAATCCCTGAGAAGTGTGATTTTGTTTCCATTAAACTGCTTGCAAATAGGTCCAGCTCTTTATTTCCAAATTTGATTCAACCTCTCATTAACAAATGATTTTTTAGCAAACTGAAAGGAGGTGCTTACATCCATTTCAACCTGAGTTTAGCATTTCGGTGTGTGTGTTCATTGATGTGTCCGGATGACTCACGTTTCCTGTTTTTTACTCCTCTTATTCTCTCAGGATTGTCTTATTTTGGGATGTGAGGATGTTTTTTTTCTCTCTCTCTCTCTCTCTCTCTCTCTCTTTCTCTCTCTCTCTCACACACACACACACACACACACAGACATGCATGTTTGTTTCACTATAGAATATAGTGAGAATGTCTCAAAGGTGCAATGGTTTATACAGAGGTGATGATTTTGTTTTGTCACACGTAATGCTCAGTAGTCTATGGAAACCCATTTCTGCCACATAAGAAAAAAAAAAAATCATGTTTTTGTTAATTATAACTGACATAAAAATATAAAATGGAAATACTAAGTCATATTTCTGAAATGAAAAGTCGAAATTATGTCTTAAAAATTCATAATTATAACAAACAAGTTGAAATTATTATATAAAAACATGACATTTAAAAAGTCAATTATTACACAAAATGTCAAAAATATGACAAATTCATAATTTAGACTTTTTATCTAATAGTTTCGATATTTAATCTCAGTTATGACTTAGTATGTCATAATTTTGACTTAATCTCATAATTAAGACTTACCCAGGCGTTATTTTTATTTTCTTATGTGGCTTCCATAGTAGTCTGACCTTTTGTAGTTTATTGTTTTTGTGAAGACAG
Source organism: Megalobrama amblycephala (assembly GCF_018812025.1). Lineage (NCBI taxonomy): Eukaryota > Metazoa > Chordata > Actinopteri > Cypriniformes > Xenocyprididae > Megalobrama > Megalobrama amblycephala. The sequence goes on from NC_063055.1 coordinate 40,333,922, forward strand.
AATCGCCCTCTAGTGGTGGTGTGCAGTTGAGAGTCCGTGAATGTCCTGCTGAAGATGTCCATGTACTGTATGAGAGAGTGTTACAGTATTCCTCAGCATCTCCACGAGGATGTGAGAGCTGAGCAGTGCCAGTTTTAGACACCTGTGCGAAATCTGAATTCTCAGAAAAGTGAAGTTAGCTCTGAAAAATGCTTGTGTGGCATTTGTTTGCCTTCCCTATGCAATGCAATGGCAATCGGACATTTTTAAATGTGACTAAAGTGTCTAAATATACCTGCAGCCATTGTGTTTCTTCAAGGGAATTATTCTTTCATCAGGTGAATTGTTTTATATTTTCTTACCACATGGATGCAGTGCTGATGTTTTGTTTTAATTGCTCAAACCAGGAAATGTTGTATGTTATTTTACTGATCTTGTGACTGTGGTTTTATTTTAGCTCGGGGTGTTCTGCATTCTATTGAGAACATGACATGTTTATGCTTAAAATAGTCTAATCCCTGAGATGTGACCGCAGAATATTCCATAACAAACTCTAGATCCAGAATCACACCAGACATTGTTTTGGTTTAATGCTCAGGGAATGTGTCTAATTCTAGATAACAGTAGGATGAATCTCACAAAAACACATCTAGTGACTAAATGTTGAATGCATACGATCCTGTTTGTTTGTGTTGTGCATGAGCATGTAATGTTTGAGTCATTAATTGGTCCGATCTCGGATGAAGACACTAACAAAGAGTGATGTTACGTAAGAATGCACTCTGATAACCTGCTGCACAGAGACACAAACCAGAGAGAACGGACACATTCTGGATCTTTCTGGCCTGTCTTCAGTCTGTCGGGCTGTTGGGACAATCGTCCAGCTCATGCACGATGCATGCAGATGTCCTTGTAATTCAAGTCGCTAGTAACGGTGTTTTATTAAAAGTGTAAAAATGCAGAAGGTTTAATGTGAGGGTTATGTTTAGGGGTAGGTGATAGAAAATATGATTAGTTCAGCATAAATCCATTACGCTTATGGAAGGTCCTCTTAATAATATATGTACCACTGTGTGTGTGTGTGTGTGTGTGTGTGTGTGTGTGTGTGTGTGTGTCATATGTGGTTCTGAATGAACTTGTTCTGCAAGTGAGAATAAACGTAATTACCAGAAGCTTGATGACATCACCTGTTACATGAATAATGCAATAATCTGTTTGTTATGCGAGAAATGTTTTTGGAATGTGGTGTGTGTGTGTGTGTGTGTGTGTGTGTGTGTGTGTGTGTGTGTGTGTGCACACTTACTGTCAGTCAGCTGTACATAGTTACAGAGAGGGCAATGTACAGTACAGTAGGTTTGTTGCTTGAATTTATGGTGTTAACGGGGTCATGACATGGATTTTATTAAAGGATTATTTCGCTTTCAAATAAAATTTTCCTGATAATTTACTCACCCCCATGTCATCCAAGATGTTCATGTCTTTTTTTCTTCAGTCGAAAAGAAATTAAGGTTTTTGAGGAAAACATTCCAGGATTATTCTCCTTATAGTGGACTTCACTGGGGTTCAACAGGTTGAAGGTCCAAAATGACAGTTTCAGTGCAGCTTCAAAGAGCTCTACATGATCCCAGACGAGGAATAAGAGTCTTATCTAGAGAAACCATCGCTCATTTTCTACAAAAATACAACTGTATATGCTTTATAAACACAAATGATTGGCTTGCACGTGCTTCCGCTTTCTGAATTCTTCAAAAAGCTTACGCTGAATGTCCTACACCTTCCCTATTCTACTTACGGAAAAAAATGGAACTGTAAGTAAGTAGAATAGGGAAGGTGTAGGACATTCAGCGTAAGCTTTTTGAAGAATACAGAAAGCGGAAGCACATGCAAGCCGATCATTTGTGTTTATAAAGCATATACAGTTGTATTTTTTTCCTGTAAGTTGTGAGGTGGAGCCTCCATGGATCGGACTTGTTTGTTCAGCACATCCCACAGATGCTCGATTGGATTGAGATCTGGGGAATTTGGAGGACAAGTCAACACCTCAAACTCGTTGTTGTGCTCCTCAATCCATTCCTGAACCATTTCTGCTTTGTGGCAGGAGCATTATCCTGCTGAAAGAGTCCACAGCCACCAGGGAATACCGTTTCCATGAAAGGCTGTTCATGGTCTGCAGCAATGCTTAGGTAGGTGGTACGTGGTACTTCTTCCCATAGTGCATCCTGGTGCCATGTGTTCCCCAGGTAAGAGATGCACACGCACACGGCCATCCATGTGATGTAAACGTGATTCATCAGACCAGGCCACCTTCTTCCATTGCTCCGTGGTCCAGTTCTGATGCTCACGTGTCCACTGTTGGCTCTTTCGGTGGTGGACAGGGGTCAGCATGGACACCCTGACTGATCTGCAGCTCCATACGCAACAAACTGATGCACTGTGTATTCTGACACCTTTCTATCAGAACCAGCATTAACTTCTGGAGCAATCTGAGCTACAGTAGCTCGTCTGTTGGATCGGACCACATGGGCCAGCCTTCGCTCCTCACCTCGGCCGCCCATGACCCTGTCTCCGGTTCACCACTGTTCCTTCTATCTCTTTTGATAGATACTGACCACTGCAGACCGGGAACACCCCACAAGAGCTGCAGTTTTGGAGATGCTCTGACCCAGTCGTCTAGCCATCACAGTTTGGCCCTTGTCAGACTCGCTCAAATCCTTACGCTTGCCCATTATTCCTGCTTCTAACACATCAACTTTGAGGACAAAATGTTCACTTGCTGCCTAATATATCCACCCACTAACAGGTGCTGTGATGAAGAGATAATCAGTGTTGCGCAACTTCCCTTTACGACTTTAAGGTTAGTTATTTTGGAAGTGTAAACTTCACAAAACAAATCTGAAAATGTAGTTTAAACCATGTGCTTCTTTAACTGAAAACAGCCTGTTTCTCTCTGAAATACTCTGACTGAAGAGTCTGAATGAGGCCTAGAGTTATATAAGCCTTCTGTCCCCTGAACCACAGATTCAGTGCATTCTCTCTCTCTCGCTCGCTCTCTCTCTCCATTCAGAAGAGTTTTGGCAGTTTCTCGTTAAACCCTCTTACGCACCCCATTACACACACACACACACACACACACACACAGTGGTGTTTTCTACTAATCGTGCTATGGCTCAATACCTTTGGGAGTTTGTGCAGCAGTTGTGTTGAAGTACAGTGTTCTGTTTATTGCGTTTGTAATTGAAAGCAAAGCCAGTCATTAGTCTGGACACAGTGGATGGTTATGATCTTTGTCTGTGATTGGTTGAGGTTGGTAGGTCAACATAACTCATTGGCTAAGCTCTTGAAAGCCGTGAATGAATTCACTCATTAGTTGTCCAACACTGTTTTGTTGGCCAAAAGAGTCCCGCCGAGACAAAACCCTTCTCATGGGCTCTGGCTCGCTCTGCTCCTCTCTCACACTCTAAACCTTCACGCTGAGCTTTTGGGTTTTTTATTCCGCAAGATTCTCTGCATGAATTTAGAACACTTGCTTTTTCAAACGCAGTGTTTCCATTTCCGCTCAGCTGTGAGCGTTTCAGAGTACCATAAGAGCCCAGGCCTGACTTATTCCGTTTCATCTTACTTATAAGAACGTCTCTTCAGCAAGCGACATCATTTGCTCTTGTTTGAGCGTCTCTGCATGTCGTAATGGAACAGCACAGATACTCCTGACGCTCAAATCTAAGCTCTGGACCCGAGTGAAGCCTTGTCAGACGGAGCTGTGAACGCCTGCTGGCTCGATTCTCCAATGGACGTCATTCTCAACCTGATAACTCCAGACTCCTCACCATCCACCTCCCCAACCAACACCGTGAGTTCAGTGTGTGTTTTCAGAAAGCTCCTACATTTTGAAAAATTTGAATATTACAGTTGAAATGTGAATATGAAGTGTGCCTGTATTTAAGCAAACTGCAGCTGATCAATTTTATGGTTTTTATGTTTTCACCTAAAATGTCATAGTTTGCTGTGCCGATCCAAACCTATGACTTTCTTTCTTCTGTGGAAGAATCCAGCTTACAGGGAATGTTCTCTCAAGGTTCTCTCAAAGTTATGAACAAATGTAACATTAACAGGTCGTTCGTTCAAAGTTATCTTAATGTTCTCAAAACGTTAGCACAAAAACATTATTTATCCATCATTCATGGAATGTTATTACCTGAAGCATTTTGTTCATCTAATATTTTACATTCAAAAGTAACGTTCCCATAATGTTTGAAGAATGAGAAAATGGAATATTCCCTTAACATCTGCATAACCAAGAAAAAAAAAGTAAAACATTCTAGAAACCGGATGTTTTGAACATTCTAGGAAGATTCAGAAATAACATTTTCATAACTAAAACCCATTTTTTGTTCGCTGGGAAGGTTTCTCATGAGGACTGTATCACAGCTGGTCCTCTGTGTGTCTTCTGAAGTCATATGGTAGTGTGTGAAAAACAGGCCAAACTTTAATCTATTGTTTTCTGAAAATCCTCCCCTCTGTTGTGGCTCACAAATCTCATTCGTAATCACAGATTAAAAAAAGGTGATTCAACTTGCTGAAGTTGAAGTTGAATTTCCAAGTCGTAATGGGTTGGAATTACATACCAAAATTTTCTTTTCTTGAGAAGAGTCACATCAGACACATTGGTGTGAATCTTATTAAAAGCTTATGAAAGACTTTCACAAATATTGTTTTGACACAGATACTTGTGAAAGGCTCGCTTGTAGTTCCTGACCCGAGATAACAAGGAATTTATTCAGTTTCACAACAGTAACATTAATATTAGCCATAGCAACACTTGTGTAATAAGTGCAATAGTTTGAAAGTTAAGTGCTATGAAAGTTTTGCTTGAGTAATTCTTGTTTCCTTTTGTGTGTGTAACACATCCAGTTATGTAATTGTCCACTGATGATGAATAAGGCATTGTTAGTGCACTAGTCTCCCTTAAAGCAACAGTAAAGAGGATTTCCACCTTTTTTCAATCCAGCCTTTGTGTAAATGTGAAGGGCTTAGACTGTCATAATGAATTAGGTCATTTAAAAATTACACTGCATTTAAAAAGAGCATTGTCTGCACATGAATATAGTTTACAGTAGAGCATAACTATTAATATATAGTACATGACTACTTTTTATTAGATTTCAAAATTTTAGACTAGATTTTATGAATTTTCAGTCCTGTAAGCTCAATTTTTTGCCTCTGGAGATCAGATCACTCAACATCGCCCACATCAGGCGATTTTACTTGCATGAATCCATTATAAAGGAGGCTTATGACAATCTTGCAGTAGTTGTTAACTTATTTAAAGCTTGAAGTTGTAAAATCTGCCAAAGTACTTGCCGTACAGACACACACATGCACATGTATGATGCCTTAAAATGCTGCAGCTCACTGGATTTAGAGTGAGATTTCTTCCTTTTCATAGACGGAAACCAGTTCAGAGAGCTGTAAGACTCTGCATTGTGTTTGTGTGTTTAGTGTTTTGATGCCATGAACCTCACAAACGATGTTCTTCCTCTGAAACACTCATTGTATGTGTTTTCCAGCATTTTCCAGTTTTGTGTGCTAAAGGTATCAGACGCTCTGTAAACAGACTGCTGGTCATTTTTGCGCATGCCCTCCAGCATTCAGCATTTCTTTCCATATCTCCTTCCTTCATATGTTAAGTTTTCCGCACATAATCAGGTCCTGGTTCCAGATCGGATCAGGAACCAGCATCAGATCCAACAGAATTCATTGTAGAATTGACACTTCTACAACCCCCTGCTCCATATTTCTCCTTTAAAATATTTGAGCAAACTTGATTATGCTTACAGCTACTAATTTAACACATTTTAAATTCAGAATTTACCCCAAAGTCAGGCAAAAATATTACAAAAATGGTCAGATTGAACCTACAGTAGCTGTAAAATAACCGTAAACAAGTTCTATTGTTTAACATCAACATTATATGGCTAAAACCGTTTAAGTTGCAAGCATGGTTTAACCTCTGACAGAAGACATGTTTTATTGTTTATCCGGATAGTTCTTTTGTAATACAGGAATTAGAGCTGCACAATTAATCATTAAAAGATGGTGATTTCAAAACTATTTTCAACCACACATTATCATTATTTCTGTCTTAAAATAATTCACATTATCACAGAAGTACTGGATAAAAGTTTATAGTTCAGATATAAACACTGATGTCTACAGTAGAAATCAAAATTAAATCACTTTCTGAAAGTAACTTAATGCTTCAAATAAAGATTGAATCAATTACATCATTACACCAGTAGGTGGAGACAAGTGACTTAAATGTATGTAATTTGAGTCATTCATTCAAGGGATTCATTCAAAAACACTGATTCAACCAGTAATGAAATGAGTCAAGAATTTATGAGTGAGTCATTGAATCATTTATTTAAGAGAATCGCTCAAAAACACTTATTCAACCAGTAATGAAACGAGTCAAGTATTTATGAGTGAGTCATTGAATCATTTATTTAAGAGAATCATTCAAAAACACTTATTCAACCAGTAATGAAACAAGTCAAGTATTTATGAGTGAGTGAGTCATTTAAGTAAGTGAAGTAATAAGTGAGTCATTCATTCAAACCAAATTAAACATTTCAAATTAATTAAACATTTTAGATAAACTACAGCAATTAACATTTTGTCAGAACCTCTAGTAAATTACAAGCTGTTTTGATATTTTGTCTGTTCAGAATCGTGGGAGAATCATAATCTCTGTTTTAAACAAAACAATTGTGATTCTCAATTTATCCAGAATGGTGCAGCTCTAAGAAGAACAGTATGTGTGCCTCACATGTGCACAGGATTCACTGTTAAATAACTTCACAGCGTGCCATAAGTAAAGAATTCTGCTTATTTTCTTAATGTTTTGACTATATAGACTAATTCCTTCATGGAAGACCTACAGTATCATAATCTCTGTGTGAGCGGCAACTGAGTGATTCTGTACAAGACACAAGATTCATAAAGTTACTTTTAACTCTTGTAGCGCTGAAGCCAATCTCAAAAAGGACAGATATTAATCAGTCTATCACTAGTTTTAAGTGTTTTCTCACATAATAGGAATAATAAAAGTGATCAAATCAGTACTCAAATCAATACTAGACAAGCATTCAGAATAAGGTGTAGTCAGCCAGACATTATTGTAAAATGATTTCCTGCGGGGTTATACAAGACCTTATTTTCTCATAATGACCGTCAGACTGTGCATTACTGCTTACATAATACAGACTATTATGACTTTAATGAATTTGACCAGTTTAATTGCATGTTTTAATTTGTTTGTGTGCTTGTGATGGGCTTGATGGCTCCAGAACTGGTAGAACCGGTCAGTCGCTCTCACTTTGTGGGTTTGTCCTTAATCACCCTCCAGACGACACCCGTCCTGACCGATCCAGACAGACCGTCGTGTTCAGCCGGGAGATTATATCTCAGATTACAAGGGACATGATAAATATTGAGAGTTGGATTCATCCTGGACTGTAAACACAGTGTTGCCAGAAATCTGTTGCTGTCTGGTTAATACTCTTGTGTCAATACACGCTTTATGCAATTGTTTTTTGAACATTTCTCTGCAATGGATTATTTTAGTATTGCTTTGTTATAATGAGGTGCATGGGATGATTCACAGCCTCAGTAACAACCAAACATTGATAAAATAGCAGAAAAATACATGTTCTTTTTCATTCGTCACTGTTGTTAATATTTCTGGTTTCATTTAATAGCATCATAAAATATGCTTTAGAGAAATACAGTTAGATTACTCAGAATGATTTATTTTATATTCTTCTTAATAATTGGTGAAGTATAGTTTATTTCCATTTCAAACTTGATGAAATACATTCAGTTCTCTTTAGAAATATGTCAATATTAAAATTAGAAGTTTCCTATATTCATTTCATATAATAAATCCATAATCTTCTGGAACCTCTGTAATTTCCACAAGGAATATTGTTCTGGCTGCTAAAATCCATTATAAACTAAATACTGCTCCTGTGTAGCTAAATCATTTACAAATAATAATTTCATAGATAAACAAATGAAATTAAATAAAATGGAAAAGGATGACAAACAGATTAAACCTCGATTTTTTTTCAGGAATCTAGCATTTATGTGAGTCTGTAAAGTAAAAATGACTGGGGGTCTGAATGATCAATTAAGAGTTGAATAAATGATTGTACAATTATTCTATGTAATTATTTATAATCTATGAACAATTATTCAACACGAATAACTATGGAAGCCCGTTTCTGCCACTAAAAAAAAAATTATATCTCACAATTGCGAGTTATAAAGTCAGAATTCTGAGATAAAAAGTCGCAATTAATCTTTTTTTTTAGTGGCGGAAACGGGCTTCCATAAATAACAACATGAAAACGCTAAGAATACATTCAAATACGGATTCGGACATGTGCGAATGGTTTGGTTGAATTCAAAGAATCAATTCGGCAGGATTCAATCGATTCAGTAAAGAGAACCGATTCTCAAAACGATTCGTTCGCGAGCGCTATAGGGATGATGTCATGTTTAAAGCTCCACGCTGGATCGCGGCGGTGGGAGGAGCTTAATCCGCCAGTTCAGATGCCTGTGACACTTCAAAACAAGTTTGGGAAGTTTGGGGAGAGAAACCGGCGGAGCGGCGTGTTTTCCGGCAGAACTCATTAGACTGATGAAGCGGCGGAGAGCTCGAGCTCGCTCAGAGAATGCACTGGGAGCAGCTGCTGCGCGCGAACAATGGGAAGGTGAGAGGACACAGCTCTTCACGCATGTTATATGTCCTAAATAACAGGAGAGAGGGTACATACTGAGTCGCTTAGACTGCCGGTGAATGGAGAGTTTGACGCTTTATCTTACCGTGGATGTCGAGCACAGGATGTTGTGGTTCGAGATCACGTGTGACTCATCGTGTGTGATCATCATTGTGTCATTGATTTGTCATGTTGCACCTGTGTTGACTAAAGCAGCGTTTCCCTTTATGTCAGCGTGACTCACTTTCTGCTGTTCAGTAATATCAGAGGTACTGAAATGTGACTGAAAGATCATTTTAATGCATGCTTCTCACTTTCAACACTAACTTTGCATATTAAAACAAATAATGGTATTTCATTATTGCATGCTTACATGGTGTATAATACTCATCAAATGTATATTTAATGGGCATTCGGAAAGTTAGAAGTGCTGTTAAGATGTTTTCACAGCCAGCTGAGTTAGTGTTGGTGAAGGAGAGTCATTATTACTCATACAGGTCAGATTAAACTCTGCTCACAGACAGACTATATGATCAGACAGGCTTTTATGGCCAGATCTGACCTCAATATTCAGCTCATTCTGTCTAAAGACACTGTGTTGAGATATGAGTGTCTTTGTCTCGTTTGTTTTCAACTTGACCTGAAACACAAAAATGATGAAAAGATACACTCTAAATCCTGGGTTAAAAACAACCCAAGTTGGGTTAAATGTTTGCCCAATCTGCTGGGTGATTTCATTTAACTCAACTATTGTTTAGAAATTACTGTATTGCTTTCTTGAAATGAACCCAAAATTAATTAAATTGCTAATTAATAAATGTTCACCTTTTGATAATTTTGGGTTCATTTTAAGCCAGCCGTATAGTAATTTTTAAACAATGGTTGAATAAATAAAATCACTCAGCAGATTGGGCAAACATTTAACTCAGTTGCTGGGTTTGTCCATTTTCAGCATAACTTGGGTTGTTTTTAACCCAGCATTTTTTAGTGTACTAAAACCCTTTTTTAGTTAATTTACTTTGAATGTTTAAGTAGTTCACAAATCTTTTATTTTTTGCAAGGCACTGTAGCCTCTTAAAATGAGGGGAAATGTAATTTTTTGAGGGCAAAAAGAGAGAAATGGGTGTGTGTGGCAGGATATTGTGATGTGGATGGTGACCTTTAATAGCCTCCATCTGCATGCTGATTGCAGAAGCGGGCGATTGCTTCATTGTGTCAGCAAAAAGTCACCCATAGACCTATTTTCCAAGAACTGACATGACTTTTCTCTTCATTGGCTTCCTCTTGGCTCTTTCTCTTGGCCTGCAGATCGAGAGGCTGGAGGGCGGTCTCGCACAGGCGGTGTCGTACGGGGCTGACGGTTCGTTGCTGGGCTCCGAGGACGCCGGTCTTGACCCTCAGCGCACGCGGCAGGCGATTGCTCAACTGCAGCAGAAGATCCTGAAGCTCACCGAGCAGCTGCGCATCGAGCAGGCGGCCCGCGATGAAAATGTGGCCGAGTACCTCAAACTGGCCAGCAATGCCAACGACAAACAGCAGAGCACCCGTATCAAACAGGTCATTATTATTTCTCTTTTTCAGTGTATCAGTCTGCTGTCTCACTGCTTTTTTATGTATGCATCTTCAAAACCACATTTTACCACAGATTAACAGAAGGCAACTAAAAATTTTCAGTACCATTTTTTTCCCCCCACTTTGATATTTTCGTGGCAATTAAAGATGGCGTGAAATGAAAATTCACTCTTCACAGTGGCGTGTAACGCAGTCACTCCTACTAGCCACTTTGGCAGGTTGAATTTTATATATAATATATGCATTTTTCAATTGTAGTCTTTTAAAAAGGCATCTGAAATAAACTAAGTGCAATGTAGTGTTATCGAAAATATCGATTTTTCGATACATATCGATACTGAAATATCTAAATCACTTCCAATACTCATTTTCCCCAGAATAGATACACGATACCAGCTGCTCTTTCTTTCTCTCATCTCTCTGACAGAGAGTCGACACACAAACCTCCTCGTTTCATTACATACAGATGAATATTGTCATTCCAGCAGATTTTGTGTTCACACCCAAAGTGCGCCATATAAAAGCCTCCTCTCAGTACTAAATTTAGTTATTTTTCACTGCTTATTGCACTTAAACAGTCAAATACACACAAAATGATGTAAAAATGTCAGCCTTGGTGAGTTTTCATGTAAACACAGTCAGTTATGTTTGAAGTGAATGTAAACAGTTGGGAAAGAAAACACACGTGTAACAGTATAATGGATCTTAAAGTGACAGCAGCCTAATAAACCTGCTGCCAAATTATGAGATAATATTATAAATATCTATATGGCAGTTTTTCCCCATGGTATCAATGTCAGAATTGTAGCCAGTGAAAATGCTGAGTGGATAGTAACTTTGGAAAACCACAGTGGCTGATGAGCAAAAAAGTTAATGTCACGCCCTGCTCATTACTCTAGTAAAAACGATGTATTAAAATTTAAAAATTTTGGATATTGGTATATAGTCGAAGGTATGTCTGTGCTATTTCTCTCCTTAAGTTGTCGACTAATGAAATTGTCTTTGTACTCGTTAAAGGTGTGGTCACACTGCACTTTTCGTTCCATTGACTTCCATTCAAACGCATGCGAATGCGTCAAACCGGAAACGCAAGCAAAAATTCTGCGTTCCAAAGTTCAAGTTTGGTGAACTCTGACCTGCGACATGAAGACGTGCGACCAGTAGAAGATCGATTCGTCACGGCATGACCTCTTGGCTGAATTAAAAGAATTATATTTTTGCAGTAAAGTCGAGTAGGTTCTATATTTTTACATTTTGAATGTATTACTTTAAGTTATGTGTTGAATTCATATTTATAAAAAAGACGCTGTAGACCGTGACGTCATATCACGACCGTTACAGCATCCGAAAAAATTTTGCACGTTCAAAGTCTAGTGTGACCGCGGCTTAACACTAGAGTTGTGTCTCTTAAGGGGCCGTTCACATATTGCGCCTAAAAACGAGTGGAAAGCGCGGCCGCGCCACTTTCTCCTTCTTTCCAAAGCGCTTGCGCTCCCGTGGCGTCTGTCATTGCTCTGCAACCATGAACTGCGCTCTCCAAGAGGAGTAAGAAGTTTCAGCAAAGGATTAATTGATTTCTAGCCCTTGCATTAGCTTTATTGCGCGTCACTTCCATTATGAGCGTGCCTGCCGGACGCCTACATTTGAAATAACAAATTTGAGCGTGCAAAAGACGGCCCCTAATGCGCTCGTCAACACAGGCAACTGTTGTTGTTTTTTCTCCAGTATTATGTTGTTGTCTCCACCATTTTTTGTTTTTCTCGACTGTGAAACAGTGAACCGGGCCAGTGTTGCCACCTTGTGGACAAACCAATTTGTGCAAAAATGGTAAAGATCTATAGAGTGCATGTGGTTATAAAAATCAGGCTTCACTTGTATTGTGCTGATGATTACCAGTGTATGTGCAAAAACCGAAGAATATGGGTTTTCAAAGAGTGTTGGCTATTTCTTGCCAGAATATAAGAGTGATGGACGCCTGCTACAGTTAGTGTTCGGGTAGAAAATGTTGCTGTCATTGTGTCCCTCACTCTCTCTCCATCTTTTAATCTGTTTTGGTTTTCTCCCTGCCTTGCTCTTCCTCACAATGACTCTTCAGGTGTTCGAGAAGAAGAACCAGAAGTCTGCAGCGAGCATCGCCCAGCTGCAGCGTAAGCTCGAGCATTACCACCGGCGGCTGCGCGAGGCGGAGCACAGCGGCGTGCAGCGGCAGCCCAAAGACGTGCTGCGGGACATGCAGCAGGGCCTGCGGGACGTGGGCGCCAGAGTCATCACGGGCCTCAGCGAAGGTGTGGTGGACAGTGTCAAGGGCGGACTGTCGAGTTTCTCCCACGCCACACACTCCGCCGCCGGGGCCGTGGCCTCCAAACCTCGCGAGATCGCCTCGCTGATTCGCAACCGGCTCGGAAGTGCTGATAACATCAACGTCCTGAAGGACGGCGCGGAGGACGGCGAGGACACGGTGACCGGACGCTCTCTGGGATCTGCTGCTGGACACCTGCAGTCCAGTCCGAAGTTTGACAGTGACGAGGACTGTTCGAGTACGACCTCGGAATCGGCGGAAGCCCACAGCGTGACGGGAGCGCCCGGAGGTCCTCCCAGCTCCAGAGGGAACACGCTAGAGAGGGGACGCGGCGGCGGCTGGGACATGTTGCTGCAGGAGGTGCAGGAGCTGCGGGACACACAGGCACGGCTGGAGGAGTCTTTGGAGAGTCTGAAGAGCGATTATCTGAAGGAGTGCTCGCTAATGAAGCAAGCGCTGCAGGAGGAGAGGTTCAGGTACACACACACACACACATATGCATGCTCATCCCAGTGTTGCTAAGTCCGTGGTTTTCATGCGTAATTGGGCTACTTTAACACTGTTGCCGCAGATTGTTTTCCATGTCCGTGGGTCGAAGCGACCCCAAATAACATGATATTCAGCCCCTGGAATGCAAATTTTACCAGGGGAACCCTGCCATAAAGCAGATTTTATCCTCCCGGAACAATTTTTATAGGGACCTGAAAATGCGATTGGGCTAGTTTTAGGCTCACGCAGACCTCCGATGCGACGTGAGCACAGCAGGAACGCTTATTAGGGCGCGAGCACCGATGGTGTGAGGACTCTATTGTACTTGCTCAGTCAATTCTTCTTCTTCTCCGAAATGAATCGCATTTTTGAGGGCCTAAACATGCTTGAAAACTCATGAAACTTTGCACACGCGTCAGAAGTGGTGAAAATTTACGTCTGATATGAGTTTCAGAATTAGGTGTGGCAAAATGGCTCGATAGCGCCACCTACAAAATTTCAATTAAGCACCCTTCGTGCTACGTTTCACGTACAGTTATGACATTCGGTAGACAGATGTAACAGCCCAATACCTACAAAAAAAGTCCCAGGTGCAAAATCTGGAAACCCAACAGGAAGTGAGATATTTTGAATTTTCTCTGCAAAATTTTTGCATTTTTTTGCCATTTCCAGACATTGTACTTTAACAAACTCCTCCTAGAGCTTTAATCAGATCAACATCATTTTTGGTCAGTCTAATCTAAAAGCCTTTGTGATGTTAAATTGCGAAGATCTAGAGTTTTCACTGAAGGGCGTGTCCGTGACGGCCTAACAAAATTCAATGTTTCACCATGAAACAGGAAGTTGTTGTAACTCGGGCATACAATGTCCGATCTGCCCCAAACTTCACATGATTCATTAGAGTCCTGCCCTGAACACATCTACATGACAATATTCACTTATAGTAATAGCACCACCTGTGGGCAACAGGAAGTGTGGCAAATGACTGACATAGTCCTCCTATATTTATATACTTAAATACATATTGCCCACCATGCTCTGTTTTCCTAAAGCCACCAGGTGGCAGTGCCGTAGGTGCGAGGGCCCTTTCATCGCTACTTGCAGCTTTAATTTGTAGTTTTGCTTCAGGACACAAAAATATGCTGGGATAAAAACAACCCAATTTGGGTCATTTTGGCAACCCAGCGCTGGGTCAGAAAGTGAACTTTGGATTAGTTTTCTTCAGTTTCCAAACATGTTCCTGTGAACATGCATATGCGAAGCAGTATCAACACACACAGAACCGTTTGTGTCCGCGTTCCCAAGCATTGAGTTACTGACTATCAACCCAAACTGGGTCAAATCAACCCAGAGTCTGTACCCAACATTCTCAAACCAGCGTTTGGGTTGAAAAAATAACCCAGTGTAAATCATGTGCCAACCCGACATAGAACCAAAATTATTTAGTGTACAAAAGTCCACAAAAATGTGCTGATAATCAAACATTCAAATATACATTCAGACAGCTGCGGATATGGCTTGGTCATATGACCGGATATATTGTGCCGACAGTCAAAGTTGTCATTGTTATTGATAGAGATTTTGCTTTGTTTACATTGTGGTTTGTAAATATATGCGTGCAGTTTTTATTTGGGGTCGTGACCCACCAGATTTGTGGCCTGAAATAGCCTCAACCTCTTAAAAGGGAAAAGATTGATAAGGAAAATGAGAGAGAGAGAGAGAGAGAGAGAGAGAGCTTCACCAATGAATGGACAAACCTATTTCTTCCCTAAATGTCCAGCTCGTGGTCAAGCATTTTTCTGTTGGTTTATAATAACAAAAGCACAAAAATAGCTGAAGAATCAACATGCTTTGAAACTAATGGCTAATTTTAGCTTTGCAGTGATTAACCCAAAACTGAAGGTTCAGTCATTGTTTACAGGCCTTCATGCTGTTCCAGAACTGAGTGTGCTTGTATTTTAAGCAGTGTGATGTACAGGGTTAACTTGTTTATACTTTACCCTGGATATTTCATACTGTATGTTGGGATTTTAGAGCTCTAATAGAATGCAGCACATCACCTCATAGATCATATTTTTGTTGAGCTTAACAAGTGTGATCATTTTTAACTGTTTATGTATGGAAAACAGCTTTGTGCAGATTATTGACTTTGTGCTTTTGGCATGACATGAATGAAAGAGTTCAGGTGTTTGTTTTCTTCTGTTTAGTGCAGTTATATGGAAGAGCATTTCTGCCACATAACGGGAAAAAGATCATGCTATATTATACTAATTTAAAATGGCTTAAGTTCAAAATGATGTCTTAAGACATAATTATGACATTAAAACATTTCAATTAGGATATTAAATATCATAATTTTATAATCCCATAACTTAGTGTTATAATAATAAGTCATGAATAATTGACTTGGTATGCTATAATTTTCAAAGTCAAAATTGACATAAAAAGTCATAATTTTTTTTTTTTTTTTTTTTAAATGGACATTGACAAGTTATTATGGTATAGAAAGTCATAATTTCTACTTTTTATCTCAATTTCTAATTTTGGTATACCATCATTTTGACCGATTTACCAAAGCGTGTTTTTGTTGTCTTGAAATGGGCTTGAGGTTAAAGCCGTCTCAAATGAATCCATGAGTCAGCAGTTTGTGGTGTCATCTTTGAAAACTTCCCTTTCACAGTAGGAACAGTGAAGCTCTCTAACAAACACACATTGTTTTAGAGAGATGATTGTCTATATGAGTAAAGGCGAAAGTCTCAAAATCCCTCACACTCACATTACAGCTCAGTCACCCACACGTTTGTCAGTTGTACAGGAAGTGACTGGGCGTTTGCTGTGTTTTGTAGGTGCGAGCGCTTAGAGGAACAAGTGAGCGATCTGACGGAGCTCCACCAGAACGAGATCTTGAACCTGAAGCAAGAGTTGGTCAGCATGGAGGAGAAGATCGCGTATCAGTCCAACGAGAGAGCCCGTGACCTACAGGTGTGTGTTCACCGTACGGGCAGAACACGAACAATACATGAGTTTTGACTTGCTCTAGCTGGTAGATGTGGATTGGCACATAAATGTTCATCAGGTTTCTAATGGTGGGTGTTTAGATCAGGTTATTGATCGCACTTCAGACATACACTAGACTGCCCTCTAATGGCAAGATAGAGCTTGTACAGTTGATCACATGTGCTCAACACTAAAACTACTGACAGTGCAGTATAAGCTCTACAATCATGTTTTTAAAGAAGAGATTACTTTTACCTGTCATTAAATGATACATTTCGACTTATTAATCTAGAAAAATCTACTCTATTTCCAATTAATTTGGAGTGTCATAAGATTGACCGCCATCACGACAAGCATTTTAGAGCACGTGAACACGTTTTTTGCTGGAGAATTGTAATATTTATTTAACATGTAAATGTGAAGTGACTGCAAGATTAAGTGCTGTGAATATATTTCGTATTAAAAGTTGACAACTAACGTTAACTATTGGTGCCTTTCAGTAAAGTGTCATAACCATCATCACACACAATGACAGAGTTGAGGGCAAACATAACACCGTATCAGAGACACTTCGAATGTTATTATTCCAGACTATTTTAGTAAAACTTTTGTGATTTATAAGAATCATTTAGCTTTGGACAGTGAATCAAAATGAGTGAAGTGCATACAGTAATGTGCAGACATGCAAGTAGCTTGTGTCGCTGAAGAGCCGTGTGTGTGTGTGTGTGTGTGTGTGTGTGTGTGTGTGTGTGTGGCAGGAGGCTCTGGAAGCGTGTCAGACGCGCGTCTCTAAGATGGAGCTGCAGCAGCAGCAGCAGCAGGTGGTTCAGCTGGAGGGACTGGAGAACGCCACCGCACGAACCCTGCTGGGGAAACTCATCAACGTGCTGCTGGCCCTCATGGCCGTCCTGCTGGTCTTCGTGTCCACCGTCGCCAACTGCGTGGTCCCGCTGATGAAGACGCGCAGCCGCTCCGTCTCCTCGCTGCTCCTCTTCCTCCTGTTCGCTGTCCTCTGGAGGAACTGGGACACTTTCTCAGGACACACCTACCGCTTTCTGCACGTGCCCAGATGAGGCTACTAGTTAAATAGGGCCTATTATGTCCTTTCTCAAAGTCTTGATGTTGTTTTTGGGCTCTACTAGATTGAATGTTGATTATTTTCCTCATATTCTCCATTGTTCAGCTCCTCTCTTCCCAGTCTGTCAGTAACGCTCTGTTTAGTTCCTGTCTCTGTGAAGCCCCTCCTTCTGAAAAGCACAATGTGCTCTGATTGGTCGGCTGGAGCAGTGTGTTGCGATTGGTGTTTGGGAAATGCCCCCCCCCCCCTTACCATAACCACCAGTTTCAACACACTACTAACTAACTCAACCAGGCCCCGCCCCTTTATTCTGCTTATGAATTATTTAAATGAGGAATATTGTGAAGAAACTCAAGATGGAGGTGTTTCAGGAGTTCAGAAACACTGATATAGAGAAGAACTCCTGCTGGATGAACTCTGGAGACCTTTTTCAAGCTCAGACAGCAACATTACACACTAAAGAGAAATGAACAGAAAAGCATATTTTAATTCCCTAGCTAGCTACAGAAGAACTGCTGTTTTCAGACTGTTTTTCTCAGTGTTGTTTTCCATTGAATGCCTTTGAATCAGTTTAATATTTTTTGTAATTGTATAATTTAGTTGAATGTAGCATTCTGAATTAGTTCACACAAAAATGAAATTTCTGTCATTATCTGCTCAGTGTTGCGAGTGAACGCCTGCATGCTGGAGTTTTTTCTGTCGAACACAATTTGGAGCAGGTCTTTTGTATGCAACAGTGACTCCAGATGATGATGAACAATTGAACGAACAAAAACAGTGAGCTGCTGTAGTTTGGAAAAGAGCCGTGTGAAGATTCTTCTCAATTTCTCCTTTTGTGTTCAGCGGAAAGAATAACGTCATGTAGTGCGAGTGAAGTAAACCACGACACGACGGTCATGTTTAGTTGAACTGTGACTCAAACTCGGCAGACTGAAGTGATCCTGCTAGATTTGAGCTGCTATCACAGCTCGGGTCTGTTTGACCTTTGACATGTGATGGACGCCAGTGTTACGGTACTCTGTCCTCACTGTGACGTCTGAAGGACGCCGGATTCCTGCTTGAAACGGACTGATGGACGCTTTTTAGGTTATTGTTTTCAAAACGTTAAAGGATTTTGTCTTGCTTTATCTGATGTAAAAACACTGTTTTAAATGAAGTATTAATTTATTGAATATTGCACTGCCTTACTGGACCGGTGATGGCAGAGAAACAGTAACAGTAGCTGTTATTGCTTATTCATAAGTGTAATATCGAATGCCAATATTTTTGATATTATGAGGGAGAGATTTTTGACGGTCTGTAAGTTCCTTTGTCTACTGTAGTAATGGATCGGGACTGTTCTTATTAATTCAGCGCGTTGTATGTGTTTGATAATGAGCTCTGTTTGATCTACTCACACCTCAACATACGAGTCGCTGCAGATTCTTATGAAATTAGCACAGTCGTCTAACTGTACGATATGTCAGTGATATAATAATGCTCAGGGGAATGTCCTCTGCAGAAGCTGTATTATGCTGTCAAGGGATGAGTTTACAGTATGTGAATGATTTAAACCACTCTAGTGCCTTCAACACATCTTCTGTACGACTGTATGTCATCTTTATAATAAAGATCATTTCTCACTAGCAGTGTTTTAGTATCACTGATGTACTATTATAGTTTTTTTAATATATTTTGAATTAGTATTTTTAGTAATTTTGTGCATGTTTGTAATTTTTTTTTTATTGCATAAGTCTGTCCCATTATATTAGGTGTCTTTACCATGTACTTGATTAAAAAATAATTATTGTTTGATTCAAAATACTTATTGTGTTTAAGTTGTATTGTAAAACACTCGTGCTGCTATAGAGCTGGATACAGGTAAGGTTAGGACAGGTTTGCTGGTTTGGGTAGGTTTAGGGGTGGGTTAAGGGATCAGCAGTGTAATTATAGATTTAATTACATGCAGTTATTTTTAAAATATAAGTACAATGTAAAAACATGTATGTACACAATAAATGCATTAGGCATATGCATGTAGTATTATCAGTCTTGAGGTATATTAGCACTCAATATTATTGGTTTTGAGGCATATGATCTCAGTATTATCAGTTTTGAGACATATGCTCTCAATATTATCGGTTTTGAGACATATGCATTTAGTATTATCGGTTTTGAGACATATGCTCTCAGTATTATCGGTTTTGAGGCATATGCTCCCAGGATTATCAGTTTTGAGGCATATGCATTTAGTATTATTGGTTTTGAGGCATATGCTCTCACTATTATCGGTTTTGAGGCATATGCTCTTAGTATTATCAGTTTTGAGACATATGCATTTAGTATTATCGGTTTTGAGGCAAATGCTCTCACTATTATCGGTTTTGAGGCATATGCTCTCAGTATTATCGGTTTTGAGGCATATGCTCTTAGTATTATCAGTTTTGAGACATATGCTCTCAGTATTATCATTTTGAGGCATATGCTCTCGGTATTATCGGTTTTGAGACATATGCATTTAGTATTATCGGTTTTGAGGCAAATGCTCTCACTATTATCGGTTTTGAGGCATATGCTCTCAGTATTATTGGTTTTGAGACATATGTTCTCAGTATTATCGGTTTTGAGGCATATGCTCTCAGTATTATCGGTTTTGAGACATATGCATTTAGTATTATTGGTTTTGAGGCATATGCTCTCACTATTATCGGTTTTGAGACATATGCATTTAGTATTATCGGTTTTGAGGCATATGCTCTCACTATTATCGGTTTTGAGGCATATGCTCTTAGTATTATCAGTTTTGAGACATATGCTCTCAGTATTATCATTTTGAGGCATATGCTCTCACTATTATCGGTTTTGAGGCATATGCTCTCGGTATTATCGGTTTTGAGGCATATGCTCTTAGTATTATCAGTTTTGAGGCATATGCTCTCACTATTATCGGTTTTGAGGCATATGCTCTCAGTATTATCGGTTTTGAGGCATATGCTCTCAGTATTATCGGTTTTGAGACATATGCATTTAGTATTATTGGTTTTGAGGCATATGCTCTCACTATTATCGGTTTTGAGACATATGCATTTAGTATTATCGGTTTTGAGGCAAATGCTCTCACTATTATCGGTTTTGAGGCATATGCTCTCAGTATTATCGGTTTTGAGACATATGCTCTCAGTATTATCGGTTTTGAGACATATGTTCTCAGTATTATCGGTTTTGAGGCATATGCTCTCAGTATTATCGGTTTTGAGACATATGTTCTCAGTATTATCGGTTTTGAGGCATATGCTCTCAGTATTATCGGTTTTGAGGCATATGCTCCCAGGATTATCAGTTTTGAGACATATGCATTTAGTATTATTGGTTTTGAGGCATATGCTCTCAGTATTATCGGTTTTGAGACATATGCATTTAGTATTATTGGTTTTGAGGCATATGCTCTCACTATTATCGGTTTTGAGGCATATGCTCTTAGTATTATCAGTTTTGAGACATATGCTCTCACTGTTATCGGTTTTGAGGCATATGCTCTCAGTATTATCGGTTTTGAGGCATATGCTCTCAGTATTATCGGTTTTGAGACATATGCTCTCAGTATTATCGGTTTTGAGACATATGTTCTCAGTATTATCGGTTTTGAGGCATATGCTCTCAGTATTATCGGTTTTGAGGCATATGCTCCCAGGATTATCAGTTTTGAGACATATGCATTTAGTATTATCGGTTTTGAGGCATATGCTCTCACTATTATTGGTTTTGAGGCATATGCTCTTAGTATTATCAGTTTTGAGACATATGCTCTCACTATTATCGGTTTTGAGGCATATGCATTTAGTATTATCGGTTTTGAGGCAAATGCTCTCACTATTATCGGTTTTGAGGCATATGCTCTCAGTATTATCGGTTTTGAGGCATATGCTCTCAGTATTATCGGTTTTGAGACATATGCTCTCAGTATTATCGGTTTTGAGGCATATGCTCTCGGTATTATCGGTTTTGAGACATATGCATTTAGTATTATCGGTTTTGAGGCAAATGCTCTCACTATTATCGGTTTTGAGACATATGCTCTCAGTATTATCGGTTTTGAGGCATATGCTCTCAGTATTATCATTTTGAGGCATATGCTCTCACTATTATCGGATTTGAGGCATATGCTCTCTGTATTATTGGTTTTGAGGCATATGCTCTTAGTATTATCAGTTTTGAGGCATATGCTCTTAGTATTATCAGTTTTGAGACATATGCTCTCAGTATTATCATTTTGAGGCATATGCTCTCACTATTATCGGTTTTGAGGCATATGCTCTCAGTATTATCGGTTTTGAGGCATATGCTCTCAGTATTATCGGTTTTGAGACATATGCATTTAGTATTATTGGTTTTGAGGCATATGCTCTCACTATTATCGGTTTTGAGACATATGCATTTAGTATTATCGGTTTTGAGGCAAATGCTCTCACTATTATCGGTTTTGAGGCATATGCTCTCAGTATTATCGGTTTTGAGACATATGCTCTCAGTATTATCGGTTTTGAGACATATGTTCTCAGTATTATCGGTTTTGAGGCATATGCTCTCAGTATTATCGGTTTTGAGGCATATGCTCCCAGGATTATCAGTTTTGAGACATATGCATTTAGTATTATTGGTTTTGAGGCATATGCTCTCAGTATTATCGGTTTTGAGACATATGCATTTAGTATTATTGGTTTTGAGGCATATGCTCTCACTATTATCGGTTTTGAGGCATATGCTCTTAGTATTATCAGTTTTGAGACATATGCTCTCACTGTTATCGGTTTTGAGGCATATGCTCTCAGTATTATCAGTTTTGAGACATATGCTCTTAGTATTATCGGTTTTGAGGCATATGCTCTCAGTATTATCGGTTTTGAGACATATGCTCTCAGTATTATCGGTTTTGAGACATATGTTCTCAGTATTATCGGTTTTGAGGCATATGCTCTCAGTATAATCGGTTTTGAGGCATATGCTCCCAGGATTATCAGTTTTGAGACATATGCATTTAGTATTATCGGTTTTGAGGCATATGCTCTCACTATTATCGGTTTTGAGGCATATGCTCTCACTATTATCGGTTTTGAGGCATATGCTCTTAGTATTATCAGTTTTGAGACATATGCTCTCACTATTATCGGTTTTGAGGCATATGTATTTAGTATTATCGGTTTTGAGGCAAATGCTCTCACTATTATCGGTTTTGAGGCATATGCTCTCAGTATTATCGGTTTTGAGGCATATGCTCTCAGTATTATCAGTTTTGAGACATATGCTCTCAGTATTATCGGTTTTGAGGCATATGCTCTCGGTATTATCGGTTTTGAGACATATGCATTTAGTATTATCGGTTTTGAGGCAAATGCTCTCACTATTATCGGTTTTGAGGCATATGCTCTCAGTATTATCGGTTTTGAGACATATGTTCTCAGTATTATCGGTTTTGAGGCATATGCTCTCAGTATTATCGGTTTTGAGACATATGCATTTAGTATTATTGGTTTTGAGGCATATGCTCTCACTATTATCGGTTTTGAGACATATGCATTTAGTATTATCGGTTTTGAGGCAAATGCTCTCACTATTATCGGTTTTGAGGCATATGCTCTCAGTATTATCGGTTTTGAGACATATGCTCTCGGTATTATCGGTTTTGAGGCATATGTTCTCAGTATTATCGGTTTTGAGGCATATGCTCTCAGTATTATCGGTTTTGAGACATATGCTCTCGGTATTATCGGTTTTGAGACATATGCATTTAGTATTATCGGTTTTGAGGCAAATGCTCTCACTATTATCGGTTTTGAGGCATATGCTCTCAGTATTATCGGTTTTGAGACATATGTTCTCAGTATTATCGGTTTTGAGGCATATGCTCTCAGTATTATCGGTTTTGAGACATATGCATTTAGTATTATTGGTTTTGAGGCATATGCTCTCACTATTATCGGTTTTGAGACATATGCATTTAGTATTATCGGTTTTGAGGCAAATGCTCTCACTATTATCGGTTTTGAGGCATATGCTCTCAGTATTATCGGTTTTGAGACATATGCTCTCAGTATTATCGGTTTTGAGGCATATGTTCTCAGTATTATCGGTTTTGAGGCATATGCTCTCAGTATTATCGGTTTTGAGACATATGTTCTCAGTATTATCGGTTTTGAGGCATATGCTCTCAGTATTATCGGTTTTGAGGCATATGCTCCCAGGATTATCAGTTTTGAGGCATATGCATTTAGTATTATTGGTTTTGAGGCATATGCTCTCACTATTATCGGTTTTGAGGCATATGCTCTTAGTATTATCGGTTTTGAGACATATGCTCTCACTATTATCGGTTTTGAGGCATATGCTCTCAGTATTATCGGTTTTGAGACATATGCTCTCACTATTATCGGTTTTGAGGCATATGCTCTCAGTATTATCGGTTTTGAGACATATGCTCTGAGTATTATCGGTTTTGAGGCATATGCTCTCAGTATTATCGGTTTTGAGACATATGCTCTGAGTATTATCGGTTTTGAGGCATATGCTCTCAGTATTATCGGTTTTGAGACATATGCTCTCAGTATTATCGGTTTTGAGACATATGTTCTCAGTATTATCGGTTTTGAGGCATATGCTCTCACTATTTTCGGTTTTGAGGCATATGCTCTCACTATTATCGGTTTTGAGGCATATGCTCTCAGTATTATCGGTTTTGAGACATATGCTCTCAGTATTATCGGTTTTGAGACATATGCTCTCAGTATTATCGGTTTTGAGACATATGCTCTCAGTATTATCGGTTTTGAGACATATGCTCTCAGTATTATCGGTTTTGAGGCATATGCTCTCAGTATTATCATTTTGAGGCATATGCTCTCAGTATTATCAGTTTTGAGACATGTTCTCAGTATTATCGGTTTTGAGGCATACTGTATGTGTGTGTGTGCGCGTGTACAAGTGTGTGACATCTCGTCAGGTGATCAAGCTGTACATTAAACTGTTTAAAACATACAGTCACCCGATCAATAATGAGATTCCATATGTTTTTTCATTTAAAATGGCTAAAAAGAGGCGCTTATTTACTCAGGCTGCTTTAAGAGCCATGGCTGCCTCGCCTCCTACCGTATGTTCTCAGTATTACCGGTTTTGAGGCATATGCTCCCACTAGAGGCCTCTACGTGCATTCAAGTAATGTCGGAAAGATTGTATTCACAAGATGAACGCACACTGATGCCACAATGTCATTAATATGAGTGGGAAGCTTGTGTCTGTGAGAAACAAGGCAGAATACTTGTGGAATACTACAATACTTAATACTTATATAGAAGTTATTCTGTTTCAAGATTACGAGACACATAATGATATGCACAGAAAAATCATTTATAATAAATACCGCATTATTCTGTAGATTCTTGCTCTTCTGTGTAGAGAAATATGAAATGTTTGTGCCAGTCCAGACCATCACTGACTTTTGTGAAGTCTGTGAAACAAAGAGTTGTATCATCTCAGCTGGAACTATTAGCTCTATCTGGAGGAATGATTTCCTCAAGTCAAGAGTCCTTTTCCAGAGACACTGTCCTTCTGAAGTTTGATTTTTAATTAATCATCAAAATAAACACAGAAGATTTAGTAAAAATAACATGTAGTATTTCAAGACCTAAAGATCACCTTATATTCACCCAAAAATATTTTCTCACCTTGTTGTTTCAAACACGTTACTGTTTTCCCATTATACACAAATGAGAAGTTCAGATTTCCATAGTTTATCCAATCTGTGCACTATATTCCAAGTGAGACAACAGCAATCAGTGAGAGGATCAGACTCAATTGTGTATTACAGTATGCCTTATATAGATGTGTTGTGGCAGATTTGACGTTGATGATGCCAAACACAACTGAGCTCGACACACTACATTTAAATATGTGAAAGTAGAAAAAAGGAGACATTCAAGTCAATAATGACTTACATTTTTGTGAAATTTAATTTGAAAGACTTGGAATATAGTTCAATCATCCAACCAGGAGGTATTGCTGTGAAGCTTTTACCATTGTAACTGCTTCATATATGTGAGTACAATTTTCAACGTGTTTTTTGAACGTGTCCTGAATGGGTCTGTTCAGTAGCTGAACAGGTGGACTTTGGCTGGTTAGTTGGTTCAAAGGTTGAAGAGCCACTGTCCAGTCCATGCATAGATTCAGAGGAAAACACTTGGGCTGATGATGTCATCACATTTGGATCTTGCCGGAAATTTCCCAAGACAAGGTTTGCTAACTAAACGAAAAGATCCAAATGCATAAGCGTAAAGCGATCGGTCCACGTAAGCCAACAGATACTCCCGTTTAAAGGCACAATTACCTCATTCATTCATTCATTCATTCATTCATTTTTCTACATGATTTAGTTTTGTTGGTTTTTTTTTTTACTATAATGCTGAGACGTAGATCATTTCGTCAGTGAGATCCTCCTCGCGTCTGCTGCTCGAGTCCGTCTCCTCATCGCTGTAGTCGCGGACGTTGCTCTGACACAACCCCGTCTCCTCTGCCTCCGGCCCGTGGCCTAGCGTGACGTTTAGTAAGTTGCTAGCAGCACTTTCCATCTCATCAATTGTCATTTCACAAGCATCGGCAATCTCGTGTTTTGTCACCGTCACAAACTTTGGATCCTTCGCGTATTTGCCCAGTCCCCCAGATATCATCACCTACAACAAAAAGCATCGTGTCAATGCGGCAAGTTTTTAACACATTTAACACAACGTGACACAATGAATGTGGAGTGTGGTCACTCACCGCTTCCACCAGACTGTGAGCGCTGCTCCGCTGCTGCAGATGATGGCCGCTCAACCGCGGTGGAACCTTCAAGAGGGAGGGGGAACGTGCTGGCCAATCAGAGCCTTGCTGGGAGTTCCAGAAGCCCCTGTGAACCAATCCCGGAGTGCTGCTGGCGCTGACCGCGGTCTGGATCAGAGGGGTGTAGGGTGGAGGCGTGGCCGGAGGCGTGACCCATGAGCGGATGGAGCGAGTCGGAGAGAGCCGGGCTCGACTCGATTCTTGACCGGTCGCTGTCTTCACCTGTGGAGCCGCGAGAATAAATGAAGCTGCTGTGAGATGCTGGAAAACCAACACTTCTGTCACAATCCGTACTTTCAGACCGTTCACCCCAATAGCAGACACTTTTACAAATGCTTATTTTTTCAGTAATTGTTAATATTACAGGGTTTTTTTGCTATCACTAGGACACATTTTTCAATACTTGGGTCACTTTGTTTTGCTTGAGACGTCATGTCTGGTTTTGCGCTGATCACCTGATGCTGTGACGGGAGACCCGCGGGATGCAGGGGGATCTCATCTTGACTGCTCTGTTTGCGCAGACACTCGAAATGGAAAGCAGGCTTGTGAGAGGCTGTATGAAAGAACGCACACATCAATATGCATTATTTTGTATGTATACACACATGAAAAAAAACAACAACTACCTAATATACAGAGAAACCTTGAGCTATAAAGCAGCATTTCTTACTCTTTCACCGTGTATGATGAAATATCTATGTAATGATATCTACCTAAAGAGACCATTTTGGAAAATTATGGCACTCTGCATCACAACAGACAGCAGTCAACATGTGTTCCTTACAATTTCTCCTTTAACCCCTTAAAGTCGGCATGAAATCAAAATCGACCCTATTAACTTTACTAGTGCATATTACTAGTCTTGTGATGAACAATTAATACATGCAAGTTAATACACAGAAAAAAATAGTTTGTCGTGGTAATCTTTAATCAAAATCTGAAAAGTTATTTCCGGTCTGGAATGGCGTTCCTTCTCTGATGACGTCAGTTTGACGGCTTGGGTTGTAAACGCGTAAACCACTCCCCTCCGACCGTTAGTCTGCTGTGAGCGAGAGATGGAGAGGAGGAGCGCTGAAGTCAAACTCTGCCCTCTATTCAATATTCCGTTTCACTCGGAAACACGTCACAACACTGGAGAAAAGTCGTTTGCAATTTCCGGTTCACGGGGACTTTAGGCCCAAAGCATACCGCCGGCAGTACACTACCCGCCGTGAAAAAATTACTAATCAGATTACTAAGCAACCACTGACAGGAATAACACAAAATAGGTGTCATTTTAAAGCTTAGAAATTCAGCTTTTTAATGCATCCAACCATTTTGTTTAACTCTTAAAGATTACTGAGTCATCCTGCTAAACCAGAATGTTCTGCCCGCGGGCGCCACATAGCTACAAAATAATTAAAAATCATATTTTTCAAAACTCCTCCCTTGATCAACACAAAATAGGTGTCATTTGAAAGCTTAAAGTCTGAACTTTACACTGAATGTAAGCAATTTGATTTTCATAATTTATGAAATACTTTTTTGTACTATGTACTGCAATGTGTCAATAATGCAAGCTAAACATGCTAACAAAACATGTTAATTCATTCAACGTTGTCTTTTTCTTTCCACTTCACTGAATTTAAAGCTTATAAAATTTCCATACGGCTTTGTCAAGCCAACATTTACTACAAACGTTTCAATGTAGTTTTGTCTGATAGCTCACACTGAGTTGGGGACAGCAGGAGTCGCTTCGATGACCTCTGGGGCTGCTGGGATATGAGCTGCTCATCATCGTCACAGACGCATTCGCACACATCCTGCGGTCTAACTGCAGCACAGTCGCTCAGAGTGTCCTGAAAGTCTTGGAACGACCTTGAAAGAGAAACAAAGAGAAGATATTTTGATATTGCTGATTATTGATATACACTTTCTGAAAAGAGTTTTCAAGCGATACCTGTCTCTAGCCAGCATGACGTCATCCTCGTGAAACTCGTCTCCGCTGTAATACTCTGTCACAGAGTTCCTGTCATCATCGCTGATGTCACCGTGGCTGGGGTTTTGGACGTGGATGGTGGGATATCCGACAGCACTGGAGCAAGGCCTGCGAGACATTGGAGCATTAGTACACAAACCACTAGCCAACATCACCGCACCAGAGAACCTACAGATGTTTGTCTTGCGCTTTGATTTAATTCTGTTACTACTGAGCCTGACGAGGCCAAACACAAACTGTTCCAGGAACTTGCTTCTATTTGAAATGTTCTATGATGTTTGTTTTTAGGATTCAGTTTCCTGTGGTAATCTGAGTGGTCATGTGACCTCCCACCTCTTGGAGTGAGTCCTGAGCTGTAGTTCTCCATCACTCCTGAGGTTGAGGTAGGAGCTCAGAGAGGACACCAGGCCCCTGGAGGGCCGGCGGCAGCGACCGTGCCAGCCGTTGGTGAAGGCGGGAGCCGCTGGCACGTTGGCATTGTTGATATTTGAGTTGGATGATCTGCTGTCTGACATGGACTGGCACAGAGGGAGCGGGAGCTGCAGAGGACGCTGGGTAACGCTGCTGCTGTACTGATCTCCACTCACGTGATTGACCAGACTCCCAATCACTCCATTCCTCTGCAAATACAGACAACAGGATCAAACAGATACAGGATCGTTTCCGTAGTTTTAAATTATATACACACTGGCTTCTTCTATATATATTGAGATCCTTAACAGGAAGTATTTACTTTGATTTTTTCAAAACAATATTTTTTTGGTGTTTTAAACATAAAACCATAGTTAGATATTAGATGTTTTTTAAAGTGTCCATTTTATGCTCATTTATTACTTTATTTTTTTGTGCTCTGCTAGAATATTTTTACATGATTTAAAGTTTAATAAATATTATTTCTCTCATACTGTACATCGCTGCAGCAGCTCTTTTTACCCTCTGCTTGAAACGCTGTTTTAGTTCCTGTTTCTTTAAAGCTCTGCCTTTCTGAAAAGCCCAGTCTGCTCTGATTGGTCAGTTTTGATTGGTCAGCCATTCAGAGTATGTGTCGGAAATGAAACACCTTTTACCGTACTAATTTTTCAGCTCTCGAGGCTTCACGAGCAGCTGTAAGCAGTATTATATCTAAGGTAACTATACCGTTGGTACTGGAAGTCTGTACAATAATTTTTTACCCTCACAGTCAAAAATCAGGGTCTCCTCGACAAAACGAAATCACCCAACTGTTCTTTGAGGGCTGGCCAAAGCAGCCAGTAGGTGGGCATTATGCAAATGAGTCACATGGTGATGTAGCTAAGGCCCTGTCCCAAATGAAACCCTAATCCCTTGCAGTCTTCCTCCGAATCCACACTTTCACGCAGTAAAGCTTTGACTGTTTGGCTGCGGAGGTAAAGTGCTCATCGAGGGCACAAACAAGCACCCTTCTGAAACCTAAAATGATAAATGGGACGCCCTACGGCCTTGTGGACTTAACAGACACACTAGGAGCGAAAGACACCCTGGGGGAAATTCCTCCTCGAAAAAGACTAAGACCAAAGTGGCTGCGTTTAGTTTAAACCTCCATGCTCTCCGACCTCCTCCTCTAGCCCGGGGAGGGTGGCTCGTTCCCGGTCAAAGTCAGATCCTTTCACCATCTGGAGGGTGATTGTGAGCTATCTGGGATAGCGGCGGCCATTGTGAGTCCACAAGACATGAAGAGCACATGAAGTGTGCCTTTTGGGACAGTGCCTAATTCACGAAAATAACTGACCCTTCGCTGGGAGTTTGATTGACAAGCGATCTAACCAATCATAACGCCAAATCCGCCATTTTGTCCGACAAAGCAGTCGAAGATTAACCTCGGTGGACTTGAACTTGAAAAATTTCTGTGTTTGAAACAACATTCCTTCTGATGTTCATTCATGTTTATTTGATGCTATTAATGAACTAGTAGGAAGAGATGATCGGTTCACGAGCCGCTTGATCTGAGGCGCTACAGTGATCTGTCACGACACATTAAAGAGCCACAAAACGGTTTTTATTGTTCGATTTCTTTAAAAAATTACACAGTTTGAAAGCTGGGACTTTATTTAATATCATAATAACCTGCTCTGTCTTGTCTGTCGACGTGTTGTCAGTGTCCTCTTTGCTCTGCGATGTATTTTTCACTGTGTGTGGCGTGACAGCGCCACGGCTTGTCGGACAAAGCAACAGTAACTAAGGGGGGCGGGGCTTAGCGAAGGGTCAATCGCAGGACTACAGACGAGGCGTTTCAGGCCAGTGTGTTCTGTTGTAGAGATTCACTCTCTTTAGCGTAGACTCTGTGTTTGGTAACTTTACAGATCTTTACATGCACAAACAGCTACATGACACACTAAAGGAAAGGTAAAATAAAAAAGAAGCATAAGAGGTGCCCTTACTTAAGATATATTAAAATCTAAAAAAAAATTCTTAAACAAGACAAAGAAATGTTGACTGAGTAATTCTACCATTATGCTTTAGTGATGTAGTGACGTCTTTTTAGTGGTCGAGAGGAACTTTTATGTTGCTTTAGATGCTTTTATCCAGAACGATTAGGTATTTTATCAGTTCACACCCGAGACCTTTGATTCACAAGCTCAATGCTCTGTTCCTGAAGTTAGATGAACTCTGATAGAGACTGAAAGGCTCTACCCCGTATACCTCTTCCTCCTCGTGGAGGTTGACGTCCACTAGACCTTCATCCTGCAGATCACATGATATGGCTCGACGGATCTCAGGGCCGATATCATGCAGTGTGCGCAGACCAGCCTGCAGAAGAGACGGATGAAAACACACCGTTTCTGTGACACATTTAACATTATTATGATACAGGAGACTTTTTACAGAATTATGTCCAAATGAGCAGCATTTAAAGAAAGCTCTTTCTACTTCCCACTCCTCAGCCTCTTTTATATATGGCATAATTGTCATCAGTTTTACATAGAAGCTTGTTTCTGCCACAGAATAAAAATATAAAAAAAAACTTTTTTTTATTTTTTATTTTGTGTGGTGGAAACAAGCTTCCATAGTTTTTAGGGCAAAATGTCAAACTTTCAATATTTGTGGCAGTCATACAAAAATAATAAAAGCCTCATTCATATCAGTATTACATCATTAAATCATGTTATGTTCAATGTATGTTCAGTTACTCATGAATCTCCTCAGCAGGCCACATGAGCACATCAGTGTTTTTACACAAGCTTTAGTGAATCAGGTTTGAAGTGTGTGGTCACCTGTAGAGCGGTGGTGGTGTTGAAAAGCGGTTGGCCTCCCACAAGTCCTTGCTCTTTGCGTTTCCTGAACTTCCTGAAGTAGTCTTGAATCAGGAAAGTGGCATAGAACTTCCCAACAGTGATCTCATCATCTAAACACACACACACTCATTTCATTATAGACAACTATATTGTATGTATAGCTACATTTAAAAAGTGTTTGTCTCACTTTATATTAGGTGTCTGTGTACTTGAATCAAAACAATAATTTTATAATAATTTCACTACTTTGGTTTCAGTGGATGTTAATTTAGAACTAGATACAAAAATTTGAAGACAAACTTTAAGTTGGCTTGAAAAAGCCGGTCCAGAAAGTTTGAAGTTTGAAAGTTTAAGTTTTAGTTTAGTAGTTCTGATAGATAGATAGATAGATAGATAGATAGATAGATAGATAGAGTCAGGGTACTCAAGGCAGTTGCTAAGGTACTCAGGGTGGTTGCTAAGATGTTGCTATGTGGTTGTTAGGGTGTTGCTATGCGGTTGCTAAGGTACTCTGGGTGACTGCTATGCGGTTGCTAAGGTACTCTGGGTGGTTGCTAAGGTGTTGCTATGCGATTACTAGGGTACCCGGGTTGGTTGCCAAGGTGTTGCTATGCGGTTGCTAGGGTACTCTGGGTGGTTGCTAAGGTGTTGCTATGTGGTTGCTAGGGTACTCAGGTGGTTGCCAGGGTTCTCAGGGTGGTTGCTAAGGTGTTGCTATGCGGTTGCTAGGGTACTCGGAGTTACTAGGATGTTGCCAGACTGATTTTTGTGGTTTATAGTTGGTTGCCATGGTGTTCTGGGTGGTTGCTATGCGGTTGCTAGGTTGTTATGGGTGGTTGCTATGATAGATAGATAGATATAGATAGATAGATAGATAGATAGATAGATAGATAGATAGATATAGATTTAGTTTGATAGATAGATAGATTTAGTTTGATAGATAGATAGAAATAGTCAGATAGATAGATATTTAATAATAATTCAGCAGATAAATATATTAAAATAGATAGATATTTATTAATAATTTTAATAATAATAATAATAATTTAGAATTATTAGAATCTTTGCTGATAACCACAGGTGTAGTTCATTGACATATATTGTGTGTGTGTGTGTGTGTGTGTGTTGACTATACGTGTCAGGTCCAAAACGTCCTGACTATTCAGAAATGTCCTCACAGTGAACCCTGTTAAACTCTGAGCAGTGATCAGACCTCATTAGATAAAAAAGCGATTCGATTTAAATCTAGTGTTTTTCACGTTTCTGTGAGGGTTATGTTTAGGGGTCGGGGTCAGATTAGGTGATGTAAACTATCATTAACTTGATCTAAAATCAATGGGAGTCTTTGAGATGATATATAGACTGTATAGTATATACAGATATAGTGTATGTGTGTGTGTGTTTGACCTCCAGCAGGTGGCACCACTTGGTCCAGCAGTTTCATGCTGGTTCTCTTCCAGATCTTCTTGATGACGGCTCGTAACTCCTCATTGGCTTGTTCCAGATTGCCTGAGAGACACACAGTCGTGACTAAGCACACATTGACACGTGAGAGTCTCCATGAGCAAAGCTTTACCTTCAGTCTTGATTTTCAGAGCAGTTCTGACCAGAGCGAACAGGGTGGCGTTGAACATGACCGTTCCATCACTATTTAGTGGCATATTCATGGCAACCAACCTCTGCAGACAGATTATTAAGAGAAAGAGTGACGTTTAGACTGCGGGTGTGATGTGTGTTTATATTTACACTTCCTGGAGTTCACAGTGTCATATATACGACAGGCTCTTAGACAGTCCCGTCAGGATTTCACAGGACTTTTTTCCCCCAGATTTTTGTGGCCTAAAATGACTGAATTTGCAGACTTTGACTGAAAATTGTGATGATCATCATGTACTTATATAATTATTGTTAGTGACAGTAGGAGTGCAATTATATTTTTGTGCTTTTGTACTACTGAATAATGTTCCATGAAGACACAAAGCAAGAGAAAATACTCATAATTCTGCTGAAAATATTCTGATGATAATAATCTTGCTGAATGGTGTTAGACACAATAGCCACTGAATCAGTACAGTCTGTGACACTGTAAATGTTTTAAATCATTATTTTATTTTATTTTTTACAATTGAACAATTATATAATTGTCTATCATAATATCATTGTGCTGTAATATTGTTTTTGCATTTATTTATTTTATAATAGTTTCATCAGTGATTGCATTCACTTTAAAATAAAAAAAGTACAAATAATCTACTTAATTAACATCCTCTCCTCGTGGGTCAAAATGATCCGAAGCCCTAACATTATACTTTTATTTTTTTAATTTTATTTATCATTAAATTACTAGATTTTATCAATAAATAATAATTTAAGCACATTCTTCACATTCTTTCAACTTGAATTCAAAATAACTCACCATTTCATGGTTAACCCTTTTAATTCAGCTCAAAATCTCTCACATTGTGTCTCTGCCGACCTCTTGTGGAAAAAAATAATATAACATGGATCTCATGACTCTTGCCACTAGATGGCCTCATAGCTCTATATGGAGCAAATGAATTGTTCTCATGGGTCCTAAAGACAGTTTTTTTCAGTATTTTAAAGTTTTAGCATTTTTAATTTTAATTTTGACATTTTTTAGGTTTTTCTATATGTACTGAAGTGTCAGATATTGCAATAAAGTTTGAAGTTAGCAAGGTGGACAGCAGGGGAAATTTTTTTTTTTCAAAAGTATTATTTAAAGAGGATTTATTTATTATTTAAAGAGCATTATTAAAAGAATATTTATTTGAAAATTCTGATTTTAATTCAGAATAAAAAAATGCTGTTATATTTTCACCATTTATTTTGCATTTGTGTGGGGGTTGTTCTGGATTGTAAATGTGTTCAAATCTAACTTTGATAGATTTTTATTATTTATTATTATTTTTATTATTTTTGATAGCGTTTTATACCTTGCATGCCACTCTATGAGGACACAGCTTGCCAAAGCCCAGCGGTGGCTGAATCCTGCGCAGCAGCGTCACCACATCTAAGTGTTTGATACGGCCCCTGATAAACACACACACACACACACACACACACACACACACACACACACACACACACACACACACACACAGTATTCAGTGTCAAACAAAACACAGTGTGAACTAGAAGTACAACATCTTTTGCATATATACTTGGCCTCTGGATCATATTCCGACCAGATCCTCTTGAATTCATCTAAATGATGCGGTCCAAGAATCGACCAATCACGCGTCAGGTAGTCAAAGTTGTCCATGATGACAGCGACAAACAAATTAATGATCTGGGGGGAGGGGGAGCAACATTTGCATCAAA
Organism: Megalobrama amblycephala; assembly: GCF_018812025.1. NCBI lineage: Eukaryota > Metazoa > Chordata > Actinopteri > Cypriniformes > Xenocyprididae > Megalobrama > Megalobrama amblycephala. The sequence goes on from NC_063055.1 coordinate 40,368,531, forward strand.
TAACAACTAAATCAAATAAAAGTTCAGAGAGAAGTTAAAGAGAAAAGGACAATAACAACACAAGTAGATGCATGATTATTACAAACTAAATGTGCTTAAAGAGGACCTATTGTGCCCTTTCACAAACTCTTGATTGTGTTTTTGGGCTCTATAGAAGTGAAGTGTTCAAAAAACACAATTGTTTTCCCATATTTGACATTGTTGCGGCTCTGTTCAGTTCCTGTCTCTATGAATCCCCTCCTTCAAGTCAAGTCAAGCTTTATTTATAAAGCACATTTAAAAAACACAAGTTGACCCAAACTGCTAAACAGATCAAGCAAACTTAATTTTAAAATTAAATATAAAACATTTAAATACAACATCATGTATTAATCAACTATTCAATAATCAGGTGGTAAAAGCTACCCTTGACAACAGCACTGATGAGTCACATGATCTATGTGCATTAAATGACAAAGGACCTAACTGGGCAATCAAGCCAGGTAAACAGGACACAGACTAACCTAAAATCAAAACTTCGCTTTTGCTCTCATTTAATTAAGAAATTGTTTGCCAGCCAATGTTTAATATGTTCAAATCAGTTCAGGGCGTTCTCAGATGAACACTTCTTGTCTACACTCGCTGGGAAATAAAAATCATTAGCATAACAATGATAAGATATGCAGTATTTCTGAAAAATAAAGCTCAAGCAAAGCATGTTCAGTGAAAATAACAAGGGTCCTAAGATTGACCCTTGAGGGACACCACACTGTAACTGAGCTGAATGTGCTCTGATTGGTCAGCTGGAGCAGTGTGTTGTGATTGGTGTTTGGGAAATGCCCCGCCCCTTACCATAACCGCCAGTTTCAACACACTACTAACTAACTCAAGCAGGCCCCGCCCCTTTATTCTGTGCATGAATTATTTAAATGAGGAATATTGTGAAGAAACTCAAGATGGAGTTCAGAAACACTGACACTGATATAGAGAAGAACTCCCAGTTTTTCAAGCTCAAACAGCAACATTACACACTAAAGAGAGATGAACAGAAAAGCACCATAGGTCCTCTTTAAAAACAGTAATTATTATAACACGTTTTTAAACACGTTAAAAGCTCAAATATTTTGAGGTACCAGAAAAGCACAGAGCATGTAGAAGCTGATGAAGTAGAGGATGGCGAAGGAGCTGCCGCAGGTTTTCTCCTCTCCAGGGTTATAGTCGGACTCAGAGTCGCACTGTTTGCCGGGCAGACACGCCAACATGATCTGCTGCCACGCCTCGCCCGTCGCACATCTGACCCACGGCCAGAGAAAAGACCATGACACACTGTCCTGTACTTACACCATGTGAATTACTACAACTGATGGCAAATTCATTTTGATTTTAGAGGGATAGTTCACACAAAAATGAAAATTCTGCCATCATTTACTCACCCTTTATGTCATTCCAAACCCTTAAGACTGTCCTTCATCTTTGATTTTTGTCCCTCCACTGAAAGTCTGTTCATCCAAATGTTTATAAGTGAATAAAAGCCTAAATTAAATCTGTTCATCATATGAAGCGATCGTGTCTCTTCAGAAGTCCGCTTCATTCATGAGGATTTATTTTACGATCTCTTTATGAACATTTTAGGTGAATAAACTTTCAATGGAGGGACAGAAATCTCTCAGAATTCATCAAAAATATCGTTATTCGTGTTCCAAAGATAAACAAAATGTCTCCAAAAGTTTGGAACGACGTGAAGGTGAGTACATGATGACAGAACTGTCATTTTTTGTTGAAATATCCCTTTAAATCTCACTGTGAATGAGCTCTCTATGGTTCCTGCAACAATATACAGCACTCAATTCTGCATCAAAAGAGACCCAATACTAACAGACATGCTAAACTGCTCATACTGTACAGCTGGAATCATCTGAATATTTACTGTAAAACAATAACGAATAAAGACTTTTTATTTTGTAATAGTTAAGTATTTCTATAGCGCTTTATACAACACAGATAGTTTAAAAGCAGCTTCACAGTGATAAACAGGAAAAGAACAGAATCAATGATGCAAACCATCAAATATGAGACTAATTCAAATTCAGACAGAGTTATTATTCAGATCAATTCAGTTCAGTTCTATAACTGTGTCAATGTTGCAAAATTTGTAAATTACAATTCGTAATATATGCAGTATGTGCATTTCATACATTATTAAGTTGAAATTATATGACATTTTGTAGATTTGATATTCTGATGAATGGGATGCATAGCCTGACAAAATTAAAAACTCAGCATCGGTGCAAAGAATATACTTGATTTCTGATTAAAAGTTAAATCTTAATGCTATTCACACCTCAAAAATCATGTTCTTCCTCAGTGTTTGTGTCTTGTTTTCCAGCACAAATATCTAAACATTCTTAAATCAAGATGCATTTGCTGGAAAAGCAAAATGACTGAAGATATTAAGATATTTTCTGAAAAAATTCATTTATGGTTAAAAGAAAGGGGAAAAAATCTGCCAGCGGGGTCGGGAAAAATAATCTAATTTTCCCTTTGAATTAAGTTTATTTTTCATGGAAGTGAAACATGTATGTGCACACACACACACACACACACACACACAAATATTCCCATGAACACACCTGAACAGCAGGAGCACAGCTTGTGGAAAGGTCTGGAAATTATTGTTACGATTAATGCTGGTTCCATCCACCATCGCGACCTTCCCGAACACCTGAAAGAGTAAAACGATCTCGGTATCGTAATTCACAAGAGTGTTACTGCATCACACCAGCAGATGATTTACCTGCATTCCAATGACAGCATAGATGAAGAACAGCATGGCAATGAGCAGAGCCACGTACGGAAGAGCCTGAGAGACAGAGGAGGAAATGACATCATGATTGAACATCGCTCAATTACAATACTACAGTTTAATTCATGTGTTTTTATTAATCTGCAATCAAAGCTACATTTTCTCAGTTGTCTCAGTCTCAGATGTTGGTCTTAAGTTACAATAATATATATATATATATATATAGAGTGGTCCAACCTAGTTATAGTTATTGGTAAAATCCACCATCGGTCGACCTCTAAATCTGGCCTTTAATATTTTAAGTCATTTTGCATCTCACGTAAATGTGATTTAAGAATGATTAGATATTTGTGCTGGAAAACAAATTTTTTTTTTGCAGTGCAGTGTACCTGAAATGACTTGATGAAGGTCCACAGGAGCGTGCGAATGCCCTCTCCTCTGCTCAACAACTTCACTAAGCGCATGACCCGAAACAGACGGAAGAAGGTGATGGAAATCCTTGCGCTGTCCTCCGTGTTCTGAGAAAAACACCTCATGTTAATGAGTTATAATGTGCTTCCACTCTTTACTTCAATGTGTCTCTGTCACACATCGCACAGTGTGTGCATTGAGTGTGAACAGGACTATGATTTTGAGTGCTCTGTGTCATTCACTGGTGAGTTTCATGCTGAGTTTGTTCATGCACTGCAGGCTTCACATTCTCAAACAGCAAATGCTTCAAGGCCCCATACACATGACAAAGATCTTCTTGTCAAGACAACACGCAGGGCATCTTACCCCTGACTATACTGCAAAAACAGCAGCTCCTGTGTGCTTCAACAAATCAAAGGGCTTGTATTAATCTCACATTCAGATAGGTGCCTCTGAACACAGCAAACTCATGCCTGAATTTTTGAGCTTTCTCATGAAGTACAGATCTGTCATGACAACTCTCAGAGTGTTTGGCATTGGTAATGGATATGACAATGTTGATATGTTTGGTCTTGGTGGAATAGATCTGCTACACTGCTGCTGTTCTTAGTGCTACTGCTGCTGTTATTGGTTATTACTGCTGTTGTTCTTGCTGTTATTGCTGCTGCTGATGCTGTTATTACTGCTGCTGTGGTTATTACTGCTGCTGTTATTGCTGCTGCTGATGCTGTTATTACTGCTGCTGTGGTTATTACTGCTGCTGTTGTCGCTGCTGCTGCTGCTGCTGTTATTGGTTATTGCTGCTGTTGCTGCTGCTGTTATTGCTGCGGTGGCTATTGCTTAGTGCTGCTGCTGTTATAGCTACTGTTGCTGTTAGTTATTATTGCTGCTCTGGCTGTTGGTTTTTGCTGTTGGTTTTTGCTGCTGCTGCTGTTGGTTATTGTTGCTGCTACTATTGCTGCTGTTGGTTATTGCTGTTGCTGTTGCTGCTGCTGTTATAGCTACTGTTGCTATTAGTGATTATTGCTGCTCTGGCTGTTGGTTTTTGCTGCTGCTGCTGTTGGTTATTGCGGCTGTTGTTATTGTTCCTGCTGTTATTGCTACTACTGCTGCTGCTGTTATTGTTCCTGCTGCTGCTGCTGTTGGTTATTGCGGCTGTTGTTATTGTTCCTGCTGTTATTGCTGCTCTGGCTGTTGGTTTTTGCTGCTGCTGTTGGTTATTGCAGCTGTTGTTATTGCTGCTGCTGTTGGTTATTGATGCTGTTGTTATTGCTGCTGCTGTTGGTTATTGATGCTGCTGCTGTTGTTGTTGCTGCTGCTGTTGGTTATTGTTGCTGTTACTATTGCTGCTGCTGCTGTTGTTGTTGTTGTTATAGCTACTGTTGCTATTAGTGATTATTGCTGCTCTGGCTGTTGGTTTTTGCTGCTGCTGCTGTTGGTTATTGCGGCTGTTGTTATTGTTCCTGCTGTTATTGCTGCTACTGCTGCTGCTGTTATTGTTCCTGCTGCTGCTGCTGTTGGTTATTGCGGCTGTTGTTATTGTTCCTGCTGTTATTGCTGCTCTGGCTGTTGGTTTTTGCTGCTGCTGTTGGTTATTGCAGCTGTTGTTATTGCTGCTGCTGTTGGTTATTGATGCTGCTGCTGTTGTTGTTGCTGCTGCTGTTGGTTATTGTTGCTGTTACTATTGCTGCTGCTGCTGTTGTTGTTGTTGTTATAGCTACTGTTGCTGTTAGTTATTATTGCTGCTCTGGCTGTTGGTTTTTGCTGCTGCTGTTGGTTATTGCAGCTGTTGTTATTGCTGCTGCTGTTGGTTATTGATGCTGTTACTATTGCTGCTGCTGTTAGTTATTTTTGCTGCTGCTGCTGTTGGTTATTGCTGCTGTTGGTTATTGCGGCTGGTGTTACTGTTGCTGCTGTTATTACTGCTGCTGCTGCTGTTATTGGTTATTACTGCTGCTGCTGTTGTTGTTGCTGTTATTGCTGCTGCTGTTGTTATTGCTGCTGCTGTTGTTATTGCTGCTGCTGTTGGTTATTTTGAATTGTTATTGCTGCTGCTGCTGCTGCTGTTAGTTGCTGCTGCTGTTATTTCTGCTGCAGCTGTTGGTTATTGCTGCTGCTGTTATTGCTGCGGTGGCTATTGCTTAGTGCTGCTGCTGTTATAGCTACTGTTGCTGTTAGTTGTTATTGCTGCTCTGGCTGTTGGTTTTTGCTGCTGCTGCTGTTGGTTATTGCTGCTGTTGTTATTGTTGCTGCTGTTATTGCTGCTGCTGCTGCTGTTGGTTATTGTTGCTGTTACTATTGCTGCTGCTGTTATTGTTGCTGCTGCTGTTGTTATTGCTGCTGCTTATGCTGTTATTGCTGCTGCTGTTGGTTATTTTGAATTGTTATTACTGCTGCTGCTGTTAGTTATTGCTGCTGTTGCTGCTGCTGTTATTTCTGCTGCAGCTGTTGGTTATTGCTTCTGCTGTCATTGCTGCGGTGGCTATTGCTTAGTGCTGCTGCTGTTATAGCTACTGTTGCTGTTAGTTATTATTGCTGCTCTGGCTGTTGGTTTTTGCTGCTGCTGCTGTTGGCTATTGCGGCTGTTGTTATTGTTGCTGCTGTTATTGCTGCTGCTGTTATTGCTGATGCTGCTGTTGGTTATTGTTGCTGTTACTATTGCTGCTGCTGTTATTGTTCCTGCTGCTGCTGTTGGTTATTGCTTCTGCTGTCATTGCTGCGGTGGCTATTGCTTAGTGCTGCTGCTGTTATAGCTACTGTTGTTGTTAATTATTATTGCTGCTCTGGCTGTTGGTTTTTGCTGCTGCTGCTGTTGGCTATTGCGGCTGTTGTTATTGTTGCTGCTGTTATTGCTGCTGCTGTTATTGCTGATGCTGCTGTTGGTTATTGTTGCTGCTGCTGTTGCTGCTGTTGGTTATTGCGGCTGATGTTACTGTTGCTGCTGTTATTTCTGCTGCTGCTGCTGGTTATTGCTGTTGCAGAGCAAGTACGGGACATGCTACTGCCAATACATACATGACACGCTGCTGTGAGCAAGTAAGACATGCTGCTGCTGCACAATATACATGAATTACCCGTATCAGATCTATACAGGTGTAGCTGGGGAAGATGGAGGGTTTCTGAAGCGTGCTGCAAATGCTAATGCTGACCAAGTATTTTAAGGTTGAGCATGCAGCTCATTTGCTACTGATACATCAACTGTGTCTTATAGAGCATGATGTGATTGTAAGCAGATTGAGTTGAGGACCTATCAGCCTGTGCCATCTAGAGTTTCATGACAGAACTCATGTCCTCAGTGGAAATACTTACAAATTAAACACACAAAAAGTACACTGTAAAAAATGATATGATCAATAAGTCATGGCAACATAAGTTTTGGCATTACTTTATCCCATCAAAATAATTTGTCCAATTACAACTTTTTTAAAATTACAGTATACAAGATTTAACTAAAATGAGTTGAAATGACTTGTACAGCCAATTTAAACATCTTTTGCACAATAAACAGTTCAAATAATGTGACTACATCCCTCCTGTTTGTTAAATCACTAGTAAGATGGGGAAACAAATGGAACCTTTCCTCTGTATCACCCACATATACTTCACCTTTAATATCTGAACAGAAACAGACAGAGAAGAGAGAACACAGCGCTGGGCCTGGATCACGTGTTTACTTACATTGATCTCTGTGATTGCAATGTCAACGATGCTACCAACAACAATTAAGGCATCAAACGTGTTCCATGCATCGGCAAAATAGTGCTGCGGACACCCAGCCAAACAGAGAGATGAATTGACAAAGGAACAGAAAGAGGGAAGAAAAAGACAGAAGAAAAATCACAGTTATGATGTTGCAGCCGCACACAGAAAGAGCAACACACTGTTTCTGTGTCTCATTCTGCTCCCTACCTGCCAATAATGGCAATCAGAGAAAAGTGAACACAAATTCAGCCACTAGCAAGGGTCGTGAGCCACTCAACATTGGGACACTGATGATCTTTCATTCATAACGCATCTTTATTGTTTCGAAACTATTAAAAGTCATAAAATGCCACCATGTCTTCGTCCTCCATTTCTAAACTAGACATGATTACATTTTCTTCCATGTGATTGTATTGAGAAACCATTGCTTGCTGGTTATTGCATTCATTGGGAGATTTTCCAGTAGCCCCTCACTGCAAAACACACGAGATCCAGTGGGCGGAGACGGGTCTAAGGAATATGTAAAGTGGGAAGAGTTGGATCTAGATCCAGGGGGTGGAAATGGGTAGGTTTAGGGATATGTAAAGTGGGAGGAGTTGGATCTAGATGGATCTCACGTTCTGCAGTGGGGACCATCTCAGATATTCAGAGATCATCGAATCCCTAACTAGTGGACAGAAACTAGGGAGCGGATTGAGACACATCCTACTCCTACAACAACAACAGCTAGGCATTCTGGGTATTTATTTATTCAAAGTTTATTTGATTCTCATAATAACGTTCATGTCACATTTCACCATAAAATTAAAAGAAAACTATACTTTGCATTGAGAAAATGAAAATCTTTAGCATTGTGACATTCATAAGACATACTGCAATGCGTCCGATGTTTCACTTTTTGGACTTTTTTGTGGTTCTCGTTATTCTCATTTAAGAAACGAGCAGAACTCACATCAGAACAAGTATAAATCACTAATAAAGCTTATGTAAATTACCACATTCATGACCACAGTTTGTGCTTTGTGAATGTTAGTTGCTATGAAAAAAAATCTAAACTAAATTAAACTGTGCATACATGATTTTATTGACAATGATTCATACTGGCTTCTATCATAAGCCATTACCAGAATAAATTAACAGAATAAATCATATTAAATCTCATCACAAAACATCAATGCAAACTTTCGGCCTTTTTTTGGCCTACAAAAACACGTAATCCTTTTAGCGCTCTATAAATACTGTAAACTAAGTACATGAAAATATAATATATGTTTGATATAATTTTAAGAATTTGTAGTTTTTTCTTATAATGACGTTTTTCTGCATTACAGAGAATTTGGGGGTTTAAACGTGTTAAGTTGTCATGAAAATAATGCCACAATGCAAAAAGTATTAAAGCTCCTATAACAGGCTTCAATGATAGGATGATTCTAGGGACAAATATGATATTTTATTGAAAGCTATTGTAAGATACCCATAATATTTATTAGCATATCTCATAATAATATTCTGATCTGACACGTATCATTTTGCTATGGCTTAAATTCTGTAACCATAAATAAGACTTCTTAAAGCACGTTCCCCTCTGTCAGACACATCTATAAACACAGCACACTGAAGGACGAGTGACCGACCAAACACACTAGCAGAGGTGAGGAACAGAGTGAGGGTCAGACAGGCCAGAGGAAAGCGGGCATCTACCTGACTCAGAACGATGTCTACTACGCTGCCAATCACCACCAGAGCATCAAACCCATTCCAGGGATCCACACAATAACCCTATCAGACAGACATCAGCGGGGAGGACAGGAGAGCAGAAGGGTTAAACTTCACGGGACAGGGGCACAGGCATTACACTGAGACTACAGAAAGACGTACCTTCGGTTTGAAGGCAATCAGTTTGAGAATCATTTCAACTGCGAAGACCCCCGTGAACACCATGTTCAAAATGTCCATCGCATAATTGAAAAGACGTGACTGGCCGTGATGCTGTGTGTAATACACGGAAAGTTCAGAAGTCATTCATAGGGATCATATCACCAGAATTCAAAACACACATTAAAGGGTTAATTCTCCCAAAAATAAAAATAATGTCATTTATTTACCCTCATGCCGTTCCACACCCTTCGTTCATCTTCAGAACACAAATTAAGATATTTTTGATGAAATAACACTCCCTTTTTCAATGCCCAGAAAGCTACTAAAAACATATTTAAATCAGTTCATGTGAATGCAGTGGTGCAACTTTAATATTATAAAGTGACAAAAATACTTTTTGTGCATCAAAAATAACAAAATAGTGACTTTATTCAACAATATCTAGTGATGGGTGATTTCAAAACACTGCTCCATGAAGCTTTGAATCTTTATGAATCTTTTGTTTCGATTCAGTGGTTCAGAGCGTGTATCAAACTGCCAGAGTCACATGAACTATTGAAGTTTCAACACACTTATGACGTAACGAAGCCTCGTTTACTGAAATCATGTGATTTTGGCGCTCTGAACCACTGAATCGAAACAAAAGATTCGTATATCTTCATAAAGCAGTCACATGAACTGATTTAAATATGTCTCTATTAGCTTTCTGGGCATTGAAAAAGGGAGTGTTATTGCTGGCGATGCAGGCTTTACTGAGCCATCGGATTTCATCAAAAATATCTTAATTTGTCTTCCGAAGATGAACGAAGGTCTTACAGGTGTGGAACGACATGAGGGGGAGTAATTAATGACATTATATTTTTGGGTGAATTAACCCTTTAAACAATCATTCCTTAACTGGCAAAAACCAACCTTTCTCTACTATTAGTAGCTATGCTTCCACGCACCTGATTTTATGTGAATTTGTGATATATGTACGTGCTCAATTACTGTGGATATTTTTTTTTAATCTGATAAGAATACATGAGCATAAACTACGATGGAAGCACATTAAAAAAATCCCTCGATGCACAACAAAAAACTTGCGTGACTTTGCCTCAGTAAAGAATGTTGGTGGATAACTGGACTAACCAGCGGACCAATCGCATCGCAGCATCTAAAATGTTGTTAAAGTGTTGCTAAAAATTCCTAATTTTGTTTAGGAGGTTTCCTACATTTAATTTTAATTTCCTCATAATATCCACTGCAGCATCAGCTCTTTTCTCTCAGTGTCTGAAACGGTTCGATCAAGGATTCAGTCTCTCTAAACCCCGCCTTTCTGAGAGCCGCTCTGCTCTGATTGGTCAGATTGGGCCAGTCTGTTGTGATTGGTCAAACACTCATTATCATATCTGAATATCTGAAAAATTGACCCAAGTATTGAAAAATGTGTCTCAGTGATTGTGAAACACAGTGATGTGGTGATGCCATCTGTTCGGTGTGTGCTGATGTTTAGAGGCGTTCTCTCACCTGAACCGCCAGACACAGTGTGTTGAGGACGATGAGCACAAACATGACGTACTCAAAGCCGGTGGAGTTCACCACATACCAGAACTTATACTGGTAGGGGTTTTTGGGGATGTATCTCCTCAGCGGACGGGCTTTCAGAGCGTACTCCACACACTGACGCTGTCAAGACACACACAACAAGATTCACAACCTCATCTTTCATTCATAGCCACACTGGAGAGGGTTGCCAGGTCTGCGTAAAAAAACTAGCCCAATGACCCAATTCCAAATATAATATGCCACTCCCATATTTTACAGTCACTGTATGCGTTACACATAATTCAACTTGAAAATCACTATATAGTAGTACTCATTCACACAGTCTGTTTTCATAAAGACGCCAACAGTTTAAAAGCAGCCCAGTTCTGCGGGAAAACCACTGACTTGGCAACCCTGACACTGGATCACAGTAATATCTGTGTGGACTTTCAGACCTGGTTCTTGTCCAGCTCACAGTTCTTGTATTCTTTCTCGCCCTGCTCCTGAAACGTGACGATGACAAAACCCACAAAAATGTTCATCATGAAGAAGGCGATGATGATGATGTAGATGATGAAGAAGATGGAGATCTCCACGCGGTAGTTGTAAATGGGGCCCATGTTTTCCTTGCTTGAGTCGATGGCCTTGTACAGCAGGCTGCAGGAGACAAAATACACGCAATGGACCAGTGCTCTTCAAAATCGCCATGTTTTGGCATCACACGCTATAGTTTATTGCAGTGCTTCTCAACTGGTTTTGCTTCAGAACCCAGACAGTCTAAAAAGTCCTTAAAATCAAACATTGAAAGCATTAATTTTACCATAAACACATCAGCGTGGGCCTAGAATAAGAAAACTGACTCTTGAGTTTCAATGGTTTCATGCTCATTTCATTATTCAGTATGATCCGGGCTGTAATTTCTTTGACACAACACTACTTTGTGCAGTTTTGTTGATGGTTTTTGAGGATAAACCTGTTCACGTTGACATCTGTCTAATTTGACACACTTCTGCCAACTGACAGATGAATTTGCACTAAAATACTTTATGTGTTTGAATCTACGGCCTTTGGCGTCAGCAACAAAACGTGGGAATTGTTTTCTCCTCCCTTTAAAGGTAGTTCAGTCTATTTTGCCATTCCTAATTATATACTATACAATTACATAGTCTGTTGCATTTTATTACTTGCATTTACCCTCCAGTTGAGAACGACTGATTCATGATGTGATATTAAAATAGTTACAGTACAGTTCTAGCAGCCATTTACCATCACACAGTATTCAAATGAGGACTTGTACCTTGTTCTCATTAAAATACAGCAGCTGCTATAATCATACTGAACTGTTTTATAGTCACACTGTGAAAAAGAAGTGCACTTTAGCATACTTTTAAAATGTAAATACTTACCATGGAAATATTTTAAAGCATATACTTGAGTACAAACTGAATGTAATGTTTTCAGACACAACTGCAATTACATTAAAATGTATTATTGTTTAAATTTAAATTGAATGCAATAAGAGTGCTTTTTTGACCCACTTAAGTAGGACTTAACCCTCTGGAGTCTGAGGCTGATTTGGGGCCTGGAGAAGTTTTGACATGCCCTGACATTTGTGCTTTTTTCAGTTGTTCATAAACATATTAATGGAAAAAGTGTCATTACACTGTATTCAGCACAAACTAGGCTACCATAATATGTGAGGAACATGTATGTACATGTTTGTGTTTTTGAAGGAATAACGTTTATGCGTGGTTATTGAAAAAACAAAAAACTTAAGTCACTGAAATAAGGCCAAAAAAATAATATTATATATGTGTTCACAAGACTTCTGGGTACTGGAGGTTGTAGACTAGAGTTTTTGCTTCAAAATGATGTAAAGATTATCCTGCCTACCCATTCACATAAAACAATATATTGATTTAGTTTTTGTAAGACACTTTTTGTCAAGAAACACAGTATGCGTGAAGGCGTGAATCATCATGAATAATGAGGTGTTTCACACCTGAGAAGACAAAAGAATCGCATAAAGTGCTGTAATGACCTGCATAAATAATGAGCTCTTTCAGTCAGGTAGGCTGTGAAAAAACCCTCTGTGATCATGTCTCAAGCTCATCATGGTGTATATCAAACATACAGAAAAAACAGCAATACTGTGAAATATTATTACAATTTAAAATAACGGTATTCTATTACATCTTTACGTGTAATTTCATAATTACTTCTATTGTCATTTAAATATGGTTAGAGTGTACTGTCGAATGCACTGACAGGCATTTATGATAAACTAAATATACTTTAATGACATTTCTATTGATACTTGTATGTAATGTATTTAAAATTATTTGTAATTACACATTTGTAATAAAGTTGCAATTTAGTACATTTAAAGTAAATTACATGTATTTTAACACACTACAGTTAAATTTACAATCAAGCATTTTACATGTGCTTTACTATGTTAGTCAACACATCAAAATAAGTGTACTTTAATACCCAACAAAAAAAAGTATATGTGTGTTAAGACTGTAATGTGTTTTTTGGTTTAGTTTTCATTCTGGTCTCTGCTCTGATTTTCTGAGTTCTGTTCCCTAGTTAGTTTCCCTGGCTGTTATTTAATTTCCACACACCTGTTTCTGTTCTCCTTGATTTAATTCCCTGTGTATTTATGCCTTGAGTTATTCCTGTTCAGTGTCCGGTATCAACAATGTTAATGTGGTTATGTAATGTTCTTCCGCGATCTCCCAAGTGCTCCTGGTTTATTTTATTAAAGACTGTTTTTGTTCTCTATCTCTTTCGTCATACGCTTCATTACAGCCATTCGTGACAAAAAAACATAGTCATAAAATTTAAGTACACTCAAGAGACCATTTATTTCAGTGATATTACATTATATATACTTAGACTATATTTAAGTAGTTTTAGAATTATTCTTTTGTTTGTTTGTATGTGTGTGAGTATATTTAGTTTGTGAATTAAATATAACAAAACGTTCTTTGGAGATTAGGTAAAAATGATTAATGAAAGAAGTAAATAATGTGTGGGTCTTTTAGAGGTAGGGTAAAGAAATGTGTGTGCATGTGTGTGTGTGTGTGTGTGTGTTGGTCTTACGCTGGCCAGCCTTCAAACGTTGAGACAGTGAAGAGAGCCATCATAGCCATCAGCACATTATCAAAGTTAAAGTCGCTGTTGTACCAGATCCTCTCTCGCACTTGTGGCAGTGCCGTCTCACCGATACTGTACACGATATACGTCCCTCTGCAAAGACAAAAAGAAGGTGTATCTGATTCACACACACACACACACACACACACATTGTGTATTCACTGTAAGACATGTCATTCACTCACTTGCAGTCTTCTGGACTTGTCTTTGCATCGTCGCTACAGCGGTAGAACTTCCCCTGAGGACACACATTTTCATCACGTGACACAGAAAACTGCTTGTTAAAGGAGTTGTTAAACATGAAATCTTGCTTTTCAAGTGAATGTATTTGCTGTGGCACCTTAAACAACTGCACACCGATGCAGGCAAACATGAACTGAAGAAGTGTGGTGACGATCATGATGTTTCCAATCGTCCTGATGGCCACAAACACACACTGAACCACATGCTACATCAGCAGAGAGAGAGAGAGAGAGAGAGAGAAATGTTTTGTTTATTTATGCATTTTACAATTAAAATAGTGAGGGATTATGGGAATTCATCTTTTCATGATATTTTGCCAGTGTTGGGGAAACACATTACAAGTAATGTAATCAGATTACTTTTTTCAAGTAACTAGTAAAGCATTACTTTTAAATTTACAGTAAAATATCTGAGTCACTTTTTCAAATAAGTAACACAAGTTACTTTGTTTTCAATGTACTGACTGACAGTTCTCCTGTCCTCATGTTGAGAGGAATCGTGAGTAAGTTCAGAGGCGTCATGTGTGAACACTGTAGTTCTGGACTAATGTGAGCATTTACTCATCTCGCTTGCACAAAAACAGTGTCATTATTCCTTAAAATGAATAAAAAAACATTGAAATGCAAACTCACAATATTACGCAAACTTGCAATAATTAAGTATGTTAACACAAATATACTTTATGTATTTAATCTCACTTTATTAACCAATATCTTTCCTGCTGACCTTCGATGATCCAATTCAACAATACTAATAAGCAAAAGGACATCTCATTTCTCATTTTGTTGCTTTTATTGCTGCAGTAAGAGTGTTGAACTTTCCTCTGCATTTGTTTGAATGGTTTATTTGAGCTGCGCCCTCTACTGTACAGGGGTGAATCTGCATTTCCTTCAGCCTGAGGCTTATTCATTTCACTTATGGTGTAAAAGGTCTTTACATTTGTTAAAAATAGAACTTTTACAAGTAAGCCCAGTCCAGGTGAGAAAAAGTAATGCAAACGTACTTTTATATTACTTTCCATAAAAAGCAATTAGTTAATTCTTTAGGGAGTAACGCAATATTGAAATGCATTACTTTTAAAAAGTAACTTTGCCCAACACTGCATTTTGCTTAATATTTTGGATTTATTGTATCATAAAAAGTCTCTACAGGAAGTCACTACAAAAAGTATTCATAGAAAGCAAACTGCAGACTTGTTCTCTACTTCCTGCAAATGTACGTACCCCTTACATTTATGCTGCGCTACGCAAATTGTGATTGGTCACTATAAATGTGAAATGTGTTAACTAATTATAAATGATAAACTAACCAAGCCAGGTAAATAAACTAACAATTACAGCTCTGCAAAGAAACTGTTGATAAAAGATGTGCAGAGTCGACTACGCTGGATCTGTGTGAGACATTATAGAATAAACCATCATCAGAGACTGTGCTATTACATGTCTACTTATCATATAAATACATAAATGGCCACAAAATGTTGATCTGCATTGAAATGCTTTCATTACATGAGAAAAACGAGAGCAATGAAAGCCACGCAGAAGACCAATGTACAGTGAAATATTGTTGTTTTGAAAATATTTCACTGCAGAATGCTGCAATAGTTCAGTTGTAATGAAGTTTCCAATGTGCATGTCCATAAGATATTGCATGTGGCTTTTAATTAATGCCTGGACAGAATGCTTTTGGCTTTTTTTGTGCTCAAGCATTACAACTGTATTCAAAACACGTCCATGTGTTACAGTAGGGGGCGCTGACACATGTTTCCTATGCCAAAATTAAAACAGTGGGCATTTACATTAAAGCCTTAAAGGAATTGTAGCAGCGTTTCAGAATAGTCCTAACACCGTGACTACACCAGACGCGACAAGGCGACCTTTGCAAATCCATTTCTTCTTCGTGTCAGAAATAAAATGCGACATCAGTCAGAATCATGCGCCACTTGCGTCTGGTGTAGACATGGTGTAACCCTCACACTGTTTTACATCTGGTGAGCTTCACATTACGCTTGTCACAGAGAGACAGAAGTGCCTGACTTTGAGTCCTTTGGCTCTGTTGATGGCTCTCAGAGGTCGAAGGACACGCAGAATCCTTAAGATCTTCACCACTGAAATGGCCGAAGATCTGCAGACAAAACGCACACAGCGAATGTTGAACACGAGCGCACTGACTGACTTCAAACGTGCCGGACGAAATAATCGTGACATGTACGTACTGTATGCCGAAGGAAACGAGAGAGACTCCCACCACCAGCAGATCCAGCAAATTAAAGTAATTTCTGCAGAAAGCCCCTTTATGAAGGAAAGCACCAAACGCTGTCATCTGATGAACACAACAGAGACCAGTGAACTAAACAAGCATCTACAACAGTAAAAGCAAGAGTGAAACTGAAAATGACTCAACAACACAAATAAGAAATGAACTAGTGAAGCATAATCTGTATAAGCTGGAATAGGTAAGAAGGGCTGAAATGAGGGTTATAATCATGTTTTATACCGTGCAAATGGAAAAAGACAGGAGTCTTTACCTTCAACAAGATCTCCACTGCAAATATAGCGGTGAAGGCATAGTCAAGATAACCAAGAACCTGCAGAGAGAAACGTGACACACGTGAACTGACCGAGAAATACAATAGACAGAACAGAGTCAGTCCAAGCCCACAGTGCCTCTACAGTCCTTGAAGTTTCAAAGCATTAATGTCTTTAAGCCCGTTTAAGTTAACCGACTAAACTTTGGGAGTAAGTCAAACTCAAAAAAGCACATGCCCATGTTTTTCTACAGTGTGGCGAAGGAGAAATATTCTTGAGAGTATCCAGACTCATCTGGAGGAGCCCGTCTTCTTCTGATCTGTTCATATTATTCCCATATTTGTGTATTTTATCAGGTTAAAAAGAACAGATCATATGGTGTTTTGATTGTTGGGGTTTTTCTTGGCTGTCTTACAATGTTTCTGGCAGAGAAGTTACGGATGGGGTCCTCGGCTGCCAGCGAGACGGAGCTCAGCATGATGAAGATGAGGATGAGGTTGGTGAAGATCTGATGATTGATGAGCCGATGGCACGCCACACGGATCCTGCGTTACAGACAGAGGCCAGACGGACAACAGTGTGTGAGAATGAACAATGTGGCACTGCAAAAGACCTCAAGCTGTCTCCATAGATGATGTCTATGTGGCACTGTACTGTATGCATACAAAAACATCTCCTGTGTATCATAAACACACCAGATCTGAATAACTACTTCAGTTACAAAAGTGCAGTGTAAAAAGATTTTAATCATTTTAAATCATTGGTTTAATAATCTTTAGTCATGCTTTAATGAAGTACACTTATTCTGATGTTTACTAACATACTAAAGCACATGAAAAGTACTTGATTATCATTTTAACTGTAGTGCGTTGATATTGCATTGAAAGTAAATATATTTTAAATGTGCTAATTGCAACTTCATTGTTACAAATGTGTAATTACAAATATGTTTAAATGCAAGTTTCAAAAGAAATGATATTAGAGTATATTTTAGTTTTGGTTGTCAGTACATTCAGTTATTTAACATTCTTCTAAACATCTGCCCTTATATCCACTGAGGAAAGACAGTGTTTTCAACCATGAACAAAAGCACTTACGATAACTCTTATTTTTAAAAGAAAATCTTGTTCTTTTTCTCTTCTTTTCTGCATTTTCACTTACGATGTAGCTTGTGTACTAATCTAGTTTCTAATGAGAAATGAAGAGAACTTTCACCTTTCAGTATGACAATGATCCAAAACATCTAAATCAACAAATGAATGGCTTCAGCAAAGAAAGATGAATGTTTTGGAATGGAAAATAATGGGAAAATATTCCCAAGATGTGCTAAGCTGATAGACTCCTGTTCATACTGAGATCTGTAATAAAGTGCATTAGTTCAGGGGTGCGCACACTTATTCAGTTAGTCATTCGAAGTCTTTAATTTTTATCTTTTTTCTCTGAAATGTGTTTGGTTTTCAGTGGCATTGCATTGGGTGTAATTTTTACATTAAATGTGCAAAAGTTCTGATATGATTTATTGATGATATTTAATTTTTTACATCGCAAAAAACAGCTGTTTAACAGGGGTGTGTAGACTTTTGATATCCACTGTATATTAAACTTGGAATACTGTGCTATGAATATTGTCGGCACTTGTTATAATATATATAATATATGTTATAATATGCTTGTTATAATATATATAATGTTATAATATATTGCTTTTGATGTTGCTTTGAATTAAAGTGTCTACTAAATGAGTAAATGTAAAGACAGTCATGCTGGTTTGTAATGAAGGTGAGTAAATGATGGCAGAATTCCCATTTCTGAGTGGTTTATGTTAGTAAGTGTGACGTACGGGTTGGAGTTGCTCAAGATGAAGAAGGCGCTGCCCTCTGGGATTGGTGGCATCTTTTCTCTGAGGCTCAGCTCTGACAGTCTCTGTGGCCTCAGCCTCGATGGCACCTCGGGCTCTTCTACCTCATCCTCCTCTACATACACACACAATAACAGTGATCAGCTGACAACACGGGAGCTCAGGTGATGAGAGGTAAATACTATTAGAGGTTTACCTGAGGAGTCAATCGTTTCCTCAGCCTGATCCTGATCAGCCTCCTGATCACCAGACGCCTGCAACAAATAACAATAGTGATACCTCAGACAACTCAAAACTCAGAGTAGGAGACAGCTTACTTGCTCAGTAGCATAAAAACAATACAGGACACCGAACTGCAAACAGAGGAGGGTCTAAATACACAGAACGATGAGGGGCAAAACAAGGCACAGGTGGGGACTAATCAATCAACTAATGAGTAACCATAGAAACAAACTAGAAATGGGAACAAAGGAAACACAAACAAAAACAAGGGAGTGCAAACTACAAAGTCCACGAAAACAGAACTTTACTGAACAAATGAAGATGTTTTTTTCTTATTTTGAGCATAAACTCAATTCATTTTGATACATTGTTTTCTGAATAAAAATAATTTTGATATTTGTAATGGAAAACAAGCCATAACTACTAAGAAAATCATTTTTTGCAGCAAGTCATCTTTTCATTATTACATGACTTATTTATTTCATTATTCAGATGACTTATTCCAGAGAGCCATGTCATGCATATAAATATCACCCACCTTAAAGTTTCCACCGTCACCATCTCTCTTGAATATGCTCATACTCCTGCACAAAACACAGTCTGTATGTTAGCAGGCATTTGTACTCAGTGTCCGAATGAAACTCTTCTCAGGGCATCAGAGACGAGTGTTACCTGCTCTTTCTCCTCTTGTTCCTCTTCTCCTCCTCTTTCTGGGCAGAGTTCAGACTTTCGGCATCTGCCAGGTTATCCACAGCAATGGCCAAGAAGACGTTCAGTAAGATGTCTGATCGGATGGGTTAAGAAACTAAAAGGAGCACATAATGTTCTCTCTGAATCGATATACATAAAACCAAAGATATCCAATGGACCGCTGAACATAATGTGTAGTCCTGCGTTTCTGTGGCGTCAACACACCTCAGTACTCGAGGAGTTTCCTTCAAACATCTGTGCCATTAAAACTGACGTGTCATTGTTCAACTAGCTAGTTACAACATGCAAGATTCTCCTCCAGCTCCACCGTGACAGTAGCTCGTCTGAAGGAGAAAACTGAACGTACAGTAGCAGTCCAAGAAGATGTCGGTCCCTATTTATATTACATCGTTAACTACTGTGCATTTGAGTATTTGGTACAATGTACTTGCTGCGTACTAAATGTCATTCTGAAACATTTACATTTTTCTGACAGGGTAAGTACAGTGTAACAACATGCAAGTAAAAGTTGGTCCAGGTGTCTGTAATGCAACATGTACTTGTGTTGTGTAAAGAAATGCGGTCTGACACGTATCAGAATGCAACAATGTGTGAAATCAATGTTTTTTTGCCCCTTTAGGCCTGAAATGTCATTATTTCATTGCCAGTATCTTTTAATATACACTACTGCTCAAAGGTTTGGAATTAATGTTTTTCAAAGTCTCTTCTGTTCACCAAAACTGCAATTATTAATCTAAAATACAGTAATATAAAAATAAAAAATCCTAATTTTAAAATGCTATTTATTCCTGTGATCAAAGCTGAAATTTCAGCATCATTACTCCAGCCTTCAGTGTCACATGATCCTTCAGAAATCATTCTAATATGATGATTAGGATCATGTGACACTGAAGACTGTTACACAATCTGAAGAAATGTGAGGACTTGAGGTCATTGTGTCACAAATGTGCTGAACAGAAGGAAAGATACAGTTCCCACAGATGAAGAGGATGATGAAGTAGATGCACACGAGCATGCCTGAGGAAGAGGGGCCTCCATACGCCATGATCCCATCATACATCACTGTATTCCAGTCCTCACCTGTCAGGATCTGATGCAAAACACATAAGAAAAATATTCATAAGTGGGTATTTGATAAAAGCAGTAGCTGGATGGATAAGCTCCATCTGAAAATGTTGCTTTCAAGTTCATGTTCATGCTGTAAGCTATCCAAACAACCTGATATCGACAAACAAACTGTATGTATCCCATGGTACTTCAAAGAACAGCACAGTTAATCGCAGAACATTTGACTCTATAATGCTTGTACTTTGAACAAGCAGTGTGTGTAAATGTACATTATTGTTCAAAGTTAAAGTTTGTGGTTAGTATCAAATGTGACATTCACACACACACACACCTGAAACACAGTCAGCAGGGCTTGAGGGAAGTTGTCAAAAGTGCTTCGTTTGGTAACAGTCTCGTCAAAGTTGAATTTGCCGCCGAAGAGCTGCATGCCGAGCAAACTGAAGATGATGATGAAGAGGAAGAGCAACAGCAGCAGGGACGCAATGGACTTCATGGAGTTCAACAGAGACGCCACCAGATTACTCAGAGACGCCCAGTGACTAGAAACAGAGAGAGACGCAATACAAACAACCACCACGATATTTTAGTTATTTGTCTCATAAAACAAAACGTGTTACAACAATTACAACAGAGCTTTGTAGAGCACTAAACGACAAGCATAAACAAAAGCACTTTAAACAATCCTGTTCGCTCTCTGTTCTAGTTTGTTAGCTTACTTTTGTAAATGGTTCTGTGGTGACACAAATTCTGACATCAATGCATCAACTATCCACATATTTTTAGTTGAAACGTCCTATAATTTCACAATTTCACATCAACAGTGAAGTCAGAGAAACAAATAATGTCAGAGTCTGGTAACAGTGTTGTCATCAGTAATTACACATGCTATGAAGGCAGCTGATCACGTGTGCCGTTTCTCACCGCGTGACTTTAAAGATCCTGAGGAGCCGGACGCAGCGGAACACGGAGATGCCGAGAGGAGACATGAACTCCAGCTCCACGAGGATCGTCTCCACGATGCCTCCGCACACTACGAAGCAGTCGAAGCGGTTGAAGAGCGACACAAAGTATGCCTGGAGCCCCAGACTGTACATTTTGATCAGCATCTCACATGTGAACAGGGCTAACAACACCTTATTCGCCACATCTGCAGACAAACACATCACAACCAAGACAAGCGGTCAGTTCGGACAAAACTGTCATCATTTTTGTCAGTAATCAAGCTTTACTCATTTTTGCTTTGACAACCAAAGTGGTGTAAAGTCAGCAATGCTTCTGTTTAATGCGTATTTTATTAAATTCATGCTACACTTACACCTAACATTGATATTTTTCAAGATAAATAAATTGACATTATTTATCACTATCAAGTTAATGGGAAAGTATTTTTACATTTATTCCAAAACAATAACTATATAAGCATAGTATCAAATTTCGTATTTCATGTATATTTTGTTTGTAAATATTCAACTATATCAGTTATATATCAGTTTATACCATGGTCTGTCCAAATACTCAATTCTGATTGGATGGGAGGTGTGCATTAAAACCATTTAAAACCATATTAACGCGCTACCGTCATTGAAGCGCTTGCACACACACACACACACACACACACACACACACTTCCAGTCAAATATTGCGCTGCAAACATCAATAACAACTTTAACTTGTCAATGCTGGCAAATGACCGTGGTATAAGCGGGATAATCCATAGCTAGCTGTGCATTAAACCACTGAAATGATGGTCACAGACAAGGAGATTCACTATAAATTTACCAAACTGTTTGTTCACTAAAAAACCCTCACATGTTTTCAAGTAATTTCAAATTTGATTATGACATGACAAAGTGGCGATATCTACGTGGATTTGTTGTTTACCTACTTTTACCATCATGAACACCATTATTTATTCATTCAGACCAAATGTGGATACAGAAGATGCACAAACATGAGGCTGGATTTATCGCATAAAAGTGTAATACGCCAATCAATAGGCCATTTTTTATTCATTTATGAATCAATGTAAATTCATGTGCATTACTCTTAACATTGACACATCTTCCTTGTTAAATAAACATTACATCAAAAAAGAAACAAAGAAACCAAATACAATTCTATTTTGTAATTTTACAGTAACAATGTATTGATCTATTTATCAAAACCAAGTCAATCTCATCAAGTTAGTGTTTTAAGCATTTCTACATTCATTCCAAAATAATAACTAAAGGCAATAATAATTTAAACAATATATGTTATTTGTGTATTGATGTTTAGGCTATTTTGGATCATCAGCCATGCTCTGTAAACACCGTCTGTCATGGACACAAAGATGTATTTTTAATTATTTTTAATTATTTAATTATTTTTAATAAGATGTATTTTTGTATGTTTAATTTCACCAAGCTGATTGCACTAAAAACCCAGCAGTCATCATGCTTTCAGTCCATTTCAAGTTTGATTTTGACGTGACATAAAGCGGTGATATCTATCTGATCTGTTTACTTACCTCTCAATCTCAACTACTCTTCCCATTGACGCCATCATTTGTTCAGTCAAACTGACGCGCGGAAAGCGCACATCAACAAGAGGCGGGATTTATCGCACAAACCAATCATATCCAATCATAGCGCGATGGAGACATTGCCTCCTCTTACATGACTTTCCCCCATTCATTTTCAGTTACCCCCCACAAAACCCACCGCACGCCGGGGGTCTGATGGTGTTCTATGGTTTCCTATGAGAGCAAAAGGAGGCATGACTCCTGCTGTAACTTTACCTGCGGGTGTCGCTGTTGGGCATTTAGAAATACGAGTGATTTGTGCTCTTTTTTAATGTCATAATTTGTAATATTTGTGTTGTTTTATATGTAATATGAATTATTTTTTCATCCTATTTTTTTTTGAGGAGGCACTGCCTCCCTTGCCTCCTCGGAGGAAACGCCCCTGGTTCAAACTCAATGGGCTCAGAGAGACGGCGCTTCCTGCTGTAACTTTAACCGCCGGTGTCACAGCTGGACAGTGTGACTTTAGAAAAAAGTTTAATGTTATATTTCATCATATTTGCATAGTTTTATTTTTGTACTATGGATTACCACCCCCCCCCCCCTCCTTTTTTTTTTTTTTGAGGAGGCACTGCCTCCAGGGTGTAAAGTACAGTGAGTTTCAGTGAGTGTCTGCTGTTTGTTCCTCACCCTGGACCTCCGTGAGCCAGTCGGGCTGGTTATAATGCTCGGATGATATCGTGAGTGTATTCAGGAACACCAGCAGAATCACCAGCCAATAGAAGACGGTGGATTTCACCACAGCTCGGCACTTCCTGCGACAAAACCTGTTCCAGCAACGCCAGCGGCTGCAGAGACAGGATGTGATTGGACGGCACTGTGAGTGACACATACTGAACACGTTCATCTACACAGCTAATATACGTGAGCACATGTTATGAGCTGTTTAGTGTGTCCATGCATGTATACGGTCAGATGAATGTTCAAAGCACATCAAGCTTTCATTTAATGAAAAGCAAAGCCCATGAATGTATTGATTTCAAACACAACATACACAGCAAGCATCGAAGCGCCTCGGCAGATACACCAACACATGTCACCATTAAGAGCACATGCACACCGAGGTGAAATGACATCAATAAGACAACAGCAAACACACATGCAAGACTGGAGCTGAATTCAGCTGTGAACACACACAGAGCTACTGACCTGAATTTCGACTTTGTCAATTTCTGACTGGAAAAGTGAAAGAAATGGCATCATTGCGTGCCACACTACAAGCTGACGAAAAACTTCCAGCAAGTGACAACTGGTTAACATTTCATTAAAGACACAAGAGCTGGGAGTTTGTGCACTGTAGATACAAAAGGGTGTGAAAAACTGCATGATCAGATATAAAGGTGCGTCGCTCACCAGACACGCCCGCAGCAGAGGATCTTCTCGCTCTCTTCTGGGTTCTCTGTGTTCACGGATTCAGACTCACTGATGGGGATACTTGCTGCAGAGACACAGGAAACACATACATGAGGACAAGACAGCAGTGCCTGGTTTCCTACACAGCGAAGACTCTTATTTGGTACATTAGAGGTTGAAATTAAAAACAGAGCCCTAACTATATATTCAACTGCTATTTATTTTTCAAATATCACACTCAAATAAAAATGGATATTTGTACACAACTCAGTTGCACATAAGGTCTTCGTGACAAATGTATTGAAACATACATAAGTAATAAACAGTAAATAAGCTCCTCTTTAGTGTTTTTTGTAGCTAACTAATGAACTGTGAACACTGGATAACTTTCCAGGATGTTAACTGACATATTGTTCTGTAACTGACATAAGTTATTGATGTCTTTCCTCAGTTGAAACACTGATTGAGCGATTATATGAGACGTGATACATTTCAGTAAGTTGTTCAGTATCTTTCAACATTCATTCATGCCTCATTGTGCTGTAACTTGTAGTAAAGTGGAAGAAAATGCTCCACTTGAACAATCTGTCACGTCACATTTAAGAGCATCAAAACACCATTTAACGTTTTAATTTCATGATAAAATGGACAGAAGTAACAAAACACAGAGCTCTTTGCGATTGGATGCTATTGTCACGTAGACTGCCCTAAATTCAACACGAGAGATTTTCTTCACACACAGTATGAGTTGCAGTTTGACACATTTTTCTCCCTCCTTTTGATTGACAGGATATAATCACTGATCACGGGCTGTTTTTAAACAATCAGCTGATGGCCGATTATAAAAATACTTGCGATTACTGGCAGCTTCTTCAGTGCATCCCTAATTTAAAGTACACTTGTGTTATTATTAGGGAGTAAACGTTTCTGTGCTATGGAATGATTTTGATATGGGGACAGCCCTAGAAATCCCTGTTCAGTGTCCTGACTACTGAATTAAAGAGATGACTGAGACACACCCAAAGAGAACAACATGTCATAAATGAAGTGTCTATTTACACCAGTGCAAGTAGCCCGTCTTATTGGCAGAGGTTATTTACACAAACTAAATTACAAAAATACTGCACTGATAACAGGATCAGTGGCGTGGAGAGTAAAGCCCAAAGCATACTTTGGTTTTTACACATACATTGTGATTTTTACCTGCTAGCCTGTTACTCAGATCATTATATTTAGCAGACTGAATAGGTCCCGCTATTACTGATAAAGAACAAAGAACACCTGGACACAATTACAAGTGAACAGGAACAGAAGAAACAGGAAACAGTGAACAGAGACCAGACATCTGAAGGTAAGACATCAGGGCATGTCAGAATACAACAACCTGTTCACTGAAATGCCTTTAAGTTTTGAAGGTAGCACAGAAGTATCCTCGTCTGCCTATGATATCCACAATCCTGTGAATGTGTGCAATTCGTTAAATTAGTTTCAAGATTCACACACTTTTTCCATCAAAAAGAGTGAATGGTAGAGTTAGGGCTGGACAATAATTCAATATCAATATATATCAATATATATATTTTTTTTTTTTCGATAACGGTGATATGATTTTTAAACACATTTCCGGTATTTCGATATATACATTACAGCATTTCTCACTGACTTGAGGCGCAGCCGTAGAAAGAGCAGAACGCGATTGGCTATTTGTGTGATGAAGTACACCACAGAGACATGCAGCCACCAGCCAGTGCTCTGCAGTTGGATCAAACGCGAACACGGCAAGTTTTACAAAATTAGTAGCCTACACCTCATGCAAATGCGACGGAACAAGCGTCCACAACTTGATGAAAATATGTGTGCATACCTACACCGTGCTGGTTGATGTTTGGTGCAGGAGAATGTGTGAAATAAAAGCTTTAAACACGGATACTTTATTCTGTATGAACTAACGTTATGTGTCATGTGGCTAGTGTTATCAAACTCATCGCGGAGCTCCGCGCTGAAACCGAGCATATGCGCGCTCCGCCTGTTTATCATAAAAACAATCGTATTTTTCATGTGTTCGTATTCAAACTCCAGTTCTGACCGCATCGCGAGCAAAATACAAACAACACTCATGTGCTGCTGTGCTGAGGGAAACAGCCTACGGCTCGCGTGTTTGAACGCAGCTAGAGCAGGCAGAGGTGAATGAGCAGCACTTTTGTGACATTTAAATTCTCCGCTGTAATGCGATCTCATGCGAACATATTTTCCATTTGTGCTGTAGATTACAGCAAAACAATCCACATGCACACAAACCTCTGCTCTGGTCGCGTCTCAGGAAAACATATTGTGTTGTGGCACTGAGAAAACTATTACCAACGATATGTCTCCGAATGACAAGAGACCGAGGCGAGAGAAGTGATGCTTTCTCATGCATAATACCGCAATTATAATCTTATGCATACTACAGCGCAGTGATTGGATTAAATGAGCTTATGTCATGAATATATATATGTCGAGTATATATACGCTCGAAACGGTCTATATCAGCATGTTCGACCATGCCCATACTTGGGCCGAAAGTACACGATTACGTCAGATTTTGTGACGTTGTTCCGACTCAGCTTTTCAAACAGAAAGACAGAAATCGCTCTGAAAAATGCAAAAATAACTATTTTTCACTTATGAATAACATTGAGTACCTTTAGTGTTTTCAATGATGTGCAGCCTACACATATGTTTACATCTCAAAAAAAGTGTTTTGGGGTTTCATGACCCTTTAAGAATAATAAAATCAGCCTACATTATAGTTTAATGTTAAAGATATTAATATTACTAAAAAATGAGTGAGTCTTATGTTTATTTTTATGTTTGTATGAAGGCTAAATACAAATAAAAGCTGAACATAAATTTATTTGTACTGTTTTTATTTCTAAAATATTATATAGTTTTATAGGAAGAGATGTCATAGATTTGGCAAATTCATTTTTCAGACGTTTGTAGGTACAGACATCTGTTGTGGCCGTTCTTGGCAGTTTTTCTGAGGCTGTTATATAGTTCATATCGATATCGGAATTATATCGTATTGACCGAAATTAAGAATTATATCGTGATATAAATTTTGGCCATATCGTCCAGCCCTAGGTAGAGTATAGGTTGGAAATGTCATCTGCTAGTCAGGGGATAAAAATCACATGAATGAATTATAGAGACAAGGCAATATTCACATATTCATTGGCTGATACATTACAGATCCCATATAGCCCTATTGATCTCCTCCTGGAACATTGTTCCTAGTCCTAAATGTAGATTGTGGCCTATTTGACAAAAATCCCTAAATGGAATAAATCATTTTGATTAAATTTGAATAATCTTAATTCAAAGAGAAACAATATTATTTGGTATCTCTTTATTGTAAGGTGACGTAGTTACACGTTACTACATGTACTTACTATAGTAATATTTACTAATACAGTAAATTATGCATACTTGCAAGTAACTAACCCTAAACCAAACCCTAACCGTAACTCTACAGTAAGTACATGTAATTAATTAATTTTATTCAGTACTTATTTGATTTAGTACAATGTAACTACGTCACCTTAAAATAAAGCTTAACCGATTATTTTTCTTACCCCATTGGCAGATTATTTTGCTTGTTTTAAGCAAGTTTTTTTTTTTTTTTTTTTCAGAAAACATGGTATAAAGGCAGAGTTTGATGAAGCGTGCAAATATGAAAAGGGTGATAAACAAGAAATGTAACTATATTTAATGTGAATAGAGTATTACTAACAAATACAGTTAAACAACAAACATATGCGCTTACAGGGTTATTTGTGCTTTGTCTCTTGCCACTATATTCAGTGCTCAAAGTGGGCAGTACTGGTACACAGAACTGGCACTTTCATGTTTTAATTTTTGGCGTACCTTCGTTTTTTCTTGTGCATGGCACCTCTTACATGTTGCCCCAAACCGAAATGCAAATTCAGCCGAGAGGACGAATCGCCACTTCCCCCGGAAGTTTTTCCCACCGGCACTTTTTTCCCACTTCAAGCACTGACTATATATTCAATGAATTGTTGTTTTCATTGAATACGTTGTTATGTATATGATATGCTAGTCACACTCAAACACACACACAGAGCAAAATTTACCCTGAGTCTCAGTGGACTGACTGAACCAGCTCGAGTTTCCCGTGCTCTTCTCGTGGGTGAGATCGCCCAGCATCACCCCTTCAGTTCACATGCATTCAAACAGAGAGCAGCTATGAGCGTCTACTGCACAAAAACACAGCAGCACTACAATACTACAACACTAGAGACAGACAGAGAGAGAGAGAAAAGAAGGAAATGAGAGAAACAGGACGGACACAGAAGGTGGATTTGCGGTTCTGACTCAATATAGAGCAACATAAAGCAAAGGCTACTACAATCACACTTTTACTACAAAGCAGAGCTACATACACATTCGCTAATGCATAGTGCATAATAATGAGGTTGCAAATAATTATTATTAATTATCAAAAGTAACCATCATTTTGACATTTTGGATGGTAGATTTTCCATCATGGAGTTTTTGAGTTTTTGATCCATCAGTAAAATGGAGTTCTTGCTAATTTGAGTGCTTTTTAGATTTACCAAGCTCTTTTTGGTGGGTTTCCATTTATTTGGCTCTCATAACGTGAAAAACATTGCGGTTTCCTTTTAGAAGTGGAACTCAACACTGCGTCTTGGATTGATGCTATGGTGAATGCCATCAGCATGACCGGTGTCTGAAGCATGTGTGCCAAACACAACATTTTATTGGCCAACGACAGTGCGTATAAGAGGGTGCCTGTAATACACATCATCAGCTCTTTTGTCTTCAGGAGCCACTTGTATGTATGCGTGTGCAAGACAAACACTCTCAAGAAAGCTGTAACTTTATTCTTCTTTGATTCTCTCCCGAGGGATGGTAATCTAGAATTTGCACAAGCATGTCCGGCTCTCGAGGGAGTTGGAGGCACTCATAGTGATGTACTCGTGATAGCAGACTCTGTTCTCGCTTGATTCTCGATAGAGTGATAAGAATCAAATGTTTGAATGGAGCGTGTTCGACTCTCGAGGGAGACTCTCTGAGCGATAAGAGTTGGGACCTCGCGGCTTGAGTTCCGCAGCCACCGAGTCGGCAAGACGGGATTGATTGTAGGGGTTGTAAGCAGAGTCTGATGAAAAGTCTTTCCCTTGTCAAGCTTCTCCAGCAACTCTGATGCTCTCATGTCGGTTCGTGAAGCCATTTTGTGGTCGCTTCTGACCTGACTGATTAATGTGATATGTCTAATTCTGAGGAATTGGATGCAGAGAGAATTGAGGCAGGTGTTATTAATAATCTGCCTCCTCCGCTGTCCACACTCATGTGGAGGCTGTACTATCTGGTAGGGTAGCTGCGAAAGCCACAGATCTAGTCATCTGTGCCACAAAGCACCCGACCAATGCATTGCGTGTTCAATGGTTGCTATAATTGCCACAGAGAGGCATGTGATAGGAGACAGAAAAACAAAAAAAGAAAAATCTTTCTCTTTGATGCTTTCAGCAGCTTCCAGGAGATATGCCCCTCTTTGGCGGTTGAACCCTAACCTTGAACTTATGCTGAGGTTGGGGTCTGCTTTCATGGACCTGCATGATAGGCACAGAGTATGGACTAATATAATGTCAAGAGCATGTGCCGCCATAGAGGTTGCATTCTGCTATCTTTTCTAGTCTAGAGCAATGCTATGGTTCAGCTTGCTCCTCTGAGACCTAGGTCCAAGGTCAGATTGATAAATGTAGAGAACCTTGTTGCTCAGACACTACATTATCATTCATGACCCAAGGAGGTCTTTTCAGACCCTTTGACATCAGCAGAGGTTCCAGCTTAGTACAAAACTCTGGTTCTATTCCACATGCCTCCTGCCGATCCTCCTGTACGGTTCCGAGACTTGAACTCTTCAATCGCAAGATGCCAAAAGACTACAGTCTTTCACATGGGTTGCCAGTGTCAAATCACCTTGCGGACCCGCCTGTCAACAATCACTGACATAATCCCTTGTCATCGTACAGCTCTGTTCAGACATGTGGCCCCACTGGGAAGTCATTCTCCTGCCCATGGTGCCCTAGCCTGTGCTATTGCCCGCTGTACTGAAAGACGTGCTCCTAATGATTGACGAAGACCACCTAGTCACCCACGCCAAACATGGGTTCAGCAGATTGGTGATGGTTCCATTTCCTCCCTTCTACATGAATTGAACCTTGCCATTGGTCGCGGTCATTCAACTTGCATGTAGAGATCGGCACTATGAGCCACCGCTGCTCAAGTGGCTTGATGATGATGCTAAGCAGTGCTTGATTGCTTATGTACGCCGGCACGTTTTTGGCAAAGACACTTCAGTTTAGGTGGTAAGCTGGGCATATGTCTGAAGACATCTGGCTTCCTTCACATGCCCCCCAAGATGAGAGTGGCATTGGTCAGTAGTAGTAGACGGAGGTTGTCTCTCCTGCTCCGCTCTGATACCTTTTTCCAAGGTTGAGCTATATTCTCCCCTATCTTAGTGTCTGAGTAGAATTGTGCTCCCCTGTGAATGGGTTGCTTTGTAAGGTTGCTTAGCAAGTTAAGGGTCGATGCAGGACCCCTCATTCCCCTCATTCATTTAATTCCCTTTCCAACTACTGTTGGGTACTGAAGTAGGGATGTATGCTCCCCTTTTGGATGGGTGCTTCCATGTTCAATACTATAGCAGGTCCTGGAAGAAGTGCCTTTATTCAAGTCAAGGTTGAGCTGCTCTCCCACAGTGTAATGTTTTTTTTTTTAAATCCAGGATTACCTCCCCTGCTCCTTGGGGTTAGCGTGGTGGATGAGAGCAAACTGCAGCCTGCCTTGTTGTTGTCTGGACATAACTTCCCTTTGTATGGCCCTAAGGGTTGGAGTTATGTAGGGTCGTATAGTTTCTCTCTACTTCGTTTACCTCTCACCCCAACTACTGTTGGGCCTTGAAGTAGGAATATAGCTCCCCTTTGGAAGGCTCTACTATGGCCCTGATTTGACAATGCAAACATGTAGAGGAAGTTCACCTGTGGGCATCCCTCTTGTTGTCTGTCAAATACTATCATGGTCTGGTGGTAAAAAAAAAAAAAAATGATGTGATAGCTATAGCAGGGCTTAGGATGGGGTTGAGCAGCCTCCCTCAGTTACATTGGGTGTTTAAGTTGGACCTACGCTCCCCTGCAGTTCCTTGGGGTTTTTTAGAGCCTGGGAGATGAAGGTTATTGGGCAACTGCAAAATTATGTCATGCTCTTGTTTGCCTTCCTTCATGAGTAAAGGATGTAGGCTCCACCTTGGAGGAGTGGCAATAAATGTTTAAAATGTTTTTATGTTTCTATTTATGTAGTTATTTAATTTATTTTAATCAATTGTAATAATTTATTATTTTCATATTTATTTTAAATGAAATCAAATTTGATAAAAATTTGATTTAATTTTAAAAAAATTGTTTATTTGATATATTTTAATTTAATGTTTTATTTTTTTATTTATTTTATATTTTTATTTTAATCAAATTTATAAATGTAGTTAGTTTAATCTTATTTTATTTCTTTTTTTATTTTTAATTTTTCTCTAAACTTTTCCAAGGAACCACTAGCACACATTAATTTCCTCTATAAATATTGGTATTAAATAAAAACAACACACTAGTCGACTGCTAGAATGAACACACATGCTGTACAGGTACTGTGAGTCCTAGTCCTCTGTGTTCCTTCTGCTTTGTATGCAGCAAATTTGTGATAAAATTCAAATTTTAGCTTTTTCCAAGCCTAAAAATCCATTACTGTGCCCCACAATCCACTTACTGACTCATACTGCGTTTAGACTGAACTAAACCAGCATTACTCACACAAAACACGGTTGGTTTTGATGGGTGGATGCATAAACTGATGCACAACGCTTAAATCTGACTAACATGGAATTGTTGTCAGCGTTATTGATTTGATTCCAGTATGATCTTTGAGAAGAACTGTTAATGTGCACAAACGACAGTGTTCGTTTCAGACAGATGAAAAGAGGAGAAACAAATGAGTCTTGCATTTCACGTACGGTTGCGTTTGGCCTCCTGATCTCCCCCTTCATCATTATCAGGGTCGATATCCTCAGCTTGCGTGATCCAATCCAGATATCCCTTCAGATCCTCTTCAAGCTGCTGCTTCTCACGCAGTTTCTGGAAATCTCCGCGAGCCTTGGCCTTCTCGCGCTCCTTAGAGAACTCTCTATGGTGGACGCACACAGACACATTCACACACGCGATACTGTACAGCAGAGCTCATGTACACAGATATAGACCGTGGAAATGAATAGCATTTTATAGGACAGCATTTTATAAAATAACTCACCCACTGAGAACTCCCAGTACGAGATTGAGGACAAAGAAGGAGCCGAAAATGACCAGACTGACAAAATAGACCCAAGGCAACTCAAAGCCCATGGCGTCATTCATCTGAAACACACAACACCTCTCACATCAACTTTTGTAACTTTAGTAATGATTCATCTTTATTTAATTTATACAGTGAAGATAATATGCAATGATATTTTACATTTGATTACTTTATTCAATTTCTGTACTACTGTTAGATACCTAAATAACCTGAAAAACACTCTTTATCTGTATCTATGCTCTACTGTACTCATTTGTGCCGTTGATTGACGTTTCTTATTTTCTTTATTTTTATTTGACAGTAGTCCTTTTTCCCTGAACATAGAACATACAGAAACCTTAAAACCGTGATAAAAACCGAACCGTGAGTAATGTGAACCGGTACACCCCTCGTAAATAACAGAGTTTAATATGTGAGGGCATGATGGGGTTTTGGCGACTCTAGATGCTCTAGATGGCCACTCAGTCTTTTGCTTCCCTCGATAGTTAATCACAGGCACACTACATTTGAAAAACAATAAAAATCATGGTCACAAAAAAATCTAGTTCCGTTATACTTTCAAAAAATAAAAAATGAGTACTTTAACAATTAGGTTATCTGTAGATTTAATCAAGTCCTTGATTTGTGTTCTTTCTCCACCTCTGATAAACACAGGCTGACGTTTTCCTGTGGTCTCAGTTTTGCCCGTCTTCCTCTGTCCCTTCAGTCTTAGAGGGTCAATCTCATTAGCATCTGTTGAGCTCTCTGTGTGTGTCATGGAAAAGCTCTTAGAGCGGAAGTGTAAGAGTGGCGTCAGTGACGGTCTCACCCAGTACAGCACATCAGTCCAGCCCTCCATGGTGATGCACTGGAACACCGTCAGCATGGCAAACAGGAAGTTGTCAAAGTTTGTGATGCCGTTGTTGGGCCCGTGCCAGCCGTCCCTACACACGGTGCCGTTGAGAGGGCAGTGACGCCCGTGACCTGAAAGAGAGCAGGGAGCAGGATCCTCTTCTGCTAATGTACCTGTGTGGAGAGAAAGAGATACACTGCAAAAAATGATTGACTTCCTCAGTGTTTCTGTCTTGTTTTCCAGTACAAACATTCTTAAATCAAGATACTTGAGAAGCAAAAAGAATTTAAGTCTTATTAAAAATTTTAAAATGTATCCAA
Organism: Megalobrama amblycephala; assembly: GCF_018812025.1. Classification (NCBI taxonomy): domain Eukaryota; kingdom Metazoa; phylum Chordata; class Actinopteri; order Cypriniformes; family Xenocyprididae; genus Megalobrama; species Megalobrama amblycephala. Next base: position 40,402,118 of record NC_063055.1, read on the forward strand.
ATTAATCTGCCAGTGGGGTCAGAAAAATAAACTTAAAAAGGAAAAAATACTATTTTTTGCAGTGTCTGTGGCTCATTCTCAGGAAAAGGTGCCTTTTTTACTGTGTGTATATTAGTCAGGATATTTTTAAGATACATTTTTGATACATTATGATGTGTGTAATCCTAGAGAAGTTTTAGAAAGAGAAGTTTTATTGTTTGTAAATAATGCAATGAATGTGAGAACACACTGACGCGTGCCGTTTAGATAGCAGGTCGCGTGCATCTTCCCGATGAACAGCTCCAGACCGATGATGGCGTAGATGATGATGACGAAGAGTACGAGCAGAGCGATGTGAAGCAGAGGAACCATGGCTTTAATAATGGAATTCAGCACCACCTGTAAGCCTACACACACACACACACACACACACACACACACACGCACACACACACACACACACACACACACAAAAAGTGCTATTAATTGTGCACTGGTAGTGTACTTCAAATCTTCTAATATAGTATATACTTTACTTGCAGATAATATAATATTAATGAAATAAAAGGCCACTTAAGTGCACTTAAAGTGTTCACTTTCATGCTTCTTAACACACTTAAGAACACTTTTAAAAAGAGTTAACTCTTTGTAAATAATGTCAAATTAAAAGTTTCACTTTAAAGTACATTTTAATAAACTTTTGTCATGTTCAAAAGAAGCACACTTATTTTGATGTGTTGACTAACATACTAAAGCACATGTAAAGCACTTGATTATAATTTTAATTTTATAATTTTAACTGTAGTCTATCTGATATCACATTTATATTTTAAATGTACTAAATTGCAGCTTCAATATTACAAATGTGTAATCACAAGTATATTTAACTGCATGACAAGTTTCGATAGAGATGGCATTAAAGTACATTTTAGTTTATCATTAATGCTTGTCAGTACATTCAGCAGTACACTTAACCCTATTTCAATAACAATATTTACATATAAAGATAGTCATACTTAAGTTCAAATAATTGCATTTAATATAATTTTAAACTATAATACATTTTCATTTAATTGTAACATGTAATTAAGAGTCCAGAAACATTATATTTAGCTCGCACTGAAGTATATTCTTTTAAAATACATTATTTTTAAAAGTGTGTACATCTTTTCCACAAGGGACACAAGAGCAGCTGAGTGTGCTATTATCAGCATGTTATTAGGCTGTTCTGTCAGGGAATGCTGGGTAAAGACGTGGACGCACTTGGCACTCCTGAGACCAGACGGAGGGGCCGCAGGACTCTGAACGCTCGTAAGGCCTTGACATCGAAGCCGCCCGGCTTTCCGCCTGTCTGCCCGCTGACATCTCGATCTTTGGTTATCAGCTCCAGCACAACACTGAAGAGACTACACACACACACACACACACACACACACACACACATCATGTAAGGTTGATCTGCACTGAAAAAAAATAAAAAATAAATAAATTTGGTGCAGGAACAATTTTCACTTATAAATTGCTAGTAAATTTCACAAATAATTACAAAGAAATGGCAAGTAACACACTGAATTAAACTTGAAGCAGAAAGACTGAAATAATATTTTCTCCAGTCTTCAAAAATATATATATATTTACAGTGTGTTTAGTATTGCAGATGATGTCAGTGGTAGTTTTGCTGAAATAACCATTCAAACTCGCCATCAAACTCAAGCCCTCGGGAGCCGCAGGTCCAGCTCTACTGAACTACCCCAGAACTAGTAGAGCGCTCCCTCCCAAAGGAAACATAAACATTATGACTGACTATAAAGTCTAATCAGCTGTGTGATCCATCATTTATGTGGCAATATTGTATGTGATAGTACAGAAGAAAAACAAACAGAGGAATTGGTCTTACAACAGTGATTACGGATACTCTGTCTGTCTGTCTGTCAACATGCATCATGCAAAAAAACAGAAAGAACAAGCTTTTGTATCAGGTTGTTATATTAAAAGACTAAATATAATAAAATTACAAGGGGGCAATCAACCCAAGTGTCAAGTCACCGGACAGTCGACAATAAACAGTAGAAAAAAAAAAAAGAAAAGGAAATAAATATGTGTAACAGATGCTTTCTGCAGATGCAGACAGATGCAAATAATGTTTGTGTGTGTGTATTTATCTTAAAGGTGCCCTAGATTATGTTTTTAAAAGATGTAATATAAGTCTAAGGTGTCCCCTGAATGTGTCTGTGAAGTTTCAGCTCAAAATACCCCATAGATTTTTTTTATTAATTTTTTTAACTGCCTATTTTGGGGCATCATTAACTATGCACCGATTCAGGCTGCGGCCCCTTTAAATCTCCTGCTCCACGCCCACAGAGCTCGCGCTTGCCTTAAACAGTGCCGTAACAAAGTTCACACAGCTAATATAACCCTCAAAATGGATCTTTACAAAGTGTTCATCATGCATGCGTCGGATTATGTGAGTATTGTATACTGTTATATTGTTTACTTCTGATTTTGAATGAATTTGAGGCTGTGCTCCGTGGCTAACGGCTAATGCTACACTGTTGGAGAGATTTATAAAGAATGAAGTTGTGTTTATGAATTATACAGACTGCAAGTGTTTAAAAGTGAAAATAGCGACGGTTCTCTTGTCTCCGTGAATACAGTAAGAAACGATGGTAACTTTAACCACATTTAACAGTACATTAGCAACATGCTAACGAAACATTTAGAAAGACAATTCACAAATATCACTAAAAATATCATGATATCATGAATCATGTCAGTTATTATTGCTCCATCTGCCATTTTTCACTATTGTTCTTGCTTGCTTACCTAGTCTGATGATTCAGCTGTGCACAGATCCAGACGTTAATACTGGCTGCTCTTGTCTAATGCCTTGAACATGGGCTGGCATATGCAAATATTGGGGGCGTACATATTAATGATCCCGACTGTTACGTAACAGTCAGTGTTATGTTGAGATTCGCCTGTTCTTCTGAGGTCTTTTAAACAAATGAGATTTATATAAGAAGGAGGAAACAATGGAGTTTGAGACTCACTGTATGTCATTTCCATGTACTGAACTCTTGTTATTTGACTATGCCAAGATAAATTCAATTTTTCAGCGCAGCGATTTGATTGGATATTTGGGCAGTCAGTCATTTATTTGTCGTAAGGTCAGTTTGCAGAACTGTTGTGGTGTGCTGCATTTATTTTTTCTAAATCTTAATGAACAGGCATCATGTATAGATTTCAACACTAAAAAATGGTGATGACAAACAAACATTAATTTTATGTAAAAAAAAAATTAAATCTGACTAACAGCAGATAGTAAATAGTAAAACAATGCAAAGATTTTATTCACTCCACAATGCATGCTGGGTGCGCCACAACTTTATCTGAAAATCAATGTTTTATTTTAGTTGGATGAACTTATTTCTAATTATTACTCAGCTTCACATATTGAGTGACATGAACACAAATACTAAGACTGGTTTTATTTAAAGTCCCCGTGAACTGGAAGTTGCAAACGTCTTTTCTCCAGTGTTGTGACGTGTTTCTGAGTGAAACGGAATAGATTAGGGCAGAGTTTGACTTCAGCGCTCCTCCTCTCCATCTCTCGCTCACAGCAGACTAACGGTCGGGGGGGGGAGTGGTTTACGCATTTTCAACCCAAGCCGTCAAACTGACGTCATCAGAGAAGGAACGCCATTCCAGACCGGAAGTAACTTTTCAGATTTTGATTAAAGATTACCACGACAAACTATTTTTTTCTGTGTGTTAACTTGCACGGATTAATTGTTCACCACAAGACTAGTAATATGCACTAGTAAAGTTAATAGGGTCGATTTTGATTTCATGTGTACTTTAACATTCTGAGGGAAAACACTTCAAATATGTGTGTTAGTTAAAATAATACAATGAAAACTAGTACTATTTACTTGACAGTACCAGTAATTGAAATTAGGAAAATAAAATGCAGACTGGGGTCTCAATTTTTGAGAAGAGAGATAAAGGTTCTTCATAGGCATCTATAGTTCCATGATGAACCTTTAACATCCATGGGTTTTTTATAATGGAAAATGGTTCTGCAGATTATTAAAATATTCTTCACAGAAAAAATGGATAACTGATCACTGAAAGGTCCTTTAAGGAATCGGGAATAGAGGGTTCTCTATATGACATCAATGCAAAAAACACTCTATTATTAGGAGTGTAAGTGTTCTTAATCATGTGCAAATAGATATAGAGATACAGAAGAGCATCTGTAGATGAACCTGCATCAAAGATACAGAAAAGTTACAAACTACTAACAAGGTCAACTTTGCACAGATTAAGTGAAAAGTTACACGTATCGTAGTGAATTTCGTGCCATTGAAAAGAATGCCAATGTTGACAAGTGTGAAAGCTCTGGTGATGACAAAGACACAAGCTGAAGGCAGTGCAGCATTACAAACACTATTTACAGAGATGACAAATTACTCAAGGCCTATTTACACTTGATGCGTTTTTACTGATCAGACAGCTGTCCGATTTTGTTTCACTAATATAAATAATAAATGTGTCTTTGCAAAATGAATATAAATCAGATCTTCAATTCCTGCACTATATGCCAATTCAACAGTGTTTATGTCAACGAAAGCAACTAATCTGAGCTGCATTTTATTTATCAATATCAAAGACCACAATAGGAGACAGCTGCGTCATGTGGCTTCAACAACTAAACGCATTTACACTCGTCCAGTTTCGTGTCTCAAACCACCTCCTGAAACGCTTTGAGTGATCTGATTTCAGTGTCAGGTCAGGAGGGTTTTCTCTTTTTCTCATTCATGGATCTGTATGAAATGACACTCATCTGGCACCATGGCTTGTGGACGTCACAGATGAGATTCAGCGTGATCCCTGAGGATCCAACATCTACCATGACCTCTGACTTCATGCACTGGATTCCCTCCTGCCGAGCGCAGTTAATCACATTAAATCAGGTCATAGATCAGCACTTGATCAGGTTGTAAGCCCTTGAGAACAGTTGCCAGCTTTGTGACAAAATCCTTGGCATATTTACTAAAATCCTTTCAACAATTACTAGCCGACATGAGCTTCTTCAAACAGAGCTGTTCAATCCTGATGTGGCACATATTCTTTTAAAATATATTATCACAGTAACAAGCTCACTTTTAAAAGTGAGTGCACTTCTTTTTTACAAGGGTAGCCCTGTAAAGCAATATGAAACGAAACACACGAGTGTGAAAGGGCATGTGACTGTGACCGTTCACTCACCCGACAATGACGATGACAAAATCCAACATATTCCACCCGTTTCTCACATAGGAGTTCTGGTGCATCACCAGTCCGTAAGCGATGATCTTGAGGAAGGTTTCAATCGTGAAAATGATCAGGAAGGCATATTCTACCGTTTCCTGTGAAGCACAATGATAGAACAGAGAGATTTTAGTTTTCAGTGATAAAATCAGGAAGTATTCAGCCAGAGATGAGTGTATCAAAGTAATGTCCACATATTATAAGGTTAGTTAATGTCATGTATTCAGTGTTAGGCAGCGATTACAATTTGTGAACTGCTCTCATGTTCGAGTTTCCTATTTCTCCATACAATAAAGGCAAAAAAAAAGCTAAAAAAAAAATCAGACCAGATTTTATGCCATTTAATCAAAAGTCTAGCTGCAAGAGAACAGACAGTGACAGCTGGCCATCGACCAGAGCTATAGCTCTGAAACAAGAGTTGCATGTCAAAATGTAATCACACATACTCCACAATAACTCATGAGTTTGTTCAATGCTACAGTAAAGAGTGTATTGTAATCTGACAGTTATGATAAACACTCCTGGTCACGTGTGGACGGTGGCTATTGATGTGAATGTTGTCTTTGACCACGTCTCAAGCTGCAGCTGACCGGATGACAATGGCTAAGCCACGGCACTAAGAATAGCTACAATACACTTGGATGACTAGATTAATCCCATTTGAACAATGAAATCTCATTGCTGAACACAGCAGGCTGTCCATGTCTATGTGCAAAACAAATCAGTCATAGATTTTCACATGAATCACAGCAATATGAGCCACTTTTCCAAACCTAAATGTTGACAATATATTAATTCATTTTTCGTCACCCGTCGTCCTTTGTCTTAAAGCACTTAAGCTCGTCAAATACTTCAGGGACATTCACTTGCTGTGGATGATGGCCATAGTGACGCAGTATCCCGTCGAGTTGACGGCAGCGTTAGACTAATGAGTCTAGAGGTTGTTTATGTGCAGTAAAAGCAGGTGATGATGCTGTAGTTTATTTATAAAAGGTCATTTACTCTTTGCGGTTGATCATGCTGAGTGATCTTTGTCTCAAAACACACCTGGACCAAAGTAAACTGATCCCAGAGCTTGTTTTGGGAGTTCTGAAGCTCAGTTAGACTGCTTGATTGACAAAGTTTGATGTGGTTAGAGAGCAATGTCATTGGCAAATGCAATTATAGTTTTAAATAGCTAGTTTTGGTGCAACACATTCTTATTTGTTTTGTTTTGTTCTCATTTGTTGTTATAGTGTGTCATAACTATGGAAGCTTGTTTCTGCTACGGAATAAAGAATACAATTGTGAGTTTTAGGCCCTGTTTCCTCCTGGTATTAAGATGCATTCTGGTCGATCGGATCACAAGTGGACAACACTAAATACAGGCGTAAACGGAGTCTAAAATGTTTTGAGCTTGTCTACTTTTGACCACTTCCAGAGGTAGTCGAAAACACATTCGACCGGATTGCTGTCGTAGTGTAGATGCTCATGTGATCGAATGTGTTCGAACAGCCACAAAAGACCATCTACTCTCCATCTACTGACCTAATGCGTAAACATTACGGGAAGCGCTCTCACCAGATGGGATTTAAACTTTGTTGAAGACCCAAGTTTGGTTTGAAGATGAAAAACATACCAAGCACAATGTTCTCTCACCATTCCTGATTTCTAACACACACTCACAGTGTTAGGCCGGTCTTGCGGCTGTCAGAGCAAAAACGAAAGCTGATGCTCTCCGTATGGCTCGTTCATATGTAAATTATTCAAGCTTATTTTGTCCAGTAGATCAAAAGATCTGAAAAAACCATACATTTACCCACCCATAGACCCTCTCCTTGTAGAAATCAGAACAGAAGTGGGTGAAAGAGGACAAAAGTGATGGATTAAAACACGGGTGTAAACAGGAATGTGTCTCCCTCATCCACTTGTGATCCGATCGACCAAAACGCATCTTAATACCAGGGCCTTAAAGTCAGAATTGTGAGATAAAAGGTTGCAACTACCTTTATTATTTTTTATTCTGTGGCAGAAACAAGCTTCCATACATAACAGACCGACAGCACTAGGACATTTCACTGTTTGTATCATTCAGCTGTTTGTTCTAGACAGATCGTCAGTCTGTGAATTAGTGGTGGGATTTTACACTGACTCTTTCTGCAGAGTCATTGAATCATTCATTCAGCCAATTTGTTAAAAAAACTCAGATCCCTTCAGGGATTAAACTTAGGGTAGGCCAATTTTCGGAGAGGCTAGCTTTGAAAGCATGAGATCCCACCCTCCCTTCAGAGCGTCTCCAAAGCCACGCCTCCTCCAAAACACATGAATGCGCACAGCCAGAGCAGAGTCTGCAAAGCATCACTAGATAAGAGACGACATTGAATTTCCTCATGTCCCAAGCACATAACATTACAATAATAATGAACGTAAACTGCTTACAGAGCTCTGGCTGCTGCAGATTCATTTGGGTGTTGATAGTGTTGAAAGTCTGGGGACACATCACGAGGTGACATCTCGTAATTATAGCTGTCACATGGTGTGAACGCAGCATAAGCTGGCTGTTTTGATTCAGGAGGAACTGCAAAAGATGACTGCTGTTTGTTTGTGGAGCTCAGTGACTGACATCTGTCTACAACTTTGCATATGTAAGCAGGTGCGCGGAGGTGTGGAAATACATATGTTGACAGCCAGGTAAGAACCGAATGCAAAAATTTTTTGGTCCTGAGACTTCTACAGAAGATATATGTACATGTTTTGTGATTATGTGATTGCTATCAGGATGTGAAGAGTTTCAACCAGTATAACAAAGGGGTTTATAAACACAAATTGCCTATACCCTACCTTTAAATAAGTGACTGTCTTTAATGAGTCATCAAATCGTTCATTCAACCAATTCGTTCAAAAACCCTGATTCATTCAGGAACTGAATAATTGACTGTCTTCAACCTTGTCCCGAATGGCACCCTGCTATCTTCCTCTGAGTTCAATCATCACGGCCGTTGTATGTCTGCAGCACTTTGATTTGGGACGGGGCCTTTATGAATGAATAACTGAATCGTTCACTCAACCAATTCTTTTAAAAACCCTGATTCATTCAGGAAATAACAAATGACTCTGTTCCACTTCACTGTTAACATGCACCTGCTAATGTAAGAAATTAAGAGTCCAAGAGATGGAGGGAAATTAGAGAAGGAAGGGCATAAAAATATGAAGCCTGTGTTTATGAGTAACTGAACCGACTCCAGCAACACTGATTACTCCACTATTCCACTATCATGTAAACAGATGAAATAACTGTCAATATTGTGTCTAAAATGAAAGTTACTCAATATTAATGTCTAGTTTATTGGACTGTACACTCAGTACCAGCCTTCTTTGGTAAGATACTGTGTTCAGACAAGAAGGTTTCAATTTCTCAGCACACTTCTAGAAAATGCAACATTGGTGTCTGTCCAGACACTTTTATTTAACAAGTTTTCACAAATGGATGCTGAAGTTCATTACTCATGCAACAAAAATAACAAATGTGTTATTATATATGGGTATTGTATACACACAAATACACACATTTCATTTCTGTAATTAAATTTTAATGCAATTGAGTCATCAGTATTTATTCTCTGCTATAATATATATGTTAATTCGCTTTTTTAAAGATCTTTGAGATCATTATTTTGTGAGAGGTTTGATGGGTTTACACACTCACAGTAAGGACAGATGGCAATCATGTCTGAGATTATGGTATCAGAATATGTCTCAAATGATCTCCTCTTTACCTCGACATCAACCAAACTCAAGAGTATCAGTCACCGCTAGCACGCCTGTCGCTCCATCAGCATGATGCTGTGAGGTGTTTAAAGCACTTGTTTTATGGTGTCATGAATAATTATGAAACAGTGTCCTCTCAAGGCTGCACAGTCTCATGAATCACACTGATGTAACAATATTGACTTCAAACGTGGAAGCAGAAATCAGTCAAAAAATAAATAAATAAATCACTAAATAATCTACTACACTCTTCAATATAAAAGTTCCAAAACGTTTTTTAAAAAATGCCATAGAAGAACAATTTTTGGTTCCTCAAAGAACCTTTCACGATCATCAGTTTTTAAAAGAACCATTTTTTCTTAGTGTGAAGAACATTTTTAAAATCTTTTTTCACTATAAAGAACCTTTTTTGCAATGGAAAGATTTCATGAATGTTAAAGGTTCTTCATGAACCATCAATGCCGATAAAGAAGCTTTATTTTTAAGAGTGAATATAATTTGTTATGATTCTCTTCCACCAAGTGCAGAGCATAGCCTATATATTTTGTCTAACATTCAGAGTGTTCAAGTTAAAAAATAACCTTAAAAATTGAACTATACATTTGCTATTTGTCCAATTTAAAAGTGACATTCAAAGAAACTTAATCTGTTCAAACAGAATGATCTGAACAACTGATTCTCATTCTTGCATCATATAACACTGATTTTATTCCCGCCATCCAACTGTCTTTTTCTTGTGAACGTACACTTACAAACATGCACGGGAAAGCATTGGCAGCTGCTGCAACTTTACTATGGAAGTGTTTGCTTCATATTTAGTCACATATGAACTTGCTGGCACTCTTTGAAGCTTTACTACACAGTGGAGTGATAAAGTGCCACTGAATTCAAACAAGCGAATGTTCATCATTCAGGTTTGGAATGACATGAGGGTGAGTAAATGACAACAGAGTGAGTCTCAAAAACTCAAACACTGAAAGAAGAATGTATTTAATTGAACAGCTGGTCGACTGAAATAAGGGCCGTAGTGAAGATATAATCCTCCTATGATCCTCTTTCCCCGCCCCTGGTTTACAGACGGACTCGTGTGTTTATTTCTACACAGCTTGTTGCGTTGGCTCGTGTCGGCCTCGTCATGAAGGAACAGACACGTGAACCGCTCCTACTACAGTTCAGCAGCGTTCACTGTTTAAGGGCTTTCCCACAGGCATGTGTGCAACTGAGAATATAGGTTTGTAGGCTGGAAATGATCGATGAACATGCATGAGTGAGTGTAATGGAAATGCAGAGAGAAAGAAAGGTTAAACACTGGTGTCACTGACTCGGCTGAAGCTAATCTTACTGGACAAGCCCAACGCTGCTCCAGCCCTGGAGCTCAAACAGCAAAACTCGCTCTGCGTGTGGAAGAAAAACACGACATGTGTCTGCATGAAGCCCAGGAAATCAGACAAACAGCATCCACTGGAATTTGAGTGCTTGCGAATAACAGGAATCGTGATTGTTAAACTTCAAAAGTCATTGTTCATGAAATAAAACAGTTGAAAGTGCTGTTGCTCGTTCTACTGGCTCGAGATCACAAAGCAGTTCACAATCAATGAATACCGGCCATTTATGCCAAAAGATTACATTATGATGTTGGTGTTGATATTATGTTGTAGATGGTTGTGCATTTTGTATGTCCCTCAACTTTTTAAATGAGCAGCAGGTGTAGTGAAGAAATTGTGTCCCCCCCAAAATCGGATTTCCATTAGGACCCCAAGCGATCCGATTGGTTCAAATAACTTTTAATAGGTACTCTCTTTAGCGCCTGATTACAGTTCCTGCATATGATAACTGCTGTTTCAACTTCGTTATAATGACTGCATCAGATAGCTTATAGCATACAGATACCGAAAGCATTTGCAGTTACGCTACACATACTCACAATCATCTTTAATGTCATTATGTTAAATTAAATGTTAAATGTCCAAATATTTCAGTCATAAATAAAACAAATGAATTAAGTTCAATTATTAACTTATTAGGCTATTAGTATTATTATTATTTAATAATTAACAGTTAATCAAGAGTAAGAAATTACGTTCAATTGGTTTTATTATGCACTATTTTGTTGTTTTTTTACACACTATATAGTAAGCTATGCATGTTTTAAATTAATATCATTCGTATTATGCTTAGGATAATCATTGACTGATAGTTTGTGGAGACCCGATTTCGAGGGAGGACCTGATTTGTCATGACACACCTGCAATAGTAAAGCATAGACATTTCAAAATAAGAGTCCCGGGATATTTGGGCTTGTTTATAGTTAAAAGTCCTGCATTATGCAGAAAAAATTTTTACATTCTAGTTAGTAAAGTATTAGTTCACCCAAAAATGAAAATTCCGTCATTAATTACTCTCCCTCATGCCGTTCCACACCCGTAAGACCTTTATTCATCTTCAGAACACAAATTAAGATATTTTTGATGAAATCAAAATCCATCAATCTCAAGATCCATTAATGTACTAAAAACATATTTAAATCAGTTCATGTGAGTACAGTGGTTCAATATTAATATTATAAAGTGACAAGAATATTTTTGGTGCGCCAAAAAAAAAACAAAATAATGATTTTCAACAAGATCTAGTGATGGCCGATTTCAAAACACTGCTTCAGAGCTTTACGAATCGAATCAGTGATTCGGATCTCCTATCAAACAACTAAACTGGTGAAATCACGTGACTTTGGTGCTCCGAATCACTGTTTCGATTCATAAAGAAAAGTCGTTATTTTGTTTTCTCGTGGCTTTATAATGTCAATATTGAACCACTGTACTCACATGAACTGATTTAAATGTGTTTTTAGTACATTAATGGATCTTGAGAGAGGAAATGTCATTGCTGGCTATGCAGGCCTCACTGAGCCATCGGATTTCATCAAAAATATCTTAATTTGTGTTCTGAAGATGAACGGAGGTCTTACGGGTGTGGAACGACATGAGGTTATTTTCATTTTTGCATGAACTAACCCTTTTAATGGTATTTTGGTTACAAAATAAACTATATCTGACATTTAACTCAATGTTTAAAATAAGACATAATTCCATAATTATTAAATAAATACAGTTTGAAGCAGAAACATGTAAAAACCTATAGTGTATTTGAATAAATTAATTAACGTTGCTTGTAATTATCTCCTTGTATCACTTTATTAAGGAAAAACCTCTAAAATTCTTTATACACTCCTAAATGTTTTAATTAGAAGCACATGAGCATGAAGCCTGTGCGTGTCTCGATCTGTGCTGTGAATAAGAGACATAATGACGTAAAAACTGCTGCACGCACAAGCTTCAGTGCAAAACTACTGGTTCCGAAAGTATTTTTTCCATTCATTTCTCCCATAAGGTTAGCATTATAATCCATGAACCAAACCAACCAGCTATGAGGTGAAGCATCATAACATTACAAACCTTATAAACTTTGATTTGAAGCAAAAAAGTATTTGAAAATCGGACAAAAAGACAAAAAAAAAAGAGCTGCAATCCCATAAAAGCAATAAGAGAAATTTGATCGATTCAAAGTTGTTGATCATATCTATAGAAATAATCTGTCTTGAGTTTATTGCAAGTTTATATACAAATAGTTAAGTGTTTTGAGAATGTATGTAGAGCAACTCCATTCCAGAGCTTGCTGGAGTGGGCGGAGTTAAAGAGCTTGTTTGCTGCAACTCTGATTGGTGGAATTTTCTGTACAGCATCGTGGGTAATGTAGTTTTACTGACTGTTGCACTCTATTCCAGCCGGTTTTTCTTTAAGTTTTCTGTTCATGAATGATCACCTTCATAAGCTTTGGTGAAAGATTTGACTCCCTTTGGTTTAAATATATGGAAAAATACAAAAAATCAGAAAGGCCAAACACTATATACGAGCCGTTTGATTTCAGCACAACGGACAGCTCCAGAAAACACCAATATTTGATGTACACAGTATATGAAAACAATATGATTCACTAGTGATTTAGTCATATATCTGTATATGACATGGTGTTAATTAAGATAAATAAATGAATGAGACATGTGACGATGGAAGTTTAGTCACAGTATGTGATCCTACACAATAAACAGCCCCAGGTGTTTCTAAAATAAATTAAGAGAAATAAAAACAGACATAAGAAACAGAACCGTAACATTAATGTAGCTCAGTTTTTATAGATGATTTAGTTTGATGTGAGAGATCTGAATTCATATTGAGATTTCAGACTTTGGTATCTTGGCTGATCTGATCACAGTTTGACAGAAGAAGCTGAAACTCTAGAGGAGACACATGGTCTTTTTCTAAAGAGGAAGATCTGAGGAGCAGAGGACTTCAGCAAAAGTCTCCTGTTAATCTCACTGCCGACTGTTTAGGACATATAAAATGTGGTAAATCCTCTGGTCTAGGAGATAGGAAAGAAACCCTTTCATTTCCACTCCATCACCAGAGCGCTGAAACAGCGGAAACTCGTATATCTCTACACACAGACATGAGCAGCACAGACAAGCACCTTCTGAGTGTGTGCTTGTGTAATTCCACTCTAATTCAATTAGCAGAAACTAATCCCACCACACAGCCAATGAGAAGTCAGAAGAGACGTCACGGTACTCACCAAATCATGATTAGTTGAGTTGGAATCGTCTTCAGGAAAGGGGATGTAAACAGCTAAGGCCACACAGTTGGCAAAAATTGACAGCAGTATAAAGATATCAAAAGGTCTGGAGGAAACATGTTTAAGGAGAAACATCATCACAGCATCACCCAATCAAACTCCATTATGAAGTCAAATTGCAATCTTTTGTATCTGAATCTCACAGCAGCTTTCGGTCATGCTGAAGATTGTAACCTGTCATGTCAGTCATAATTTGAGTCTATTGCATGTCATTTCTAGTGATCATTTCCAAACACTGCCACCAACTAACACTGGTCAGTCAAACAGCGTTTCAGCGCGGGAACTTAACCTCATGAGCTGCCCTTTCTCAAGGCCATAGGCGAAGAAGAGTCATGTGATGGTCACTTTTGACCGGAGTGACCCGAGATGACGAGTTCTCGCAGTTTTCCTAATAAAGACAGAAGGTGGTAGAGCTGGAGTTCACCTAGGGTATAATTACAGGAATTATACTTGATTTGTTTTTGATTTGTAATTAAAATAAGTTTCAGAGGCAACAAAGGTGTTTCATTACATTATGAAAATGTGACTAAAAACAAAGCAGAGCTGACAAATTTTATAAACGTGAGAGATATAAATATATAGACAGATATATATATATATATATATATATACAGGGCTTGACATGAACTTTTTTGCTCACCAGCCACTGTGGCTATCTATCTACTCAATATTTTCACTGACCACAATTCTGACATTGATACCATGGGGAAAAACTGCCATATAGATATTTATAAAATTATCTCATAATTTGGCAGCAGGTTTATTAGGCTGCTGTCACTTTAAGATCCATTATACTGTTACACGTGTGTTTTCTTTCCCAACTGTTTACATTCACTTCAAACATAACTGACTGTGTTTACGTGAAAACTCACCAAGGCTGACATTTTTACATCATTTTGTGTGTATTTGACTGTTTAAGCGCAATAAGCAGTGAAAAATAACTAAATTTAGTACTGGGAGGAGGCTTTATGTGTGCACACATTGGGTGTGAGCAAAAAATTATGAGCAATATGCCCAAAGAGATGAGAGAGAGAAAGAGCAGCTGGTCTATCATGTCTATTCTGGGGAAAATTAGTATTTTAAGCGTTTCAGATATTTCAGTATCGAAAAATCAATATTTTTGACAACACTACATTGTACTTTGTTTATTATTTCAGATGCCTTTTTAAAAGACTACAGCTGAAACAAGAGAGAACCAATGAAATATTAATAACTGAATGTGTTGCCATTTCATAATTGGTAATGTAATGAAGAAATGATATTTCATTGCTCCCTTCTCAAACGGCTGCACTGCCAGGCATCACTGTAAATAAGACAATAATAACTCTTAACTTAATGAAGGTGAACAAACAAACGAACATTATGAAACACTGCCTGCTCCCTCCAGCTCTGTCCTTCGGAGTGAGTGCTGCGATCGGAGCGTCGCTCTAAACTCGTATGATTCTCCCTCTTCTGTGGAACACAAGAAGTTTCAGGTCTTTTTCTCCATACATGCTTCAAAAAGTTCTTTACTTGCATCGATGGTTTAATGGAACCTTGGAAACCATAAAAGGTTCTTCTACGGCATTCCAGCTTTTTGAAACCTTCATTATTAAGAGTGTAAAATAAAAGTCAACTGGGTTCAAAAGTTTCAGGCTCCACAGGAAGGTGACTTAAACTGTTGTGCTTTATTCCAAGTGAATCAATGAGGTTTGACCTCACTAACATCACACCTCAGTGGTTTTCTGTGTGTGTTCCTCAGAACAGTGAAAAGCATACGAGTTTTGGCGAGAGAATGATGACAGCACTTTTACTCTGTGGTGAATGCACTGTGTTGATAACCAGACTGCAAATTTGACTCTGTAAATAAACACCTTTCCTACAGGTAACTGAAGATCACATCCCTGTGTCGTTTCAGCGCTGATGTAAGGATACTTCCACTCCACTAGGTTAATGCAGGCTCTGCGCACAGGGTTATTGAGAGTCAGGCAGAAAAGTGCTCTTGGAGGTCTGCTATTAGAGATGCTTCCCTGTTTCTTGCTTTTGGCATATTGCTGCCGTTTCCTCTGGGCCAGAGAGCTGACCGGAGCGACGCTCGCAGGCGCGGAGGAGTTCGTGGTCTTTGAGACGCCCTGAGATTGTCTTGCGGCGCTAATCGCTGCCTGCCAGGAGAGAGCGGCGGCCCGGGCCGGGGAGTGATGGCTGGTGATTGACGGCCCTTCCGTCCAGGTGGGCGGGGCTTCACTGGAGATGGAGACTCTGCTGCCACTGGCATAGTTTGCCCCTGAAAACAGAAAGAAAATGAATGGTCTTTGAGAATACAAGCAGTTGCAAGTGAAAATAAACAGATATGATTAGTATGATTCATATATATACACACACAGACATATATTATACATTTACAAACATTTATTTTAGATGCGATTAATCACTACAACACTAATATATAGAGGGTCAAAGCTTTTTAAAGATACCACATCTGACTGTTAATGTTCCATCAGGACTTTTAAATAGACATGAAGATTTTCCCCAAGCTGACTGCTCACAAAAAACCCTCACAAGCCATTTCACGTTTGATTTTGACGTGACATAAAGCAGTGATATCTTAATGGCTAAGCTGTTTACTTACTTTTTAAATCAGTTTTCCCATTAACACCATTATTGTCTTCATTCAGGCCGATTCGAGAACGCGCACGAAGTAAAGAGACGGGATTTATAGCACAAACCAATCATATCCAATCATAGCGCGATGGAGGCGTTGCCTCCTCTCATGTGACTTTCCCCCATTCATTCTCAGTTACCCCCCACTAAACCCACCGACTGTTAAAACAGCCTCCCGATGCTGGACTGTTACTTCAGAAAAACTAGTGACGTTTTATTATTTTCTCCTCCAGTTTTTTTGAGACAATGCCTCATTATAGGAATATTCTACAAAAAAAATGTGTCTAAAGTACTCTAATAATAAAGTAAAGTTAAATAAATTAATAAGAAATCATTTAATAAGAAGGGTCACATTGACCTATTAAGATTTTGTTTACATCTACCTATTTTTTGCTATTTAAAAAAAAAAAAAAAATGAAACATTTTCACAGGTAAATCAATAACAATTTTATCAATATTTCAAATGTAATTTATGAGATTTGTTGTATTTTGAATCCAGTCTTTCTTTGTAAAAGTCATAAAGTTTATCATACTGATTTCAAAGTGAAGGATTCATTAGTTTGAATAAACATTGAACCAAACACTATAATAACATCTAGATGATCATTCAATATACTTTATTTTTGTCAAATCATCCCATGTTTCGGTAGTGACAGTAATGTGTTGGTAGTGACCACATCACATGACACAATTTAACTTGCACACTAAAACACTAATGATGTGCATAACTGTACTAAAATTGTTTATTTCCCTCAAATTAATGATTGTGTTCCCTTTTGTCACTACCAAAACAATGATGACATGTTTCGGTAGTGACAATTTTCAATATTTTTGAGCCGCTCAAAGATTATAATCAGCACATGGTTATCTGGCACAGTTCTGAACAGCTGAACACACATAAAAACTATATATAATGGAATAACACCTAAAAAAGTTTGCTTAATTGCAGAAAAAAGGTGTTTGGTAGTGACGTTCCTTAAAGCTCTACACAGATTTTCAGACTTCTGAACACATTTAACTCAGAATGATGGTCTATCTGCTGTGAAAGAGAGGCTGTGAGAGGAATATTTCCTGATCAGAAATGTAGAAGTGTGTTAAAATCAGTCTCAGACAATGACTCAAACACACACTGTTTCGGTAATGACATGAACATGAGGGACACACTTTTTTTTCACATAAAGTTTCATGATTTAAAAAGAAAATATAAAATAAATAAAACAATGGGGGAAAAAATCACAAAAATTATTTCAATATCATAGGGGTTAGGGTTCAGGACACACTCCTCCCAACTGAAAGTAATAAATGATGATTTTATATATATTAATCTTAAATATTGTGGATTCAGTAGATAACAGAAGGGCCTTAGCAAACATCTAAAATTTGAATACTTAAATGCTTTTTAAATGTGTTTTTTGGCTGTGGGACAGCAGTTCTGTAGAATGGCCCATATCATTCATTACACATTCATATATATTTATGCCCAGCCAACAGGGAACGTTCTCTCGAGGTTCTCTCAGTTAACAGAAAGTTTATTCAGTTATCTGGTCTTTAATAATGTTCTCTAAACGTTAGCACAAAAACATTATTAATACATCATTTATGGAGCGTTCTTACCTGAAACATTTAGTTGGATGTTTGTAACATTTTGTTTCAGAACGTTCAGAGAACATTCGAAAGTAACGTTCCCATAATGACTGAAGATTGATACAATGTTTCCGTGGCGTTCGCATTAAGAATAAACGCTTTTAAAACATTATAAAAACTGATTCCTCATAACGTTCCTGTGGGTGATGTGCAGGTGAAGCATCATGATGTTCTGCACAACTTTGACACGCACATCCACACCTCACTTTAAACAGCAACAGTTTCGCTCCGTTACGCGCTTTAAATACGAAACGAATTTAACGCGAAGTCACATCTGGATTTGTGTGTTTACCTTCAGTCGGTTCCTCTGGCTCGTCCATCCCCTCCTCCACATTGAAAATCTGTTTTATCGTTTGCTACAGTCCAGTTGTGTGATTATATCACACCATCTTATCCATCATGTTCGGAGCGCTGTGATGATGATGATGATGCTGGAGCATCTTCGCAACATCCGGGTGTCGAGCACGCGCTTCACCCGCGATAGAGATTAAATCCACACATCCTCACAGATCCCGAGAGCGATCTGATTCCGTTCGGACCAAATCGGGGAAACCCGACCACTGGTTTGTGTTTCATCAGATGCACGTCTGTTTTACATTAAGCCCGTGATCGGGGAATATCGTTGCCAGGAATATTCAATTACCTCTGCAGGACATCTAACAGGCTTTGCAACAGGTCACTCAGCCTCTCCAGGCCTGTGACTCACTGAGCAGTGCTGCAGGGCTATACTTAACACAAATCTGGTTCAGTTTACAGATCAAATTCAGCTGAATCTTACCTCGGATTCCCAGTATGAACGTCATCTCTCTCTCTCTCTCTCTCAGTGATGATGTTTTCTGCTCATTATGGCCATATGTTGAAGCCCAGGGGAATGTCAGGGAGTGTGGCTTGGATTACCTGTCTGTAGCAGATAATCCCATATTAATCCTCTGCCTTCTGTGCTGCTGCTGCTGCTGAGCGGAAGCGAATGGAGCGCGTGCACGCTAATATTTCATTAAAAAGTGATTATGATGTTTAACCATAAGCATTGATTGGTCGTAAAGATAACTATTAAATATGATCTAATGTCAAGAAATTAATTTCTAGCTGTACAGTGATACAAAATCACCTCAGTGTGGTTTGTTTTCATAGTTTAATCTACACAAAAAGCGCGTCTCTGTAACGGCGACCTCTTGCGGTGTCTCGATAACATCACATTTACCAGATGAACGATATAAATCCCTGAGCTGTTGAGCTATTAAAGGGTTAGTTCATTCAAAAATGTAATTTCTGTTATTAATTACTCTCCTTCATGTCGCTCCACACCCGTAAGACCTTCGTTCATCTTCAGAACACAAATTAAGATATTTTGATGAAATCCGAAATCCAGTTTCGCGGTTTGACACGCGATCCGAACTGCTGATTCGATACACTGATTCAATCTTCCTGAAGCAGCGTTTTGAAATCGGCCATCACTAAATAAGTCGTTATTTTGTTTTTTTTGGTGCACCAAAAATATTCTCGTGGCTTTATAATATTAATATTGAACCACTGTACTCACATGAACTGATTTAAATATGTTTTTAGTACATTAATGGATCTTGAGAGAGGGGATGTCATTGCTCAGGCCTCACTGAGCCATCGGATTTCATCAAAAATATCTTAATTTGTGTTCTGAAGATGAACGAAGGTCTTACGGGTGTGGAACGACATGTAATAAATGACATTATTTTCATTTTTGGGTGAACTAACCCTTTAAGACTGTCACTTGCCGCCATCTACTGGCGGTTTAATTTTATATTTAAAAGTATAAATTTCCCACAAACATTTCTTATTTGTATATTCAAAAATATTTAAAGAATCTCATAACATTATTCAATGCAGTTGTACTTTTTCCAGTGCAAATTATTTAATTTGGTAATTAGTGTCTTAGGCCTACTATTTTAATTTATCAAATGTAAGAATTTGAAATAAAAGATGAAACATAGATTTAATTAGATTGGGGGGAAATGCCCTTTACAAAGGTTAATAAAACACCCCCAGGGAAAATAACATAAACACGCAGATTTAAATATATCACTGCTGATAAAACACTGATGAGAATGTTGCTTGTTTCAGAATAAACTATATTTACAACACACAAAAATCCTCTTTTTTTTCCAGACAAGAGCATTTTTACTCTGACAAGTAAATGATCAATTTAGTCATCCAAAGGACAAGCACAAAACAAGGCTTAATATTCAGCACTGTAATTTGTATTTATATTCTCTGCTTTAATGGTAGCATCCCTCTTATATTTGACACTGACACAGAGGAGAACAGACAACAATATGTGCAGAGAGCAGGAGATGTAGTAAATGTCTATTTGATTTTCGGATCCAGAACAGCAGGTGGCAGTAGTGCAGCGGTTCTGATGTCAAACTGCCGCTAAACCCCCTGAAGCAGCGGCAGCAGAAGCTCGGGCGCTGAACACAGACACACAGAAGATGGAGAGTGTGAATAAAGCGGGTCAGCTCATGAGTCTGGCGGCTCTGCAGCACTATGACCCCTACATCACCACACTGCTGGACGTCACCGGACAGGTCGCGCTCTACACCTTCAACTCCAAAGCCAACGAGTGGGTGAGTTCATCCTCAGCTAGCTCAGCTGCTAATGACAACAACGCCACACAATCCCCTCATGCGTGTTTATAAGTTCATCAAGATCACACGACTGAACTACAGCAGCTGTTAACACTTAGATAAACACTTCAGCTTCTGTCAGTAAAGTCTTCTTCAGGTAATATTGATAAGCCCATTTCCTCCACAGAAGAAAAACATCACATAATTATCAGATAAAAAGACTTTCTATGCCATAATTTCGACCTTTTACCTCACAATTATGATTTAGTATGTCATGATTGACTTTTTAGATTCATTTTCTGTCATTTTTGTGACTTTTTAATGTCATAATTCAGATTTAAAGGGTTAAGTTAGTTCACCCAAAAATGAAACTAATGTCATTAATTACTCTCCCTCATGTCGTTCCACACCCGTAAGACCTTCGTTCATCTTCAGAACACAAATTAAGATATTTTTGATGAAATCCGATGGCTCAGTGAGGCCTGCATAGGGAGCAATGGACACTTCCTCTCTCAAGATCCATAAAGGTACTAAAAACATATTTAAATCAGTTCATGTGAGTACAGTGGTTCAATATTAATATTATAAAGCGACGAGAATACTTTTGGAGCGCCAAAAACACAAAATAACGACTTATATAGTGATGGCCGATTTCAAAACACTGCTTCAGGAAGATTCGGAGCGTTATGAATCTTTTGTGTCGAATCTGCGGTTCGGATCACGTGTCAAACCACCAAACTGATGAAATCACGTGACTTTGGCGCTCCGAACTGCTGATTCGACACACAGATTCATAACGCTCCGAAGCTTCCTGAAGCAGTGTTTTGAAATCGGCCATCACTAAATAAGTCGTTGTTTTGTTTTTTTGGTGCACCAAAAATATTCTTGTGGCTTTATAATATTAATATTGAACCACTGTACTCACATGAACTGATTTAAATATGTTTTTAGTACATTAATGGATCTGGAGAGAGGAAATGTCATTGCTGGCTATGCAGGCCTCACTGAGCCATCGGATTTCATCAAAAATATCTTGTGTTCTGAAGATGAACGAAAGTCTTACGGGTGTGGAACGACATGAGGGTGAGTAATAAATGACATTATTTTCATTTTTGGGTGAACTAACCCTTTGAGGTGGTGAATGTCAGCTTCAGTGTGACAGTGAATCATGAAAGTGTTTGTGATCTGTCATCATCTGATTGGAAACTAACACATCTCTCTCACTGCAGGAGAAGACTGAGATTGAAGGCACGTTATTTGTTTACGCCAGGTGAGATCGCCTGACTGACTGAAGGCTGATGTCAGCATCATTACACCGTGATGATGATGATGATGATGATGATGATGATGATGATGGTGATGTTTCTCCGCAGGTCGGCTTCCCCTCATCATGGCTTCACGATTATGAACCGTCTGAGTACAGAGAATCTGGTGGAGCCGATCAATAAGGACCTGGAGTTCCAGCTGCAGGACCCGTTTCTGCTGTACAGGAACGGCAACTGTAAGTTCACACACAGAGACTGTGTTCGTCTGTGAATTACCGTTGATTTGCTGTAAGCGTTCAACACCTCTCCTGTCTGTGTGTGAACGTCACCTCTGTCTCTGTGTGTGTCAGTGGGCATCTACAGCATCTGGTTCTACGATAAGGCCGACTGCCAGCGGATCGCGCAGCTCATGCTACAGTGAGTACGGGTGATTGTGTGAACGTTCAGACTCGAGTCTGTCGGGTCCCTGCCAGCTAACTTGTGCTTGTGTGCAGGATAGTGAAACAGGAGGCGTTGCGAGCGCAGCGCGTGTCACCCGACGGAGGCTCGAGCGGCAGGACGAACGGGTGTGTTCAGACCAAACCCACAGACATCCTGGAGCTGCTCAGCAGGGCGAAAGAGGAGTATCAGAGGGTATGATGGACCTCACTTTCACAGCAGGGTTCTGCTCTAATTGAAAGCAATATAAAGATATACTACTTATTATTACTTTTATATTACTTAAAAAAACCTAGTAATCAGATTACAGTTACATTTTGAAAAAAAGGGGGAATACTGTCAGGATTACAATGGTTTCATTTAAAACTAAACAAATCATTATTTTGCCGTAATAACACATATTAAGCGCTGCTTGATTATACAGTACAGGGCTCAACGCTAAGGATTGGGCCAGTGGTTCAAGTTTTAACTTGCCCCGCCACAAAAAAGAAAAGAAAATGGGCATATAAAATAAGCCTAGTTATTGTTTTTGTTGTTTTTGATACATGTAACCTTAATAAATAAAGTTATGACACCGAAAGCTACTAGATTAACTGACTTAAATTTTAAATATTGTTAAACAATTAAACAGTCAAGTAATAACATAGTAACAAATAATCAAATTACGAGTAAAAGCACAAACAAATACAACAGAATAAACAAATGAAACAAACAGTGCTTTTCAAGTTTTTCATGTAGGTTTAAACAGGAGATTTTCAGGTACAGAAATTGTAATCTAATGTATAACTATATAACTATAGAATAGATTAAACTTTATTAAAGTTAATCAGTCAAGAGCAGTTACAGATGCATAAATAATGTTTTGAAATGTTGGAAATATAAAAAGTTAAATACTCTTTATTTGAAATTATTTAAAAAAATTAAAAGACACTTTAAATGTGAAATTAAACCCGCCAGTAGGTGGCAGTGAATCACTGTTAATGAGCGAGTCATTGAGATTCAACCGATTCATTCAAGCGTCTGATTCATTCAGGAAGTGTTGCTCAGAGACGCAAAACAATTCTGTGGACTTTGGAACTATTTTCATTGGCAAAAAAGGCAATTTGGTGTCTTAAATGTAAGTCACTTGATATTAAGTTCTTGTTCATTAAACTGTACGCTGAATAAAATCAATATCACATTTGAAATCATGCTGATATTTGGAGAAAAACGGCGCTCTTTGTGTAATATTGGTTAACTATATTAAATTATATAAATATGAAATATATACTGGGGCATTTTTGTCCCTTATCTTGAATTCTGATGCATTCTAAAGGCATTTTAATAGACTAAATCACGCAGTGAAATCACACACTCTAAATATACATGCACACCAGTCTAACTTACTAGACTACGTCACGTAGTGCATGCGTGCACTCAATGGGTGTGTTTGTAAAGTGAGGAGCATACTCAATAATTTCAGACCGTTAAATCATAGACGTTATATAATCGCACACCCTACAGCACTGGCCCGATCGGACAAGTGACCTTTCCGTCTACTGACACGAGCGTCGTTTAGACTGAACAAGCTGTGCAATTTTTACATTTCTCTTTCTTTCTTTATATATGTGACCTTGAAGTAATCAGATTACATTACTTTCATATTGTGATACTTGGATTACGTTACTGAATACTTTTTTATGAAGTAATTTGTAACCCTCTCAAGCCTGGTAAAAACACACTGATACAGTGCGTCGAAAACACGTACTGTCTGAGTAGGTACTGCATTTGAATTTGAATTGAACCACATCCGAAGGTCATCCGGGGACTTTTCACCTACTGTTTTTTGAATACTATGAATTCAGACATACTACTCTGTTGGTGTGCTGTTTTTCGTATTCTATATAGTAGGGAAGTTCGGACGCAGCGATACAGTCCAAACACTCGCCACAGCAAATCTGTCTCTAACTGTCTAAAGTTTCACTTACATTTATGCTAATAACTTCTGAACCATTTTAACTAAATTTTTTACTCTGATTCCTTGGAAAAAGACGATTGCACCCTATGATCATTTTTCATATTAAAAATTTTCCCACCAAAAGGCCTACTTTTTGTAACTCCTCCTAGATGGTTCATCCGATTTTTCATGAAAATCGAATCAGATCATCTTCAAACCATGCTGGCAAAAAGTCATCAAAAATATAGACCTGCGCCGGACAGATTTTTCAGTCCCGCGCCCGCCTGCTCCCACAGGATTCTGTCCCGCTCCCGCAAAAAAATATTGTCCTGCCCCCGCCCGCAACATTCATGTTTTGTCCCGCTTCCGCCCACAAAATCCCGCATAAAAGTAGCTTATGTAGTTTTTTGTCCCTACATCCATGAAATATTAAGTTATGTGTCGCCAAGCATAAACGCTTCCGATAAAATATTTGCTATTAAAGCATCAACATTCACAAACCACAGTAACCCGCACATGAGTAGTGTCTCGCCGCCCGCGTGCCTATCAGATCTTGTCCCGCGCCGCGCTGTTGCGTTGGGTCCCGCGGGAGTGCAGGTCTCTAATCAAAAGGTTTTGATAAACCCAACCGTTCTCGAATAACATGCAAACGAATCTGACGAAGAGCTCGCCAAATTGGATGCGAGGCTACATCTCCGCAATGCTTTAACGTATTCAGATCAAATTTGGTGCATCATCACAAGCATAACCTGAGCCATGTACGTATATCCGGACCAGTAGATGGCGCTGCGCTGAAACACAGCATTTTCAGCGCAGCGCCATCTACTGGTCCGGATATATATACGAAAATGGGTATTTTTGCTTATAACTTCTAAATGATTTGGCCAAAAATCATAAAAGTGGTCTCGTTAGATTCAGGGCAGCATGCCAAGTCGAAGGATAACCATATCGGACATTTTGAATTTTGTAGTAAAATGCTGTGTTTTAGGAACGCATTAGCAGATCGTTACGAAACTCTGTCATCGGTACGATGCTCTGAAGGAGCCTGAGAAGTTTCGAGCCAGTGCCACCTAGTGGTAAAATCAGATATTCACATGTTTATGACTTTGAGTGTTGTCGACTTATTTTCACCTCCTTTGACTCCTGAATCCTTGCCGAGTCCACCGATACCAAACATGCCAGGTTTCGCCTAATGGTTTGTGCAACGTTGTGATTTAGCCGATCAAGACGAAAACGATCAAGACGAAACCACTGTAGGAAAATCAGAAACATAGGTCGTTTCCTAAATGCTACAGGACAAATGTCAAAATTTTGATAGGAAGTGGCAAAAAATCCAATCAAAGTTAGATGTGGGTCATTTTTTTATGTTCTCATAAATATAAATGTCTATAACTCCAAAACGAAAAGAGATATTTTCACCAAATTTGACAGGCAATTTTATGTATGGGAGCACTTTGTTTGTGTGGACACACACAGAAAGTGGTGGGACTGTCCACCTGGTGGCGCTATAATTGAACAAAACATTAAATCAGCTCTAACTACAGAACCGTTGGTCTGATTGACTTCAAATTTGGCATGCAGTGTCTTTGTCTCAGTTGCTGTCATAGTCCATTATGACCTTTATGGGTACCTTGAAAAACACGACTTTCATTTTAATTACAAAATGACAAAAAAAAATCCAACCTTTTTGCTTAAAATTGTCCATTTACTCATTTTTGCAGCTGGTCTGCTGTTAGTTTCCTTGTTTGCTTCTGTTGTGCTTGACCCCGATAATTGCTGCTTGCAGATATATTTATTATTATAATATTTGGGTTGTCCTTCACTCTCAAATCAAAACATAATTCAAATAAAGACTACATTAAATATTATGAAACAAACCAGGTTTGAGGTCAAAGTTAATCAATGAGTTTAATGAATTTTCGTACTGTAACTTTTTTCATCAAATAATTTTTTTTAAAGAGGCGCAAGTGGAAATTTAGTGTGATATTAGGCATTGTGCCACAAATGAGGTTGATAGTTCAAATAACCAATTTTTAGCTTGTTTAAGCTAAGAGATTGTCCACAATCAGACTGAAGAAAGTGTAGATAAAGGAAGTGACTGTAATAACGTGTGTCTGTGTTTATAGAGTCAGTCGACAGAGAGGGATGTTGAGGTGAGCTGTGAATCTGTGCCGTCACAGGAGAAGAGAGACGACGTCACGGCAGCTCAGCAGGAGAAGGTTCTGCTGATCACACTCCTTCACTCATGACATCCGTAACACTCGTCTAGCAGTGTGTGTAAAGAGTTTGTTTCTGCTCCACAGTCGAGTCACTCAGTAGTGAAGCAGATCACAGTGGAAGAGCTTTTTGGCAGCTCTTTGCCCAAAGAACCGGCCCAGACAAACTCGGCTGCGGGAGAAGGCATGCGTGGACTGGCGTACGGCCCTCCGCCCCGCTCCGTGGAGCCTCTGCTCACTCCTCGCCTCTCCTCGGATCCAGGAGGCCCAGCGTTGGTCTCTCTTTTCCAGGGTTGCGGCAGCCGAGACCCAAGAACGGCCGCTTCAAATGCGGAGGAGAGCGGCGGCAGGTCCGGCGCTCAGTCGACACGTCGTGGTTCGGCTGGTCCGCTTCCTCCTGCATATATGAATCCTCTCACAGATGGTCATGTGACAGCCATGTCACTGCCAGGCTTCATGCCCAGCCCTCTAGTCACGCCACAGAGCTTCAGAGAATCTGGCTGCAAAGTTTCAGTGCCCTTTACAGGAAAGACTGCAGCGTCGGCACAGGCCAATACGCCAAGCAATATTTTCATGGTATGTCACTTTTTCTTTTTAAATCAGAAATAGCAGATGCAGTTATTTATATATGCCCTCTAGAGCCGCTTTATTAATGATTAAAAAGATTGTGATCTCGATTCAAACATCCACGTAATCTTATTCCTAAATGACAACTATATTAAACTTTGACAAGTCTGATCTCAGCGAACATTCAGATCTGTGTTCTGATCCAGAGAGAGCCGTTGTCATGTATAGATATGAAACCGCTTCACAAACAGCCTTTTTTTAACCACACTTATCATTATTTCTGTACTGGAACATAAGTTTATCGTTCAGATATAAACACTGATGTTTACTGTAGAGATCAAAATAGAGTAAATCACCTTATGAAAGTATCTTGACGCTTCAAATAAAGATTGTATTAATTACATCGTTACACCAGTAGGTGGAGACAGGTGACTTAAAAATGTATTTGTCATTGAATGCAGATTCATCCAGTTATGGAGTGAGTCATTGACTCATTCATTCAAGTGAAACGCTGATTCATCCAATAATGAAACAAGTGAAGTCTTTATGATTGAGTCATTCATTCAAGAGAGAACTGTTTTTTATCTAGTCATAGTTTTGTTTTCGTCTGTGAAAAAATTCATAGACAAATTATTCGTCAACATAATTAACCATGGTTTGAACACAGAAGAAGCAAGTTCAACACTTGGCATTAACAGACATATTATTCCTTATTAGTTTGGTTTAATTGGTTTATAAAGTGAGATTCAATATTTAAAATAAGGCACTTTTCTACTGAAATTACCCAGAACAATTTGTCCCAGGAACATTTTTCCCCCAGACCTGTTGCTGTCTGCATTTCCATCGCGGTCTAAAGTACCGTGAAGAAGAGTCCGGTGATGTAGGACTGCATGCGACTTTCCATTTCTCGCTGGATTTCGTCCTCCGCATGCAAGTTTAATAAAGCCTGAACCTCGTCGTCGGTCCATGTTGATCGAATAGCGAACGACTCTTGCTGCACGCACCACAACAGACTTTTAAAAACAGTGGTTGAAATAAAATGCTGTGTGAACTCATCCAATCAGCATGTTCAGCGTTCAGCAAGTTCCTGAACTTTGAAACAGTACTACCTCATGAGCAGGGACTTTCTGATGGGGGGATTTTTACTTCATTTAGACCCTGGTTCCTGCGGTCCAAACACGCCGAGACCCAAAGTCAATGGGGAAGGTTCCTGCGGTGGAAACGTGGCTATATACTTGCATTATTTAACACGATATTTCTGCTGTTTTGCGTAATATTGAGCACTGCGCATCTGTATTCATTTTGATGTACAGCAATGAAAAATGTAGGAAAAATACCAAATTCATCAACACAAATGTTGTTGACATGATCTATGCAAAGAGTTTTGCTTATCAGAAAATGGATAAACAACTAAATAAGGCTTATAAATGTATCTTATATAAGGCAAATGTGTCTAAACCATCATCTCTTCCTGTCTTTGGCACAGAGTAAAGAAGTGAACGCCTTTACACCGTCCCCGTCTCTGGTCAAAGTAAGTCCACTCTTGAAAACGCCATGTTGCTCAGTGACAGTATAGATTTCATTCTGTGATTGAGCGGAAATGGTTTGTTTGGTTTTATGTTGAGACCACTCTGATCTCTCTCTGTCGTGTGAAGGCGGGGCCAGGTGTCCAGGGGGAGGAGTCTTCACTGCTACTGTCTCCAAGTGTATTTCAGCACTCCATTACCAAGACAACAGAGCCGCCCAAAAACCCCGCCTCCCCGACGTCCCCACCGCCCCGTTCCCCAGCGCAGACCTGTACAGCCGCAGCCAGCTGCAGGACACGCTCATTCACCTCATCAAGGTACACGCACAGGACACAGATTCAGCCGCTGGAGTGTAGATTCAGTCGTCACCTGTCTGTCTTCATTTGTTTGCAGAATGACGCTCATTTCCTCAGCGTGATCCACGAGGCATACGTACAGAGCCTCTCTAAAGGCCTCAACAACATCAAGCTATAGCCGGAGCCGTCCTGGATTCATCCCATCTGCCAATCTCACTATTTCAACCAGCTCAGTTATGTTCCGTTATGAAAAGGAAGGGACTTGTGCAATAAGAAGCATTGGATAATTGCTTTTCATTTATGATGGTTGGATATGATACAGTCTCCCAGTGTCAGTGTGCTTTACTGTTAAACCAGTATGATTGATAAACCCTGAGTACTGGATTGAAATTCTCAGATTTTGAAGACATTCAGAGTAGGATGTGCACTTATTACTAATTTACTTATAAACCCGGTAGTTTAATTTGATGACGAATGCATAAATTAAAGATGAACATTTCCCCCGTGATGGCACAGTTGATCCGTTGTACGTTCTGTGGTGATGTTGCTTTTTTAAATTGCAGACCGTAATATGAAATATTGGGAACTAATCATCTAGTTTAAGGCGTGATTCTCATGATAGTTGTTGTCTGTCTCAACAGCAGAAGAGTTGTAGTCGTGTAGACGACAGGATAATCTAACAAGTGCATTTAATTTTATCATTAAAGGTAGAATGAAATTGTTCCTGTGTGCACTAACTAGTTCTTGGTTTGTTTGTTTGCTTGACAGGAAGTGTATTTTTTAATACGCACAAGGCTTATGTACTTATTGTGTTTACACTTACAAATTGGGAATTGCATAAACTTATTTTGTACAGTTTGCTTTTGATTATAGAGAATTTTAAAACGGCACAAATGAAAGTTGACAGTGTTGCTGCACGGCTGTACTCTTCACACGCAACGCTCTAAACATGAATTAATAAGACCTTCTCTCCAGTGCATCAGGATTCTGTTACAGTGGCTCGTCTTTTGAGTTCATGTGCAAATAAACTATTGCCATAATTTAGATCATGGTTTGTGTTTTATTACAGTGAGATTTTACAAGAAAATCTGCCTTGATTCTTGCCTCTCATAAGCATTTACTACATGTTTAGTTCCATGTTGCACATTCTGTGCTGCGTATGGGCCGCTTTTATTAAAGCACTACAGGCTGAAACACTTTCTTCAGTTCTGAGATTTTCGGCTTGGTGGCTTTTGTGTTTTTTCAGACTAGTGGTAAGAAAACATCCAAAATCCATCGTTAAGGGGTTAGTTCACCTAAAAATGAAAAGTCTGTCATTTGTTACTCTCCCTCATGTCGTTCCACACCCGTAAGACCTTCGTTCATCTTCAGAACACAAATTAAGATATTTTTGATGAAATCCGATGGCTCAGTGAGGCCTGCATAGCCAGCAATGACATTTCCTCTCTCAAGATCCATTAATGCACTAAAAATATATTTAAATCAGTTCATGTGAGTACAGTGGTTCAATATTAATATAAAGCCACGAGAATATTTTTGGTGCACCAAAAAAAATAAAAAAAAATAACGACTTTTCAACAATATCTAGTGATTTCAAAACACTGCTTCAGAGCGTTATGAATCTGTTGTGTCGAATCATGATTCAGATCGCATGTCAAACCACCAAACTTCTGAAATCACGTGACTTTGGTGCTCCGAATTACTGATTCGATTCGTAAAGCTCTGAAGCAGTGTTTTGAAATCGCCCATCAATAGCTATTGTTGAAAAGTCGTTATTTTTTTTTTTTTTTTTTGGTGCATCAAAAATATTCTCGTGGCTTTATAATATTAATATTGAACCACTGTACTCACATGAACTGATTTAAATATGTTTTTAGTACATTAATGGATCTTGAGAGAGGAAATGTCATTGCTGGCTATGCAGGCCTCACTGAGCCATCGGATTTCATCAAAAATATCTTAATTTGTGTTCTGAAGATGAATGAAGGTCTTACGGGTGTGGAACGACATGAGGGAGAGTAATAAATGACATTATTTTAATTTTTGGGTCAACTAACCTTTTAAGCATTTATTTATCTATTTGTGTCTATAGATTTCAATTACAATACATATTGTTATCTGTATCTCAGCTGTTATCTCAAAATTAGTGTTTTCTCCTACATTGAGCCATATATCTCCACACACACCACACTTTACAGTTGTCTATATCTATATTCTTAAGGTTTTTACAGAGAGATTTGTTCATTAATAATTTGCCAGATTATATACATTTTATTTCAAAAGAAAAATTGTGATTTTTTTTTTTCTGAATGTTCACTGTATTTTCTGACTTATAGAGTGATAAAGAGAGACCCAAAATCCCCTCTGTGAAAACTTTGACTATGTCAAAAAACTAATTCTGAACCTGTACTAGAAATTTATGCAAATTAGCACATTTTTAAGTAAATAATGCCTCATTTGTATATTTAAACAACATTTTTGAAAACTTGTAATACAAAAAATGTTTGCAATTGTTATTGTAATCAGTTCCCGGGGGTGATAACTATTAGTTATTGTTTTTACTCTGTTCACCTGCAGTGAGTTGTATTGTGTTTGTGATGTATGCGTTACCAGATCAAACATTGTCTTTTCCTTATTGTGCCCTACATCAGAGTGAAACGCTTCTCAGACAAGAACAAATGTTGATTTTGTCTGTTGGGAATTGATTGGATGGTCGTGGTTTGCTATTGGTGGATCTCATGTGAGTGACAGGTTGCCCCGCCCTCATCATCAGAGAAGAGAAGAGATGCTGCCTGCAAGAGGGAGGAGAAGATATTCTGATTCAAGATTATGAGGAACATGAATTTAAAACAATAATGATGATGTGCACCGATAAATCATTAATAATAAACACTGCGATATTCAATTAAAAAAGTTAGAATTGTCAATTTTGACAAGGATTAAGTCAGGATTAAGTCTCAAGTACAGCCTTTTCATTATTATTTTAACCTGTCCTCTCCAGTTGGTGGCGCTAATGCACCTAATCTGGTGTGTCAAGCGCCACTAGCCCTCAGGAGAAGAAGAGATTGTAGTTTTTAGAGAGCTGAAGATGGCGAAGCGCTGTGTGTTCGGCTGTGTTCCCGACAAAACCCTGTTCAGTGTCCCGAGACCGCGCTGGTTGCGGGCCCGCTGGCTCGAGTTCCTGCACTTCCAGGAGGAGGGACTGACGGTGAACTCGCGGCTGTGTTCGCGGCACTTCTCGCCCGAGAGCTTCCAGAATCTCACACAGTACGAGATGGGCTTCGCCAAGGTCCTGTACCTGAAAAACACCGCCGTCCCGTCGCTCTACACGGTCGGAGCTCCGCACACTATGAAGGTACGTGATCTGATGCCTTATCATCATCATAACGCGCTTTACACGCGCTGATGGAGCCCGTGTGTCCGCAGCCTGTGACGCGGGATGTGGGCTGTCAGTGCCGCGAGACTCCGAGGAAGAGCGCGTCGGTTCAGGCGTCATGCGCGACACCGCGGCCGAAGCGACGCAGTAAAGGTAAGTTTTAGGTTGGTAGTGTTAACTTTAGCGTTATCACATACTGAACTAATTGATTTTCTTTGTCTCGTGTGGAAACAGCTGTTCAAGTGAAGCCTTTAGTCAGCGGCTGCTCCGAGGATCACAGCGGGACATCGACGCCCGAGACGCGGCTGCGGGTGGAGGGAAGCGCCGCTGATTCACACCTGACCGTGAAACAAGAAACACAGTTCACCTTCGAGCCTGAAATCACACAAGACGATAAAGAGTACGTTTATTTATGAGATACTATTATAGTTTTGAATTGGTTTTTATTTTTGGTCCTATTGTGTGCTGACATTTAAAGGGTTAGTTCACCCAGAAATGTAATTTCTGTCATTAATTACTCTCCCTCATGTCGTTCCACACCCGTAAGACCTTCATTCATCTTCAGAACACAAATTAAGATATTTTTGATGAAATCCGAGAGATTCTGTCCCTCATTGATAAACTTACACTTTCAAGCCTCAGAAAGTTAGGAAAGACATCATTAAAGTGATCCACGTGACTCCAGTGGTTTAACCTCAATGTTATGAAGCGACACGAGGGATTTATTTGTGCTGCTCTCGTGAACGCGCATCTGAGATTAATATTTTATAAAATGATAAATAGTTTTTTTTGTGCAAACAAAGCACTCGCGTTTACATTTTTAACTTTATGTATAGGTTACACTGTATTTTAAGGTGTCCGTGTTATGGTATAATTATAAATTTAAGTACGGAGTATTATTCACTGACAGCATGTACATACTATAGGGTTAGGGTAATACGATTTGGTTTAGGGTTAGTTTGTTGAAATTATGCATAATTTTACTGTTATTATTAGGGCTGGGTAAAAAGAAAATATTGATTTCTCGATTTTAATCGATTCTCATTTTTACGAACCGATATTGATTCTTAAATCCCAAGAATCGATTAGTCTGGTCTGTTTTCAGTTGATGAATGAGCAGAATATGTAGCGCCTCCCATCCAATAAATCGCAATAATCTTTGTTACTTTTGATATGAAGCAAAGTCTCAGATTTCAAATGACGTCCATCTTATTATGAGATTCAGAAAATAAATACCGTTTTGGTGCTGTTTAATGTGGCGTGACAGATCGCTTTAGCGCCTCAGTTAAAGAGAAGCATGTGATCATCCTCTCCTCCGCTTTAATACCAGTTACAGCGAAATAAACATGAACATCTGAAGGTATGTTAAAATATACAGTACAACTTACTGAAATCTGTATCATGTCTCGTGTAATCGCTCAATCAGTGCTTCAACCTCGGAAAGACTCAATAAAACAGCTTCAATGTCACGTGACGTCACATTTACCTCAGAAAAACATATTCAGTGACCATAAACTCATTAGTCAGCTAGAAAAGTGACTCTAGAAAGCATTCTGATAAATATAGCTATGCACCGTTACATATTCATTATAATGTTCTTCAATATTTAATGCATGTTTGAATAAATCAGCCACGATTTAAATGTTTATATTTCAAAAAAATGAATTGGAGTAGAAATATAATTATGTAATTCTGAACTTTATTTTTAATAAATCATCATTGAGTGTAATTTAAGTGTTTGTGTATAAATAAGTTAATTTAACCTTCAGTATTATTACAGTAGTACCAGCTGACTCTCATGTGTAGTTTACAGCATTAGTTGAGAGATTTCTTTTCCTCTAGAAAATTTGGCATGTGCTGAAACTGAAATACTACATCCAAAATAATCGAAATCTAATCGAAATCGAATTGAAAGCATGTGATTAGTAATCGAATCGAATTGTGAAAATTGTGGCAATACCCAGCCTTATTAATGTGTCATGTGATCTGTTCACCCTCCATCTGTGTTTGTCCCAGGACTGTTTCTGTTCATCGAAAGCTTGTGAGGTCTGAACAGACAGGGCAAAGCAGTCTGGGAAGCTCATTATTTTAGGCCTGATATGAGAGCTGATTTGTAAATTCATTTTGTGTTCATTAATTTGTTTTTTTATATATTTGTATATAATTTTTGTGTTTTTTGCATAGGACATTGTGCCAGATGTGGAAGATGCACAGTGATGAATGTGACTGACCGCAGGACGAAGGACGTTCAGTTAAATCTGGATTAGACTGTGGAGAGTTTCTGTGCGGGACATGAAGAATCACTGGAGCGAATCCTCCCGACCGCTGAAGAGAGTGACGTCCACCATCACGACACGACGCTTCACTGACTCTAGAGCAGCGACTGTGGCTGAAACCAGGTGAGACTCTGCATTTCACAAGTGAAATTATACCAACATTAGTTCTGTACCCGATCAGACGTGCAACCGGAGATAGAGACAGATTTATGATTTATACGTTTTTTTCCTTGAGGAAATGTGCGTTGTTCCTGACAGACCCAAATAACTGATGTCAAATCAAAAACAAATTGAATCACAAGCTTGTGAATCATGAAATGTGTGTCAGTGTCCAGCCCTAGTTAGCAGAACATAAGTGTGTGTTTCAGCAATGAATTTTCATTCAAAAAAACCTACTCAAAATTAACTCTTGCATTTGAAAAGCGACACATAGATGACCAACTTTACACATCCCTGGGGGAAAAGGGGACAAACCAGTGTGTGCTTTTTCATTCTTTTCTTGTTTTTATCAGGATGTAAAGGATATGGACCCAACGGCCTGATGGTCCTGAGATGATGATGATGATGTACTTGCTGTGAAAGACTTCATCTCTGTTCCTGTCCTCGCCGTGTTCGGAGGAGGGCGTCCTCAATCCCGCCTGCTACAGGAGCGTCTGCATGGAGTCAAATCATCTTTTTAACAATGCTGTGATTTTGAAAACTTTGCAGAAATTGCAACACCCTGTCCTGACCAGCATCATGTGACACAGCTGTCAGTGGCGGCACGATTTCAGCAATAAAACTGACCTTATTTACAGTATCTGTGTGAGAGAGAGAGAACTGAAACACCATCAAGAATAATAAAGATCCAAATCCTAGTTTACAGCAGCATCCAGGTGTTTTATGTATTGTCATTTTAGAAACGTATAGAAATATTTAAACAGGAATCAATCAAATGAGCAGAGTGGTGCTGATCATGTGACCTTTGATGAAACGCTGGATAACACGGATCATCATCACTCCGTACACGCTGTCATTAGAAACAAAGACAAACACTGAAAAAATATCTCTTCCATATTATATATAAAAAAATATATATATTACATATAAAACATCTTTCATACTGAAAATATCTCTCATGATCATATTGTGATGAAAACTACATTAACTTATGAAACTGAGTACAGTTTATTTACAAGATTTAAAATGTTGTCTTTGAATAATCCAATACTTCTATACTATATAGTATGCAAAAAACAGTATGCGAACAGAGTAGTATGTCCGAATTCATAGTATTCGAAAAACACGCACAGTTTCTGCCAATCTCATGTTAATCTCGAGTACCTAGTGCATATATACGCTGTACCGAGTCTTTCCGAAAACAGCCGAGCTCCTGGAGGCGTGTCGTGTGAGCGGAGCTAGAGTCATGAGCACGCGCAGCTTTTGTGTAGCGATTGTCTGCAAGCTAACAATGGTCAGCTAGACAACTGTATTTAAACACAATACACCATCGCATTATCCATGGATAACTTTTGAATCACTATAATGAATATAGCGTATGAATAATGAATTTATGATTTCACTGTGTTTGTGTTGTTTACATTATATGCACTCAGGCGCCTATTGCCAACAAAACAGACATTTGATGCAGTTTTACTCTCCACCTGCGGTTCCGACGCATTATCACTGTGACCGCTCCATCTTTCAGTTTCAAACGATCTGTAATTCCAGCTCTGAACTGGGCCTTGTTTATGAAACCATAAGCGCCGATCCTGAGGGCTCGAGCAGACCGATGCTCGAAAAAAATTATGCGAAACCTGTGAAAATAGAAATAATCCATCATACGTACAACTCGTGTTTTGAAACTTTGGCCGTGTTTTGCATGAGAATGCAACTCTTTAACAGTGTAAATAAGTCAGAGTGCATGAAATAGCATTATTTAAAAACATTCTAGAATAGTGCGCAAATTGGGACGCACTTAGTGTAATTACCCTCCACCCTCATATTATAGACAAATAATGAGCTGAGGGGGTAATGGTAAAGTGCCCTTTTGCGGCGCCCCTGTCCCAGCCGAAGTCTGTGAGCCGGTCAGAGGTCACTCCGTGAGATAAACTTGTGGGCAGGGGAGCGATTGGGGGTTCAATGTCTTGCTCAAGGACAGTTGTGGGTAATGAGAGTGAAGAGAGTGCTGTTCATTCACTCCCTCCACCTGCATTCCTGCCGGTACAGAGACTCGAACCTGCGACCTTTGGGTTACAAGTCCGACTCTCTAAACGTTAGGCCACAACTGCCCCCTGGGATTGGGATTGAGATTGAGATTGAGATTGGGATTGGGGGGGGGGGATAAAGTGCCTTTTCGCGGTGCCCCTGTCCCAGCCGTCGTCTGTGAGCCGGTCAGAGGTCAACCCCATCCTCCCCCCACCCCGGGGCTTCAAGCAGCTTTCAGTTGGTCAGCGCCGTGAATTCCTGACCAACTTTAACGCAGGGGAAGCCGCTTGAAGCCGCTTTCTTTGGTCGGCTTTAGTGGCCGTTCACATGACCCGTCTTTTGTTCGCTCGGACGCATCGTGAACGGCCACGAGGTCTTTTTTGTTGTTGTTTCGTCTGCTTGTTTTGAGGACCTAGTTTCTCTTCACTCTGGTGTAGGATCATTTTCAGGTGTGGTCACCTTCAGGCAGCTCTTGAAGGGCGAGGCAGCAGGAGGACGGGTTCGCAGTCTCAGCAGTCTTACGACCCGCACTTTGACCCACGTTTTTGCCTTTTGCTTATAATCCGGTTCAGGCTTTACAAGCTCCTCAGCCCTGAACTGCATGACCTCTGCCCTGTCCTTTCGCCACCTCTCCGCCAGGTTGAGCTTCTCTTTCCAGGTCATCTTCTCTTTGGGCTCATAGCGCATGTGAGTGTACCTCATGTCTGGCCAGTGAACCCTCTTCACCCGAGGCTCCTCCGCATGATCCTCAGGGACCACCGCTGGAGGAGTGGGAGGCTGGAACACCTTCTCAAGGGACTCTTTAGTCTCCTTCAGGTACTTCTTTGTCATCAGGACCGGGTCTGATCTGAACGTGGGTTCAGTCGGCTCTGGAGGACTCCGATTCGTGTCTCTGATATACTCGTACCAGGCGTTGTAATACAGAGGTTTCCTGGGCTTCTCTGTGAATCGGTTTAGTGTCTTCTTCTCTGGTTGCTTAAGGCAACTTTCCAGAGGTCCGTACATGTATTTATGCTTTTTGGGATTCTTGACAGATTGGTCCCGCCAGGTTACTGTTTTTGGCCCAGATGTCTTGGCCATTGGAGTTTCTAACCACTCCCAGCACCTCTGCACGCCCCATGGCAGGGGGAAATAGGCGGGCTTTGGAACGTCAGTAAAGGGGAAGTAGCGGGGTCTCGGGTTTAACAAATCGAAATCCATTTTGCTCGCTGTACTCACCAATCCGAGATAATCAGAGATGATCAGATCACAATGTCCGTCTTCGTTAGGCGTGTTATATCAGTTGGCAAACCAGTGAAAGATGTGTGAACTCGAGTCAGTCTGCGCTATTTATCCTCTTCTGGGCGTGGTCGCGTTCTGAGGCGTGACGTCACAATGCCTCTAGGGGCCGCTGTGGCCGTGACGTCACAATGACGCACCTGGTAACCGCGAATATGAACAATAGCGACAAACAGCGCAGAATGAAAACATTGGAAGGTGCTATACAAACTATTATTATTTGAGTTATTAATGTCTTTGTACACTGTATATGTTGATAATTGTTCTCCTAACTTAAAAAGATAAGCAAACTGTTTTTGTTTATTGCTTATTTGCGGACATTCCTTGCTTATATTAAGCTTCTTTCACTGCTTTAATAGATTTAACGGAATTTAACGCGTTCAGTGAACTTGTCTCCATTTTGGCGCGAGCAGTTTCGCGCCGCGCTTACTGGATTGAGAAGAAGGACTGAAAATGGCGGTAAGTTGCGTTATGTTTATTTCTTTCCTAGATCCGCGAACCCGAGATATCTTGTGTTATTCACAAACTCTGTCGCGATCAGATTGCTTAATTATTACCACAGCTGTGTAGTCGACGAAAATGCAGTATTTGTTTTTGTAAAACGCCATTTTTGAAGAAAAAATACTTACATTTATGTAGTGTGAAGTCTGATATTTGAGAAAATATAAGGGGTCATTAGTTCTTTCACTGTTTTTATGGTGTGACAACAAAAATTAAGGTGAAAAACAAAACATAATCAACTCTTACCCGGTTCACAGCCAAGACTTAAGCTAGTCCTAGATGAATGTTTGAGCTGTTTTAACTGAAGCAACTTATATATATCTTAACATATATCAGAGCCATTGTTTTTTCTCAAGATGCACACCAGTAGGCTAATATTTTTTTTAGTGAACATTCAAAGGGTTAGTTCACCCAAAAATGAAAATAATGTAATTTATTACTCTCCCTCATGTCGTTCCACACCCCTACGACCTTCATTCATCTTCAGAGCGCAAATTAAGATATTTTTGATGAAATCCGATGGCTCAGTGAGGCCTGCATAGCCAGCAATGACATTTTCTCTCTCAAGATCCATTAATGAAAGTCTTACGGGTGTGGAACGACATGAGGGAGAGTAATTAATGACATTATTTTCATTTTTGGGTGAACTAACCCTTTAATAAATGCCCTAATTGAGCAAAGGCTAATCCTGGTTTAGTCTAAGCCCTGTCTGTGAAACCTGGCCTTAATAATATACAAACATCATGAGAGAGATTTATTTATTGTTTATAGTATGCTCTGTTACAAGAGATGTCAAAGCACCTATTGTCCTCACACGACCATTTAGATGAATTCATGAAAGAATACATTACATTACCTTCTCTATCATTTCTTTAACTTTTAATTTTTTCAACCAAGGCTTTTTCTCCTTACTTTTCCCTGTTAAAATTAGGTAGTATTGGCAACAAAACAACGGATAATTTCAAGTTAATGTCATCTCTAAACTGGACTCATTTGTCCAGTCACGCTACAAGTGTGTTGTTTCAGGCTTCATGTCGGAAAAACAATAGCCTACTTTTAGTGTGTCTCATATTTTTATATTGCCGACCCTGTTTTGACTTAAAGTAAATGGAGCAAATGGAGTTGATTCCAGAAATCCTATGCTGGAAATGAACATCCTTCTGTTGCCAGATTGGGTAAAAGTAGCTGCGATAAATAATCAATATGTATTTTCCCAGAGAACATGTTTTTCCCTTGTTTTTCTATGTAAACATGCTCTAGATGGACGTGTTTGACCGTTTTGCAGCATCTTGTGCATGACACGGCATTATAAACACATTATAAACACACGGTTCCCAAAAAGAAATTCAACTTTGAAACATCAAACAGGGCTCTAGAAACTAGATTTAGAAGCAGAAATGGCCTGTTGGGGCATCTTTGTTGTTTTTCTTTGTGTCGCTCTTGTGCTGTGCTAATTCATTCAGTTGGCCAGAGCTTTTTTGTTTCCAGAAAGCGGCTCATCAGGCACACCGCTGTGACATCACGACCGCAGGTGCCCGGAGAGAGCGTGTGGGAAGCGACGCCTCCAGAGCCTCCTGGACCCACGTTCTGCCCTCCCGCTGCCTGAGGGAAACGACACTGAACGATGACGAGGCCACCACCGGGTATGTCAGGTTAAATTGGTTCGTCATTAGCTTAGTGAGCAAGTGTGCCGCGCAAGTCCTGAAAAGTGAAGCAGGATGCAGTATAGCTCATAAACGTTCGATTCAAAACCAAGCTTCAGGATGAGGCTGTTTCTCTCAGAGAAAGAAGCTGGCACATTTGCAAGGAGAAACAAGGTTTGTTCATGATCATAAAGTAGACTTATGTGTGTTCTATTCTATACATATTGTTTTAATTCACTTTATTAAAGGGTGGAGATGTGACCCAGGAGGAGAAAGGAGAGGAGGATCATGGGTTCACAGAAGACAGAACACCAGCAATAGCAACACATGTAAGACATGGACATTACTACTGACATATGTGCTCACGTGACCTCAGAGTGCTTGATGAATGATCATGAGGCCTTTTTCTTCCTGAAGACAGCTCTGGGGTGCTCTGAAGACCAGGCCCTGCTGGAAATGGTGAAGATGGACGTCACTGAAAAGACCAAGAGAGGCACAGGTGTCCCGGAGCTTCCCGGAGTTTGGCGGTGTTGGAGGCAGAAGAGGGACCAGGTGCCGATGCTGGCCAGCATCTCAGTGTCCAGTCTCTTCTATGACCTCAGAGCGGGAACAGCCCTGTTGGACACTGAATTTCAGGTACCAGTACCGGTTAAAATGTGAACAGAAATATAAATATATAATCTAACGCGCTTCTTGTTTCGGAGTAAAACAGATTTCAGTTTCCATTCACAGTAAGTGCTGTGTTTCAGTCGCTTTAATTTACATTCGTCCAACCATCTTCCCTCATTCATAGTGAGAATCGTTTATAAATCTGCAGTTGTCAACAAAGAGAAGCGCTAAGGCTGTGAAAATTACGCTTGAGAGCAAGAAATTAAGACGTCCATAAATGTTAGTATTGTAAATTTACTGTTCTTTTAAATAAAATAATAATACTGATGATAATAATAATTAGGCTAATATTGTTATAAATAATAACAACTCCTCTGTTTGTATGTTTATTATAACATATTGTGTTATAATGTAATATTATTAATAGACCCCTTAATCGCCTACGTCACTGTGACGTCACCGCTCTAGCTGGAGGCAAAACATAAATAAGAACTCATAGCAGGCACGCTAAAAGTTTGAGGTTTTGACTTTAAAATGTCGTCTTGGTGTGTTTTTGGCTGCCAGAATAGAAGGAACAGGACTTTTGGTTCAAAACTAAAGTTTTACCAGATCCCGGCAGACATTCCTTCACAGAAATCAAAAAGAGAATTGAGGTTGAATGCAATACGGCGTACAGACTGGACGGAGACGATCATAAATAATGCTCGTGTTTGCAGTGCACACTTCATATCAGGTAAAATAATCGAAGCATATGTAATGGTGTGTTGGTTTTATCTAGTACAAATCAGCAAGTTTCTGTTTTATAGGTGAAAAGTCGCCAACTTTCAGCGCACTAGCTAGCTTAAATGTTAAACAAACATACAGCGATAGATGAGTGTGCCATCCTTTGAATGGTCTCTTAAAATAATCCACATTGCTAGCCATAATCATAGTTAGCCCAGCGTTAGGTTACATTAGACAATAAGCCTTGACAAAATGCCCCGCACCACCCGAAAGTAATTCATATGTTGTCTAGGAAATATCCAAAACTTAAGTTAATTTACAAAAATAGCTGTCACGGTCCCGCAGAGTCAGTGACTGTACATATTCGGACAGTTCTGAACCTTCTTCTGCATCTATGTTTAATAAATCCCTCCTAAAACATGCTAGCTTACGCTTGTCAACATTGCGTCCAGCGCCTCTTTTTGCCTCCAGCTAAGCCCCGCCCACCAAGAAACGTTGCAATGTTTACAAACTTTTAAGGGGTCTATAGAGATGCACCAACACGATAGTCCGATACCGATAGTTTTGGTTCTGCTTTTTATACCTTCTTTTACATTAATGATATTTTTTATTATAATTAATAATTATATTTTTAATTATTATATTTTGAAATAAATGCAAATAAAAACTCCATCTCCAACTCTCTCCATTGCATCAGAGTAACTGGTATCAGTTATAAACATGAACACATGACTTAAATTAATATTAACACTAACTAAATTCTGAAGATTAAAGTTATTTCTTAAGAAGTAACTTTCTTAACTTTCTGAATGTTATTAATTTATATAATTACTATTAATATTAATTACTATTAAACTGGTTTCTTAGCATTTTCTTTACATAAAGCCCAAATTCAGTGCATTTTTCTGCCCTCTTTTGATTGACAGGATATATCGGCTCTGACTATCGGCCGATAGTGTGAAAATTAGCTTTTATCAGCCGATATATGTATATAGAGGTGCATCTCTACTCATTAAGATTATTATAAATAGACTAGGTGATTATTATCATTATATTATCATGACTAGTTGTCATTGGAGGGTCAAGACTGTTGTAATGGTTCCAATGAAGACGAAGATAAAGATTCAATAGCAGAAGATTTATTACGACTGCGATGACAAGCATCATGTGAGACAGAGTGCACTTCACACAAACAATACCGGACACTAAACTGAGGACGAAATACACAGATGATGAACTCAAACGAACAGCTGTGATGATTAATGAGTGTCAATGGTGACTGATGAGTGGCGGCAAATGCACAAAGACACGTGAGAATTGAAAACAAACTGAAGGTCCATGAAAACAGAAACTAACAGATGATAACTGTGACAACTGTTTCGAGAAGGATGTAATAAAATGAGCACTGCTTCATTTTAGAAAATGCTAGTTTGGTGTAGTGAATCTTCTCCACATCGTCCTTGCTTTTGTCATGATGTCTTCAGATGTCGGTAAGGTGACCACCATCAAACCAACCAAATGTGGGACAATGTGGGACATGTTACCAACACTAAAACACAACCTGAAGCTGATATATAATGTCTATCTAACTTAATAAAAACATCTGTATTCTGCATTTCAGCTGATAAAAATACTTTGTTCTTTCGTCCCTTCCAGAAAACACCATTACATCACAATATAACATCACATGTCTTTATTTTCCATGTCATTTAAGTTCAACATCACTGGGCTTAAAGGCAGCAGGCATCACGCAGATAACTATCTATTGAAACAGTTCTGACCAAGTCCAACTAAAATCCAACAAAATAAATAATGAACAAATAAAATATAAAACAACATGAAATCAGTTCATTGATATATTAAGAATATATTAAACCAAAAACTTAAATATTTTTAGAAAGGATGTGAATTAAAGCAACCACAGCAGGCGACAAGTTGATCGATTCTGTTCTCTGAGCACAGCCCAGTCTTTACTTAAAGAACATTTTCTCTTTTTGTTGCCATTATGCCGCCTTGTAAAGTTTAAATTTACCGAATTATCCATTTGTTTTCTGACAGGGAACACATGGAACGAAATCACCGCTCCACATTTTGATTGACAGCCGTCACAACCTATTAGTGACCGTGTTTACTCCTTTCTTTTCAACCATTGGATAGGATTTAAAAAACGGCTGTTGTATTTGTGTAAGGCAGGATGAAAAACTACGCTGCATAAAGAATAGATAAAATGCTTTCTTAAAAAGGCAAAAGAACGCATGCACGTTTTCTTAATACGATCATTAAAAACCAACAGACTGATGAAAATGCGGGACATTTTCTAATATGCCTCGTGCGGGACACGGAGTGAAAACGCTGTGCGGTACAACGCAAAGCGGCACGGGTGGTCACCCTAGATGTCAGCTGTCAAAGAGCATGTGTTAAATGAGGAGCAGAGCTTTTGTCAATGTTGTAGTTAAATTATTTCCCATTAAATTTCCCATGAATTATCTGTCCTGCCACATTTTGAACTTCTAATAACATAAAGGGCCCTATTTTAATGATCTAAACACATGGTCTGAATCACACGGCGCAGGTGCTCTTAGTACGTGTCTGAATCCTCTTTTGCTAGTTTAACGACGGAAAGAATAGTCTGCGCACCCGGCACATGGTCTAAAAGGGTTGTACCTAGTGTATTAATGTGTCATGGGTGTGTTTTGGGCGTAACGTGCAATAAACCAATCAGAGTCTCATCTCCCATTCCCTTTAAAAGCCAGGTGCACTCACGCTATGGCGGATTCGCTATTTACATGGTGGAATTTGCAAGCTGAAAGACTGAACACTTCTCCATTTTAATGGGTAAAATCTTAATTGAATTAATAAAAACAACCATTTTATTATTTTTTTTTTTTCACAAATTCTGTGTGTATTTTCTGGTAATCACATGACCATGCAGTACATGCAGGATTTGTATTTTTGCAGTTTAATATTCACAGACACTAGTCTACATTGAAGTGTACTGACCTGTTTTTTATTTATTTATCAAGCATTTGAAAAATTCCCTCAAATTTTTCATGAATAAATAAAAAGTGCACAGCAATGAAGGGGTGACACTCAATTTCACAACTTAAAA
Source organism: Megalobrama amblycephala (assembly GCF_018812025.1). Taxonomy (NCBI): domain Eukaryota; kingdom Metazoa; phylum Chordata; class Actinopteri; order Cypriniformes; family Xenocyprididae; genus Megalobrama; species Megalobrama amblycephala. Next base: position 40,446,673 of record NC_063055.1, read on the forward strand.
GTAAGTAATTTTGCCTTAAAACTTAATAGGGAATTCACAGGCCTCTCCATAGGGAGCTATACTGGCATCTAGTGGTCACACCATGGAATGACATGATTTTCTTTCTTCGCTCTCACCGGGTGAAGCCAATCTGCTTGACAAATATGCCCTGCGTTCCATTCGGAAGGGCTCATCCCTATGCCCTAATCCCTTCAAAGGGTTTACCCTCCAGAGCGAGAGCTTCGAAGGGATGAAGGGTGTAGGGGTCAAAAAAACTCTTTTTTTGGAACGCACTTCTGCGTCATCTTAACGAGACAATCAAGGAGGAGTAGATTATGCAAGCTGCGCCCTTTGTTTAACGTTAGTTTATTTATTAGGGCCCAAGCGAAAATTCGCGCAGGGCCCTCTTGTTCTTCTAAGGATTATTAGGGCCCAAGCGAAAATTCGCGCAGGGCCCTCTTGTTCTTCTAAGGATTATTATTATTTTTTTTTTTTTTTTTTTTTTTATTTTTTTTCCGTCTTCCGGGGCTTTTTGGGGGCCTTAACATGCTCAAAAACTCTTGAAAATTGGCACACACATTGGAATCCGCGGCCATTAGGACGCCGGAGAGGCTGGTACCCGGGCGTGGCAGGGGGGCTCGACAGCGCCCCCTTGAAAAAAGTCTGAAAATTTGGTCCATATATTAAACACGCTTGCACGTATTAGTATGAAACTCAGTACACATATAGACCTCATCGGGCCGAACAACTTTCGTGCTCTAAGTTAAACACCACGCCAACAGGAAGTCAGCTATTAAGGGTTGTTTGAAAAACGCATGCTCTGGAATTTGATATACTCCTCCTAGACGATTAATCCGATCGCCACCAAACTCGGTCAGCATGAAGTCAAGACACTGATGATTAAAAATTGCCAGGGGATTTTTGATATCTCGAACGGTTTGGCCGTGGCGAGGCAACGAATTTATGGCGAGAAAAAGGAAACAGGAAATGTGTTATAACGTCTGCATACATATATTGATCTTTATGAAACTTCACGAGTGTGTTCGTTATAGGAGTCTGATCACATGGATGTGACTATTGTGAGTCAAAGTTATAGCGCCACCAACTGGCAGCAGGAAGTGTATCACTTTTTGAAATGTTTTGAGATCACCCTCTTATTTTTACCTGATTTGCTTCAAACTTCATCAGTGTAATGTCAATACACAGCAGATGTAGACCTATGACAGGATTTTTGATATTTGAAATATTGTTGCCATGGCAACAGGTCAAACTGTAATAATATTCTTGAGTGTTTTTGAGGCTCTTAACATGCTTCAAATTGCATGAAACTCGACACACACATCAATATTGTCAACCAGTAGACATGGACAAAGCCATAGAAATGGGCGTGGTGGAGGGGCTCAGTAGCGCCACCTTTTGACAAAAGTGGGGGGGTTAGTTTTTCCTACAATCACCAAACTCGGTACACATATTGTTCTCATCAAGCCGGACAATTTTCTAATTTACATTCATTAGCTCCGACCAACAGGAAGTCAGCTATTTTGGTTTGAATGTTAATTTTTTGAAAAAACAGGCTATGAATTTTATACTACTGCTCCTACAGGGTTTATCCAATTTACACCAAGCTTTTTTTAACTTGTTGCTAACACATTGAAGTTGTTTAATTGCAAACGGATTTTGGATATCTCAAACGGTTTGGCCGTGGCGAGGCAACGAATTTATGGCAAGAAAAGGGAAACAAAGTGTTATAACTTCTGCATACATTAATTGATTTTGATGAAACTTCGGCTTAGTCTTCGTTGTACAAGGCTGATCACATGGATGTGACTATTGTGATTCAAAGTCATAGCGCCACCAACTGGAAGCAGAAAATGTGTCACTTTCAGCATACATTGAGATCACCCTCTTATTTTTACCTGATTTGCTTCAAAATTCATCAGAATAATGTTAAAACTTGGCACATGTAATCCTTTGAAAATGGGCAGGGAGGAGGGGCTCTATAGTGGCACCTTGTAGTGCAGTAAATGTGGAGTGAATTTGACATAGTCCTTTGATGTTTAACCGTTTTAAGTGCCTATTGCCCGCTGTGCACAGTTGCCCTGAAGCCACCGGGGTGGCGGTGCCACCGGGCTTGGGCCCGCCATCGCTGCTCGCAGCTATATTTATTATTTTTTTTTTTTTTTTTTTTTTTTATTTTTTTTCCGTCTTCCGGGGCTTTTTGGGGGCCTTAACATGCTCAAAAACTCTTGAAAATTGGCACACACATTGGAATCCGCGGCCATTAGGACGCCGGAGAGGCTGGTACCCGGGCGTGGCAGGGGGGCTCGACAGCGCCCCCTTGAAAAAAGTCTGAAAATTTGGTCCATATATTAAACACGCTTGCACGTATTAGTATGAAACTCAGTACACATATAGACCTCATCGGGCCGAACAACTTTCGTGCTCTAAGTTAAACACCACGCCAACAGGAAGTCAGCTATTAAGGGTTGTTTGAAAAACGCATGCTCTGGAATTTGATATACTCCTCCTAGACGATTAATCCGATCGCCACCAAACTCGGTCAGCATGAAGTCAAGACACTGATGATTAAAAATTGCCAGGGGATTTTTGATATCTCGAACGGTTTGGCCGTGGCGAGGCAACGAATTTATGGCGAGAAAAAGGAAACAGGAAATGTGTTATAACGTCTGCATACATATATTGATCTTTATGAAACTTCACGAGTGTGTTCGTTATAGGAGTCTGATCACATGGATGTGACTATTGTGAGTCAAAGTTATAGCGCCACCAACTGGCAGCAGGAAGTGTATCACTTTTTGAAATGTTTTGAGATCACCCTCTTATTTTTACCTGATTTGCTTCAAACTTCATCAGTGTAATGTCAATACACAGCAGATGTAGACCTATGACAGGATTTTTGATATTTGAAATATTGTTGCCATGGCAACAGGTCAAACTGTAATAATATTCTTGAGTGTTTTTGAGGCTCTTAACATGCTTCAAATTGCATGAAACTCGACACACACATCAATATTGTCAACCAGTAGACATGGACAAAGCCATAGAAATGGGCGTGGTGGAGGGGCTCAGTAGCGCCACCTTTTGACAAAAGTGGGGGGGTTAGTTTTTCCTACAATCACCAAACTCGGTACACATATTGTTCTCATCAAGCCGGACAATTTTCTAATTTACATTCATTAGCTCCGACCAACAGGAAGTCAGCTATTTTGGTTTGAATGTTAATTTTTTGAAAAAACAGGCTATGAATTTTATACTACTGCTCCTACAGGGTTTATCCAATTTACACCAAACTTTTTTTAACTTGTTGCTAACACATTGAAGTTGTTTAATTGCAAACGGATTTTGGATATCTCAAACGGTTTGGCCGTGGCGAGGCAACGAATTTATGGCAAGAAAAGGGAAACAAAGTGTTATAACTTCTGCATACATTAATTGATTTTGATGAAACTTCGGCTTAGTCTTCGTTGTACAAGGCTGATCACATGGATGTGACTATTGTGATTCAAAGTAATAGCGCCACCAACTGGAAGCAGAAAATGTGTCACTTTCAGCATACATTGAGATCACCCTCTTATTTTTACCTGATTTGCTTCAAAATTCATCAGAATAATGTTAAAACTTGGCACATGTAATCCTTTGAAAATGGGCAGGGAGGAGGGGCTCTATAGTGGCACCTTGTAGTGCAGTAAATGTGGAGTGAATTTGACATAGTCCTTTGATGTTTAACCGTTTTAAGTGCCTATTGCCCGCTGTGCACAGTTGCCCTGAAGCCACCGGGGTGGCGGTGCCACCGGGCTTGGGCCCGCCATCGCTGCTCGCAGCTATATTTTATTTTAGGTTTATCGCATGTAGGCTATATTGTATATATGTATTTGAAACATTTGAATGGACTGATAAAGGGAGCTGTAAAGTTTTTTTGTTGAAGTACAATGTCGTTTTGACCATAATAATGTACCAAATCTAACTCGTATAAATATTACAGTAGTACATAAAAATATTATACATACCTTTATAGTTAAAATCGAACTCCTAGCCTCCTTTACCCATTCTGTGACGTCAAACTTCCCTGTGCAAAGGATCATGGGGGCCAGAAGTGTCCATCAGTTGTTCCCTTCGAAATCCTTCATTCCAAAGGGCCCTTTGAAGTGGCCAGTTTTGAGCACTTCGGTTTGGAACGACCCTTCAATATGGCGGCCATGATTATTTTCACTCCGAAGTGCCCTTCGGAGGGCGATATATCCCGTTTGGAACGCACTGTGGATTTCAAAGTCATTTCAGGTGTCCGGTCACTTTTTGATCGGGCAGAACACAAGTGTGACTCTCAAATGAGATGGAAATGTTAGTATGATTTCTATTTCTGCAGCATGACATATCATTTAATAATCATTTAAGTTATGTTTTGAATTCAGCTCAAAAGTAGGTGATTATCAGATTATTGTTTATGGCCAGATGTGTAAAACCATGAATAAGAGCATGGGTGTGATAGTATTTTAACATCATTTTATTGTGTTTAGTCACAGAATCTCATGTTAAGAGCCGAACATGCCCTGATGCATGATGGTTTCTCTCATACTGCGCTCCAGTCCTGCTGTTCTGAGCTTCACAGATTGAATGGAAAACGGTCATCATGGGTAAGAGAATATTTGATTCTATATGTTTGCTCCTTAGTTTTATGAATTACCATTCCTATAATTGCTGTAAATTAATCATAAATATCTTGACAATAGGAAGTTCGTTCAGAGTAGCCCGACCGATATGGGTTTTTGGGGGGCCGATACCAATATTAGGGAGTTAAAAAGTACGATATGGATATTTTGTCCAATATTCTTTGTGTATAATCAAACACAGTTTTAATGATAATTCAATTTTAAGTGATAATATTAACCGTCAGTACATTTTATCATGGTTTATCATGAAACCGGTAATCATCCTATCCCTAGATATGATCAAGCCAAACTCCTCTCGGATATATGTTAGGGGTGGGAATCATTTGGTACCTCATGATTCGATTCAAATCCATGTCCACACCAGTCAACTGTGTTTTAGCTGTTACATAAACCACCTTTTTAGCTTTTATTTTGGTTTTGTTTCCTTTCTCTCCCTCCTCTTTTCATCTCTCTCACTCCTGTCTTTACACGTTTCACAGGATTGATTATAAATCCTTGTGTGTGATTGGAGCGCAGGAAGAACTGCTGGGCCTCAAGTCTTTTGACTCAAATCATTTGAAAGCTAAAGAATGCATGAATTAATCAGGAACGGAAATTAAATAATTAAACTTTGATCTTCATTTTAATTTGAAGTTTTTTAACCCCCTAAACTCATTCCTCAGGTCTTTATTCTGGACGTCATTCACCCGTTCAGTTTTTACAGTCAGACATCAGCCTTCTTAAGATTCTTCAATCTATTCGCTATAAACAATATTTCAAGGAAAAAAAAATATAAGTTTGATTTATTTTGTATCATTAAACTGAAGAATGTAATAGTTTAAGTATTTCAGTGCAATATTTGAATCTGACTCAATAAGTGCAGTTCACCTTTATTCCTCATGGTGGCGATGTCTGATACACAATGATGACGTGATGTTTCGCTCATAATTACCGCAGGCATAAAACTGAAGAATACACGAGTATCACCAACAAAACTTGAAATGGCTCGGCGATTTACTGCAGATCAAGTTCTGAACGCAATCAATTATTACTGTCACTGATGGTTTTGATTGTGATCAAAATGATCAAAATATTGATTTTTGAAAATTAGTTTTTGGTTGAGATCACAAATATGAGTCCGATGCTGTATGTACTGGAGAAATGAGCTGATGAGGACAGTAATGATGAGAAAAAACATCAAATTTAACCCTTCAGAGATAGAAAAGTTATCAGAATACGCTTTATTTTGTTCTTGTGTAATTGTTATTAAAATATCAGGAGAGTTGTATACTATTGCGGTAGTTTGAGATCTGTCTGTGTTAGATATAGATCCGGGTCACTAAAGACCCCGGTGAAACATTCATGCATTGAAGGGTTTAAACCAGCTCTGACAAAAACACAACAAACTCTGAGTGACTCTTTATTTGCATTTACTGACTTCACCAGCATGAAAACCTCCACACAGACGGAGAAAAACAATCCTTTAACTCGGTTCAGGACTCAGAGACCAATTCAAAACTAACTCTTTTAGTCTTCTGCAGTTGTAAGTTTGTTTTCAGCTCTGTGTGCAAGTCTCATAGCCGAGAGGAACATGCATTTGACATAATAATGCACATTATAAAGTTCAACAATTCAAATGAATACAAACAAATGAATGTTATTTTATATAAAGGTATCAAACTTATAGATCCTTATCGATCAATACTGGAACACAATAATAATAATAAGCTTCCACAGCTAGTGTAATATATCACAATGCCATCACTTCCAGCAAACAGAAAACCTTATTCACCTCAGAACTTTTTTTGTTCTTGTAATTGCACTTAATTTAGTTTTTCCTCACTCGCCGACTGCATTTATTAATTTTACGCCTCAACAAACAAAATGTGACTTTCATGGCAGCATTTGCTTGTTGATGCAGCATGTTTTCTGTTTCCTGAAATTGTAATGCTCATATAACCATGTCAAAAATGTTTAATAAAAAAACAAAACAAAAATAAAACAATTGGACAGAAAGAGACACGAGCTTTCTCACAACTGTTAACAATACTATCAATATCACATGACCTCCTACCTCACCAATAACACACACTGCTTCCGTGTCTCTGAGTTTTTGTTCATATCGAGGCAAAAGAATGATAATTCTGGCTTCCAACCATTTAACGAAAAATAACGTTTTCTAAAACCCCTGAATTTGCAATTAAGATCACTGACCTGACGAATTCAGCACAATCTGTTTCATTTCTCTAATAATTCGTATTTCCACACCCTAGAAAACAGAATGAATGTCTTCTGTACTTATTGCTGCTGCTAAGTTTAAACAAGCCATCCGCTGTTCTTCCTTAAGGAGTGAGAAAAATAAAATACGACAACTAAACTAAACTAGGATTCTCTCTTGAAGGAACACAAAGGCACTAATGGTCAGAATGAAGATCATAAAGGAAAACCAATCCAAACGGAGGGAAGGTAGAGCAGGAAGAGCTTCTGATCCTCTGGACGACCGAACGCTGTACCGACACTTGGCACAATAGAGAGAGAGAGAGAATTACAGCATTCCAATTTGGAATTAATTCATTTGCTCTTGTACAGAATGCAGAAGGTCAGTGATCCGCGTAAAGCTTGAGCGAAGGTGCTTGAAATGAAGAAAACACGTTACAATAACGCTGTACGTCAACTTAACTCATCCAGGTTCATGTCTGAATATACTGTTGCTCACATGTTCGTTCATAATACATTAACTTGAAAGTGTAAAGAAATGAACCTGGATTAATAAATGCTGTATTGTTGATTCTGAGGCGTAACAAGAAGTCTATTCGGTTGGCTGGTTTTACTTCCGGTCAGATTAAGCCACAACGTGACATTTTCATTTGTTCACTCGGTTGTGTTTAAAACATGGCTATAACATGAATGTGAGAAGCATAACATTTCAGTAATAATCCTACAGATTCCTGTCATAAAGCCCGGGAGAGTTATGATTCTGCGTACGACACTCTTATAACAGTAGTGTGAAATAATAAGTGAACCTGAACACCTCAAACTATAGACTGATATAATAAAAGCAATAGAACTTTATATTAAAAAAGTAGGTTTAAAATCTCAAAACACAGATGAACGTTTCAAGCCCGTTTTCTTTTCTTTTGACTGAAATCGACTCAATCAATCAAAAGCATTAAAGTTTTCATGACTTTGTGAGCTCTGGCTTCCTGTGTGTGAAAACAACACTTCCTGTGTGTGTATGTGCTTTACATATCCTGCTCGTCTGCAGAGTGTACGATGGGAAAATATGAAAAGACCATAAAATCTGCGAGTTTCCGAAGATTACTAATAAAGTAAAATAAAACACATGCCATCCAGTATTTCTCTCGTAAGTCCAAGAAAGGTTACTGTGGATTTGTAGGCAGTGGAGGAATGTGTGGTTCCCAGCTGAACATTACTGCAAATTAAAAACAAAGAAACAGCAGCAGTTAGATTATGCTTTAATGCACACGGCGTTTGCGTCAGTGGAAAAGCTGTTAGTCACCCAGAGCGAACGGCCCGTGTTACGAGAAGATAGTGTGAAGCCAGAGTTTCTCACAAGCACTGAAAACCTCAGACCAATCCCAGCATGCAGTTTGTGTCAATGCTTGTAAAAGGTAAAAACACAGAAAACGAACTTCTCTCGGCCAGCCGAAGACCAACTATCAATTTAATTGCTGATTTCGGTAACACTTTACTTAAAGCCTTTACATATTATAATGCAGCATAAAAATATTTTTTGTCCCTTGATTTAATGCATTAATTATGCACCTTGTAATGCAGTTTATGAGCTCATGAATAATTGTGACCACTTTATAATACTTACTGTTACATGCATTAAATGCATTAAAACTCATGACAAATAACCAATTTCAGATGGAAATAAAGCTGCAAGCAGCAATTATCAGAGCCAAGCACAAAGAGCATGATCAGTCATGAACAATTAAAGACTTTAACATGAATTTAGGCAAAATTGCTGAAAAATCATAAATATTGTCACTGATAATAAAGATTTAATGGTTAATTTTTTTCTGTGCAGGTATTCTCAGGTCCTGGTTGTCGTAACACACACCACGGCTGGTCAGAATAGGCGATAGAGCCTCATGTTCATTTTGACGTGCTCTTTGTTGAAATTATTCACACGTTATTCGAGTTTGACGAATCGACTTGAATTCCATGCCTTTTTTCGCCATGGTCTGAAGATGATCTGGTTCAATCATTTGACTGTCAAGGAGTTTAAATGTCTTTTTTTTTTTTTTATTCAAAATGGCCAAAAATTGCAACTTTGGACATTTGGTGGCGCTAGAGACTCCAAAATTGCTATAGTGACAGTTCAGACTGACCTCTGTCTTTGTGCCAAATTTCATAACTTTTCCGCAAGCGGTTCTATGGGCCAAAGAAGAATACGGAAGAAGAATAAGAACAGCAACGATTACAGTCGGTTCCTGCACACCTTCAGTGATTGGCCCCTAACAAGGAATCTGCAAATATTATAATGCATTTTAACTTTGGTTACAGTTATTTATGAAATTATATAATGCATTATAACATTCATTATGTATACCTTTATAATGCATTATAAATAAAGGCTTTAAGTGATTTTTAATTGGGGAATTTAAGTGTTTTCTGGTTTCTCAATCAGTGTTTTATAAAGCTGAAACTGATTCAATGATTCGTATAAATAATGGATTAATAAAAATAGTTTGACAAATGAGACGTTTGTCTTTTTCTGCAACAGTTCAATTAAAAATGAACGACAATAATCTGGTGAGGCACGCCGGGAACGTACGAGTTTCACGTTTCATTTTGAAGTTCCTAAAATGTGTGCTGCTCCTTTTTAAATAGTGATTCAGAGAAGCCGTTCATGAGCCTGTCTGAAAACCCTAGTCGGTGTTGACCGCTTCAGTCGTGTTCATGACACAAACACACGAGTGAACTCCTTCTATATGGAGATGAGAGCTTCATTTCATACATTATCTACTGACGGATTATATATGATCGTTTTATCAACAGCATTAGCCATATGCATCACTGATTTAGGATAAATGTCAGAAAACTAGCCTGAAATCTTTTGTTTGCCTCTCGTGATTGTGTCAGAAGACAGAAACGACAGATAAGGCCTCGCTAATGTTCATCTGCACTGTAAATACACAAACAGCCTTGCGTTATGACATCACTACGAGCATGTGACAAGCCCTTCACCACGACATCACCGTGTGTCAAGTGTGCTCCAGTAAACGCGAGACGTGTTAAAGCTCTCAGAAATAGACATCTACAAATAAGCAAGCCGGAATCCCATTGGCCGATTTACGATCGCGCGTCGTTTCCCGCCTGCCTCGCGAGTGACATCGCTGAAAACGCTCACACTCCAACCCGTCGTGTCAATGCTAGTTTTGATTTCTCGCTAAAACAAAAGCGGCACAATTCAATGGGTTTTCCTGCGTCAACAAGGCAGGGAGGAGGTTTGCATATCTAGTGTGTTGGGGCACGTAAACACAAGTCACCTGATCGGACGGGCTGCTGATTTCAGAGGCAGGAGAGAGATGGACACAATTTAACATGGCTAGCTCTCTCTAGCACGTCTAATCTAGAGACGTAAACCTGTGCAGTTCGGTTTGGTGCCGCTGGCAGAAACACTTAGACTAAACGTTATATCATTCTGCCCTAAGCTAGCTCTACAACATGCACCTGGCTATGAGAACGCTAGCAGACCCTATTCAGCCCTAAACACACGGACACAGAGCAAGCAAGAGCGCGCGAGTTGAGCTTTGTACATGAGCGAACGCAGCCGCGGCTTCAGTCGCAGTAGATCTTGTACTTCTCGCTGCAGAACACCAGCGGCATTCCCACATCGGTCTCGCCGCGGGCGTGACTCACGCTGGACGGGGTGGGTTTGGTGCGCGAGTAGCCGCTTCTGGTGCGAGCGTTGGCTCCGCCGCGGCGGGTGTGCTCGTGGTCGACCTCCAGGTCCTCCAGCCGCTGCGTGAGCGCCAGCTTCTGCTGAATGGCCATGCGGAGGAGAGAGTTGAGCGTCTTCTTCTCGTCCTCCGCGGCTGCCAGCTGCCTCTGCATCTCGTCCAGCTGAGTCACGTACTCGTCACAGCTGAGAGACAGAAACAACACAATCATCACATTGGTAAAATACTCTGTACTAACATTTAAATTAAATTGGACCTATTATGCTTTTTCATCTCTCTTTAGTGTGTAATGTTGCTGTTTGAGCTTGAAGAACTGGGAGTTCTTCTCTATATCAGCGTCAGTGTTTCTGAACTCCATCTTGAGTTTCTTCACAATATTCCTCATTTAAATAATTCATAAGCAGAATAAAGGGGCGGGGCCTGGTTGAGTTAGTTAGCAGTGTGTTGAAACTGGTGGTTATGGTAAGGGGCGGGACATTTCCCAAACACCAATCACAACACACTGCTGCAGCCGACCAATCAGAGCACATTGTGCTTTTCAGAAGGAGGGGCTTCATAGAGACAGGAACTAAACAGAGCGTTACTGACAGACTGGGAAGAGAGGAGCTGCAACAATGGAGAATATGAGGAAAATAATCAACATTCAATCTAGTAGAGCCCAAAAACAACATCAAGACTTTGAGAAAGAGTGTAATAGGTCACCTTTAATACAATGTACTTATTGTGTGCACACATGTTTTTACATTGTACTTATATTTTAAAAATATAAAACTGTCATTAAAATGACTGGCCATTCAAATTGTAAATTGAGACAGGAATTCCTTATATGGATTTATTTACAATTACAATTTTTTATATTACTGATTGTGTCAAGATGGTCTTTTGGCATACTGTACTGTAAATCTCAAACAACGTGCTTCTTTTAGTCAATTTTAGTTTAAGTTTGACAAGTTTCAAGCATTTATATTATAAAAGGTGAGGCAAGACAATTTAACGTTTCTTTTGAGTATACTGATAATGTGTGAAACTGCATTGTCAATGTTGTGTTTTTATTTTTATGTTGATATTTCACCTCGTGAAGCACTTTGATCTGCATTTAAAGTATAAAAAAGTGCTATACAACGACGGTTAGCTGGAAATGATAGTTTATAGTTTTTAAAGGTTAAACATTAATATGTTCTCACACACACCTATCGTTTCAGAAGACATTGATTCCTCGCCTGTGGTTGTATAGATTACCGTCATGCTCGTTTTCGTGTGGTTTTTGAAGCGTCAGCTTTGAGGGTCCATTCACTTACATTACTCAGAGATGGATTATTTTTCTAAAAATCTCCATTTGTGTTCCACAGAAGAAAAAGTCATATACATGTTGGACGGCATGAGGATTAGTAAATGATGAGAGGATTTTCATTTGTGGGCGGAGTTTGCCTTTAAGGCAAACCTGGTTCAACAGAAATACAACACCAGGACAATTTTGGGATTTGATATCTTGTTCAAAGATCACCAATTTGCTTCCTTCATCCATTTGTTCATAAAAAGCCCAAAGTGGTGTTTCAACAGATCTCAGTCTTAATGAGCGATGGATAATCAGGAGATTAAAGCATTCACACATGCAGGAACAGACAGAACGATTAAAGAGCCTCACCTCCCTCAAACTGCAGTATAACTCTATGCCTTACGGCGCAGTGCATGTCTGAACACCACCTGACACGATAATCACTGCCAAACACGCAACCGCCGCCCATCACAAAACACACAACGCATGATTTTCCCAAGGGTGTGATTCATCAGTCCTTCTCTGAAGACGTGAGAATCTGAGAGGTCAAATATGAAACGGTACTTTTAAAAGAGTGTTCTGGATAGTTCTGGCTCTAAAATCTGATGAAATGACTCGAGATCATTTGATTCTAAGCTGTGCACTGCAGATACTATATGGTGTAAACAGCTCTGATAAATGATATAAATAATGATTTAGATTTTAGATTTGTCAGGATGGTGCCTCAAACCTCATTCCTCTACACAGAGGAGTTGTGTTCTGCCTCAAGACACATGCAGTTTTATATTTTAACCACTAGAGGACCAAAGTTAGATAGCTTTACCGTGTTTACATCACCAGACCCAATTCATTTATACAAGTGGAAACGTAGGAATGATTTTGTGCTGTAACATAAACTTGGATCATGTAACATTTACCGTGGTGAATTATAAACGTGTCATTCTTGTTTTGTAAAGATTTTATAATGCTGCCTGTGTTAGTGTTTTTTGCTCATGAGGGATAAAGTGTGATTGTTGGCTGAAACCTGTGCTAGTGTTGAGGAAGAATGAGTTGATTTGAGACGTATGAAGAGTTTTGGTAGTTTTGAATGTGAAGTTAACTGCTGTGAAGCTGAAAGTTGGTCAGGAGAACTGCGTGAAGAGTTTTGAAAAAGTGGCCCAAGTGTTGAAAAATGTGTCCTAGCGATTGTAAAAAAGAACTGTAATAAGATGAGTGAACTTTGATCTCTTAAATCACGAGCCTCAGTCTGGACGCCCACTTGTGTGTATGCCTGAGATTAACGGAGACTGAGGTTTGAGCCACACAAAGACACGACGCCTCACAATAGAAATCAGTGCAGCTTCATTAGCGATCGGCCCCTGGGAACCGCCGCTCTAAACGCAGGGGTCAGGATTTTCCCGGGAAAAGAGGCCGGGGTCACATGTGAACCCATCTGCGGTAGCAGGAGTGCGCGTGAGAGCGAAGAGAGCGGGTGTTATTGTGACACATTCACCTCAGCTGGAATGAACATCATCACAGAGAAACAAAACGAAGAGAGCGAGAAGGAAGAAACACAGACCAGAGCGACTGAAGGAGAAGGTGAGCATGTTTAGAAATCTCCCAGACAGTACAGCAGCTTTCTGATGCTAAACACAATTCCTTATTTCTGACGTTATGAATCTGAGCGAGCAGCTTTAGAGATGTTGGAGACTGTGGGAAAGGGTTCAGCCCCCTCCTGACAGTCTTATTAGCATATTAATACCCAGAGACAAAAGCTGGAGCGTGTTGAAGGGGCCGCGGCGGCTCCGGCTGCTGATGGGAACTCTTCCCCATGAATCGTGTGCTGTAAAAGGAGCGTAGCTGAAAGAACGGTTTCATCTGCGTTTGTTCATTAGCATGTATGAACGTGAACACGGGAAAGGGCAAGTCACGGTTTTGTTCACTCGCTGAAGTCTCAGTGGGAACAGAAGAAAGAAAAAGGAACAAGAACAATATCAAGAAAACGAAGCCTGTTTTTAGCACCGTGAAGTGTCCTTGTATAGGGACCGTTATTTTCACGCCAGTTCTCAGCACTGTAATCAAAAGTGAGGCGTGTTTCCCACAGGGTTCTCTGGACCTCAGTCTTTAGAGTTCACAATTAAGAGCTCCAACCCACGTTCAGTGACCAAATCAAACTGGGTAAATGTCTTTGCATTGACTTATACCTGGACTCACTTTCCAGAAACTTCCCATGGGAAGTTAAGCTGAGGAATTTTGGAAATATTTCAAGTTGTAAACAAAGGAAATTAATTGGAAAGTAGGATAATTCATACAAACTATCATATACTTACTTAAATATGAACATTTTTATTTGGTCATAAGCAGACATGCATGCATACTAATACATATTTAAAAGTGTCATTTTTGACTGATTTATTTGCAACTAAAACTTTAATTGATTTTTTTTTTAATTGAACAACAAAAGAATGTTAAATAAAATAAACATATTCCCTGTGATCCATTCAGGGGTGTGTCCTCAATAGCCCTGCAGTAGTGTGCTGTGCGCTTGTGATCGTGCAGGGTAGAAATTCAACTGAATTTGCATTAAAGGTGCCATCGAATTGAAAATTGAATTTACCTCGGCATAGTTGAATAACAAGAGTTCAGTACATGGAAATGACATACAGTGAGTCTCAAACTCCATTGCTTCCTCCTTCTTATATAAATCTAATTTGTTTAAACGACCTCAGAAGAACAGGCGAATCTCAACATAACACCGACTGTTACGTAACAGTCAGGATCATTAATATGTATGACCCCAATATTTGCATATGCCAGCTCATGTTCAAGGCATTACACAAGGGCAGCCAGTAACGTCTGGATCTGTGCACAGCTGAATCATCAGACTAGGTAAGCAAGCAAGAACAACAGCGAAAAATGGCAGATGGAGCAATAATAACTGAAATGATCCATGATATCATGATATTTTTAGTGATATTTGTAAACTGTCTTTCTAAATGTTCCATTAGTGTGTTGCTAATGTACTGTTAAATGTGGTTAAAGTTACCATCGTTTCTTACTGTATTCACGGAGACAAGAGCCGTCGCTATTTTCATTATTAAACACTTGCAGTCTGTATAATTCATAAACACAACTTCATTCTTTATAAATCTCTCCAACAGTGTGTAATGTTAGCGTTAGCCACTGAGCACTATCAAACTCATTCAGAATCAAATGTAAACATCCAAATAAATACCATACTTACGCGATTAGACATGCTGCATGACGAACACTTTGTAAAGATCCATTTTGAGGGTTATATTAGCTGTGTGAACTTTGTTTATGCAATGATAGAGTCGTGAGCTCAGGAGGGGGCGGAGAGCGTGAGATTTAAAGGGGCCGCAGCCTGAATCGGCGCGTTTATAATGATGCCCCAAAACAGGCAGTTAAAAAATGTAATTTTAAAAAAATCTATGGGGTATTTTGAGCTGCAACTTCACAGACACATTCAGGAGACACCTTAGACTTATATTACATCTTGTAAAAAAAACGTTTGATGGCACCTTTAAATCTGGTTCTTTTAACTTCATTTAAAGTGCCCCTATTATGGATTTTTGAAAATGCCCTCTCATGTAGTGTGTAACAGCTCTAAGTGAATGAAAACATCCTTCAAAGTTTTTAATCTGAAAGTGCACCGGATATAAAAGTTATTGTCTCTCAAAAGTAAGAGTCAATTAAACGAGTCGTTTGTGAAACGAATCCAAAGCCGTTTTGTTGTGACATCACAACGAAACATTATCATATTACCCGCCCAGTTATTGCTCGTGCAGACACCAGGGAAAATTATTTTGTTCAACAATACCACAGCAGTGTTTGTGTTCCCGTCATTTACTGACGACTGCTTCTCAAACCTCGGGGAGTTTAACGCTGGATTCACAAAACGCTTGGTCTTAAAATATTGATCAGTGCCCAGTTTATTTGGACCAGCTTGCTCCTCTAAATCTCAACCTGTGAGTATGATTAATAATTGATGTTTATATTTTCTAGTGTTCGTTCAAACTTCGTAGTTTTGTATATTATGTTGTCTGTATGTTGTGTAACGTACACATCTCGTGCTAACTGGCTAACTCACGTTTCTGTAGTTCTGCTATTCAGATGTGTGTCCAATATTGTCTAAAAATGTGTGGATTAATGCAGCTTGTCTTATTATGTGGAGTAATGATCAAGGATGGAGCACGACTTTTGTTTACAAAGTCTAATGCATTATCAGCTATTCACGTCTGTGCTCGACTAACATGGGACTTTACAACATACAAAACAAACAGTTTTTTCCTCTGTGTTTTCATTATTACAGTATAGTGGAGCTCTACCTGTATTGTAATAGGATGTTAAGATGCTAGTCCACCCTAACTAGCTCAAGTATTCTCTGTAAACACTCATTGTGATGTCAAACAATTATATAGTCTTTTTCTTTGCTAATAGTTATGATGTAAAAGTCTGTACACATCTGGCCTAAATGTTTATCTTATGTTAGAGGTTTTCAGCTTCTCTTGGCGTTCTGATACAGTTCCCACAGGTGCTCCTACATAAAGTATAACAGTGACGCTGCTGTCACGTCTTATAGCAAACTAAAGTGACACTTACCATAGAGAAACGTCCTGCTCCAGTCGTGATAATGAATCCGTTTCTGGTTGATCGACTACTTCAGACGTTTCATCGTCGGACTCGGGCTCGAATTGATACAGTAAAATCTTTGCTATCTTTTCTGTCCATATATTGTATACAAGGTCTTGTGAACTGATAGCTGTCATTCAGATATGGCAATGGGCGTGCGGTGCGCGCAGTAGACCAATCACAGAGGACTTGGTCATCTGACCAATCAGAGCAGTGTAAGCTCACGGAAAGGAGGGGTTTAGAGAGACTGATTCTTCAAACTGCTTCTAACGAATCGTTTACGAATCATTGAGAAATGAGGTGAAATTAAATGTATATTATGAGAAAACGAAAGTGTTTTTTGACCTTGCATGCATGTAAACCTGTTGTAGGAGACTCCCAAAACAATATTAGGAACTTTATAAAAAAGCATAATAGGGGCACTTTAAGTTCCCTGTTATAGGCTAAGCTGCAATTTTGCAAATTTCCAGTTTATTCCCATTAATTCCTGTTAATTCCCATATATTCCCGTTAATTCCCATATATTCCCGTTAATTCCCATATATTCCAGTTAATTCTCATGAAAGTTGATGGCGTTGAAGCCATTGATGGCGTGTACGTGATTCTGCAGCATATGGCGTCACGGCTTACAGTGTGTTTGGGAAGACTTAACTGTAGATTAGTCTTATCTGCTGGTTCCCATCACTGAGAGTCTGTTCTCACAAGATACACGCATGAAATATCCTAATCTGGTCAAAAACGTCCATCTGACCTGCATGGAAAATGACCAGCAACAGAGAAATTTCTCATTTACTTGTTACAAACAATCTAAAAAAAACCTCTTGAATATCTTTCATTTATTTTGACAATAAAAAATTCACTGCATTACATTACGACAAGACTTTCCAGTATTACGGACTCTACCGTTTTTTAAGGCTGGAATAGATCTTATCAGGTAGTGATATTTAATATTTGGATAGCCATATTTAATATTTGACAGGAGAGAAAATGGATCGTGCGAGCTGAGAGAAGGTTTGTGGTCCCTGGAAGAAAGTTTTGTATACTTTATAATAGATAAATTCATCTGGTGCAAATGTCAGTGAGCAAACTGAACAGAATATAAAAATGTCTGCACTGACTTGCAGCTGAACCTTAAAGTGGACTCAAACCTGTTTTTATTTGCGATACCGTGTCCACATTACATTCACACGGTTTTAAAACGATCTGAATATTAAATGTAAAGAATCATAATATCTCTAAGACAGGAACACACCCCAAAAAAATTATATTTCATAAGTAAATCCATTATTTTACTTTACACTCAAGTAGTAAAATTACATATTTTTCTTAATTTCCTCACTTGTAAGAGCTAAAGATTTAAAGAGGAAAACTGCATAGAGACCTTTATAACATTTACAAATCTGTTTCATTACAAATCTAGTGAAATACTGTAAGCATCTGTCCACAAAAATGCTGGAGATTATGTGAAAGTGGAAAAGTGTAAGTGGCACAGGTTGTGTTCACAAATGTATGCATTCTCTCAACGGAGACGCTCTGAGATCACGAGCTGATCGCGCGCTTCACGCTGAAACCTGCAGCACAACACACTATACACTAACTCTGATATGCGCACTAATAACCCATATCGAGTCTTTCATTTCAGTTTGATTCACAGATGCTTTGCCAAAGCAATGTTAGAGATCTACAAGTAGTGTCAAAATATTTTTGGTTCATTATGAAACTGGTGGGACAGATTAGACACAAGGGAGTAATTGAATATTTTGTCATTTTTGTCAGGAAACCATTGGAATTTCTTATATTTTTTTGTCTTTATAGTTTCTAAATGTGTTTACGCAGCTGTTTGTCATAAAGATTAACAATGGTAGTGATGTTTTCATCTTTGGTCTATAATTAAACAGTTAAAAGTCTGGATACTACAGGCGAACAATCGATGTCATAAAGGAAAAAAAAGTGGAATTAAAGGCTGTGAAAGCCTGGATTTTCATGAGTTTTTCTTCCATGCATGTTCTAATACCCTTTGAGAGATGATCAATCTGATGAAAGGAATCAGTTACACTGTCCATTTTTCCCTATAAATATATGGATCTTTTTGTTGCTGTTGTTAATCAGTCTAAACTCAGTGCTTTACTGTTGATTATGGATTTCATTGGTACAAAATGCATTATTGGTAACTGCTTCTATTTGTAAAATACAATGAAAATATCATGACTGTTATTAGTTTGTCATGTTTTTGACAGGACCCAGACAAAAGCCAGGTCGTGGTGTTGTTCTGCTGATCTAAACTGTGCCGATACTGTATGAGAACAGAGGAGGAGATACAGGAGTGTGTCATAACACCAAACACACTATTTTGAGAATGTGTGTGTGTGTGTGTTTATAAATGTATGGCAGTGCGCGTCTCATACCGAGTGGCAAACATGGCTCTGAGCGAGGAGAAGGTGGCCGCGTCCTCTTTCAGGGCTTTGAGCTCGTTGCGAAGCTTCATCATGGTTTCGGTCACCATGGCCTTCTCATTCTCATATTTGCTCTTCAGGTTGGCCAGCGCCACCTCAGCGGTCTGAAAAACAAACACGCCGGCAATCAGAACTGAATCAAATTGTGAGATGTGTGTCATAATTTACAGTGATTACTAAAACATGTGTAGGCTCTGCCCCACTGATGTGACGACGAGGGTGAAACGCTGACCTGTTTGTTGGCCTTTAGGACGGTTCTCAGTGTGGCTATCTGCTCCCTCTTGGTGCTGAGGAGGGATTTGAGTTTGAGAATCTCCTCCACGCTGGCTTCCTGGTCCCGGTCGGCCCCAAGCCCCAGTTCCAGAGAAGCCATGCGCTGGCGAGAGAGCTCTGTGGTGCGGTCCACCGCTAGCTGCAGGTGTCTGATCTGGTCGCGGATGATAGCCACCAGGTTGTAGATGTTCATGGGCTCTTTGCGGGGATCAGCCACTGGGGACGGAATGGAGGAGACCGGAGATGAAGCTCCGTCGCCGGTGTCGGCAGTGGGGAAGAGGCCACGGGTCAGCAGGATGGGAGAGCGGCGGCCGCGGCCATCAGGGCTGCACCAACCCGTGGTCTGCGTTCCGTTAATCCCGGCTTTACCTTCGCGGTAGTAGTCGAGCATGATGCGGTTGGGCGTTTCGTTGTTGCACATGCAGACGTGATGATACAGGTTGGCTAGTTCCTCGCTGAAGGTGGCGAGCTCGTCTTGCGCGATGTTAAGGCTGCCCTGGGATTCGCCCGCCACTTCGCTGGCCTGACGAAGCTCTTTCTCCATCCGCGCCAGCTGCTCGCGGTCGGCTCGACTGCTGCGCTCCAGAGACGTGAGCTGCGCACTCAAAGACGCTACCTGGCTCTCCAGCTGCGCCCGCTCCTCCTTGTATTGTGACTGACAGGCTGAATGTTCCGCCTTTAATGTTTTGAGCTCCTCCTTCAGTTGACTCGCCTCAGACACTGCGACCTGTGGAGTCAAACAAAGAGCATCTTAAATGTAACGTGCCGAAACCAGTGAACTGCCTCGCTGTCTGCAGATTCAGGTCAGTGCTGGGTAGATAACTCGTAGATTACAAGATGAAGTTACGGATTACAAATTACATGACAAAATTACTAGGGCTGGGTATTGAAACAATTTTCACGATTCGATTCGATTACTATTCACATGCTTTCGATTCAATTATGATTTAGATTCGATTCGATGTCGATTATTTTGGATGTAGTATTTCAGTTACAGTACATGCCAAATTTTCTAGAGGAAAAAAATCTCTCAACTAATGCTGTAAACTACACATGAGAGTCAGCTGGTACTACTGTAATAATATTGAAGGTTAAATGAACTTATTTATACACAAACACTTAAATTACACTCAATGATGGTTTTATTATAAATAAAGTTTAGCATTACATAATCATATTTCTACTCCAATTCATTTTTTTGAAATATAAACATTTAAATCGTGGCTGTCATAACTGATTCATTCAATCATGCATTAAATATTGAAGAACATTATAATGAATATGTAACGGTGCATAGCTATATTTATCAGAATGCTGCTCTCTAGAGTCACTTTTCTAGCTGACTAATGAGTTTATGGTCTCTGAATATGTTTTTCTGAGGTAAATGTGACGTCACGTGACATTGAAGCTGTTTTATTGAGTCTTTCCGAGGTTGAAGCACTGATTGAGCGATTACACGAGACATGATACGGATTTCAGTAAGTTGTACTGTATATTTTAACATACCTTCAGATGTTCATGTTTATTTCGCTGTAACTGGTATTAAAGCGGAGGAGAGGATGATCACATGCTTCTCTTTAACTGAGGCGCTAAAGCGATCTGTCACGCCACATTAAACAGCGCCAGAACGTTATTTATCTTTTGAATCTCATAATAAGATGGACGTCATTTGAAATCTGAGACTTTGCTTCATATCAAAAGTAACAAAGATTATTGCGATTTATTGGATGGGAGGCGCTACATATTCTGCTCATTCATCAACTGAAAACAGACTAGACTAATCGATTCTTGGGATTTAAGAATCAATATCGGTTCGTAAAAATGAGAATCGATTAAAATTGATAAATCGATATTTTTTACCCAGCCCTAAAAATTACATTCCTTTTATTAATTTAGGCTTGAGCTCAAAATAATAACACAAATGCAGGGTACACAAAATAGAAGGTATAATCCATTTCTAAATAGATATTTTTGGTATTGAATGCACCATTCTGGATGGACTTTTTCTTCTGGCCAGAAATTAAAACACCACTTTAAAGTGATCTTAACATCTGAAGAGACCCTAATTTCTATACCTTGTACTTGCACTCCAGGATCTCGGGGCCGTTGATGTCCACCTCATAGTATTCAGTGTCCTCGTGGCTGTCGCGCTCCTTCTCGTTGTCCAGAGCGGACTGGCGCTCTTTGCTGGCCTGGAGTTTGCGCATGGCACTGAGGTTCTCGGTGAGGCGGCTGACCTTCTCGTGTTGCTCAGATAGAGCTCCATGAGCCTGTTCCAGCTGCTTCTGAGATTCCTGCAGCGTCGACAGCAATGTCACCTTCTCCCGCTCCACCTGGAAAAACAAATATGCATTACAGTTCAGGTACGACAGAAAAGAGTGTTCACAGTGTCACTCGGCTGACACTACTGCTGTCCGCTCTGCTGTTATGGTGATGATGCAACCGATACTGAATCAGTGTTGACTGTCAAGGTCAAATGTATGCGCTAAAAGACAGACTTCTATAAAGCACTTCCCTGCAGTGCTGATTTGGAATTGATGATTGTTTGGAATGGGACGAATCTTATTTAGTTTTACAATAGCCAGTGTTGTGGAAAGTTAGGAAAGTAACTAAATGTTACGTAGTTACTTTTTATGGAAGGTAATGCGTTACTTTTTCTCACCTGGCTGAGGCTCGCTTTTTCCAGGCCTTGCAGGGTTTTTTAATGAGAAGCTAATGCTAGTCACAGTTACGTCACAGTGGTGACAAGTGGAGACAGAATAAGAGAAAAATGTTTTGTTGTGCCTTTGGATGTCAGAATTGGAATGAAAAAAATATAGTCTTAATTTTTATAGAATGCCGTCGTTGAAGATGCCCTTTGAAGCTAAACACACGTTTATGTTGCAAGTCACAGACTTATAACTTATAACATAACATTTTTTTATCTCACTATTCTGACTTTTTTCTTGCATTTGCATGTTTATCTCCCAGTTCATTACTCTCAATTGTGAGTTTATCACAATTCTGAGGGGGAAAAAGTCTGAATAATGATTAAATCTCACAATTCTGTTTGCCTTCTAAGAACTGTGAGATACAAACTCGATATTAACTTTTTTTAATTCTTTTATTCTGTGGCTTCCACAGACTGCTACTGCAGAACTGTCATTTTCTGTTAGGGCTGGACAATAATTCAATATCAATATATATCACGATATAATTTTTTTCGATAACGGTGATATGATTTTTAAACGCATTTCCGGTATTTCGATATATACATTACAGCATCACTGACTTGAGGCGCAGCCGTTAGAAAGAGCAGAACGCGATTGGCTATTTGCGTGATGACGTACAACACAGAGACATGCAGCCACCAGCCAGTGCTCAACAGTTGTACGCCAAGATCAAACGCGAACGCGGCAAGTTTTACAAAATGAGTACAGCTGATGCAAATGAGATGGAACAAGCGTCCACAACTTGATGAAAATATGTGTGCATAACTACACCGTGCTGGTTAATGTTTGGTGCAGGAGAATGTGTGAAATAAAAGCTTTAAACACGGATACTTTATTCTGTATGAGCTATGTGTCACGTGGCTAGTGTTATTAAACTCGTCGCGGAGCTCCGCGCTGAAACCGAGCATATGCGCGCTCCGCCTGTATATCATAAAAACAATCGTATTTTTCATGTGTTCGTATTCAAACTCCAGTTCTGACCGCATCGCGAGCAAAATACAAACAACACTCATGTGCTGCTGTGCTGAGGGAAACAGCCTACGGCTTGCGTATTTGAACGCAGCTAGAGCAGGCAGAGGTGAATGAGCAGCACTTTTGTATATTTTATTTGAATATTTTCAAATAAAATATACAAAATTATTTGTATAATAATTTGTATAACAAAATTATTTGTATATTTCACTTTTGTATTTTATTTGAATTCTCCGCTGTAATGCGATCTCATGCGAACATATTTTCCATTTGTGCTGGTAGATTACAGCAAAACAATCCATTTCCGAGAGAAGTGATGCTTCCTCATGCATAATACTGCAATTATAATCTTATGCATACTACAGCGCAGTGATTGGATTAAATGAGCTTTATGTCATGAATATATGTCGAGATTCGCTCGAAATGCTCTATGTCAGCATGTTCGACCATGCCCATACTTGGGCCGAAAGTACACGATTACGTCAGATTTTGTGTTGTTGCTCCGACTCAGCTTTTCAAACAGGAAGACAGAAATCGCTCTGAAAAATGCAAAAATAACTATTTTTCACTTATGAATAACATTGAGTACCTTTAGTGTTTTCAATGATGTGCAGCCTATACATATCTGTTTACATCTCAAAAAAAGTGTTTTGGGGTTTCATGACCCTTTAAGAATAATAAAATCAGCCTACGTTATAGTTTAATGTTAAAGATATTAATATTACTAAAGTGAGTGAGTCTTATGTTTATTTTTATGTTTGTATGAAGGCTAAATACAAATAAAAGCTGAACATAAATTTATTTGTACTGTTTTTATTTCTAAAATATTATATAGTTTTATAGGAAGAGATTTAATAGATTTGGCAAATTCATTTTTCAGACGTTTGTAGGTACAGACATCCGTTGTGGCCGTTCTTGGCAGTTTTTCTGAGGCTATTATATAGTTCATATCGATATCGGAATTATATTGTATCGACCGAAATTAAGAATTATATCGTGATATAAATTTTGGCCATATCGTCCAGCCCTATTTTCTGTCATTAAAAATCCTTAACGTGTTAAAATAATTTACTTGCAAATTACTGAAGCGTGTGAAATTGTCTCATTAACGTAATTTACATCACGCAGTTAGATGATCTCGGGAGTTTAACACACTGAGCATTTACAGTAGCCCAAACACCTGTAACACTGGTAGGCGGGAAGTTCCTATTCTAACCCTTTAACCAGATTTCGCTTCTCTGTTTGAGGTCAGATCATTTTAAACTGCTAAACTCCAGGAAAGTTTTCATTCCAGTGATCTAGTAAGCAAACTCATTCAAACAATCAGTCCAAAACAGCACGAATGTAAAGAAAACCAGGCTGATTTCATCAGAGATGGCAGAGAGAATAGAGACTCATGTTGTGTTTTCAGTGAATTATTCATTCCAGTGTGTGTTTCGCTTAAAAACACAAGCTCTGTTGAATTCTGTGATTGTTTCTGAAGAGCGTGAGCCCTCATGCATCACGCTGTGTGAAATACAGACTGAAGTCAGACCATCCCACTGTTGGCCAGATGATTCGCAAACTACACTTCTGAGCTAGCTAAAGCAAACCAGCGTCTCGCTAGTAAAGTTTTGATGGATGGGGATTGTAATCAAAGTAAAGATGATTGCGGTGAAGTACAGGAGTCGTACAGTAAACACACGTTAGTCTGTTATATTGATGCACAAACAAACCGTGTATCGACACACTGATCTCATACTGTATGCATAGTCACATTTCAGTACATTCACGTTGTTTCCACACACATTCAGGATATTGTTTGGATTTGTAATGTATATTTCTGTGTGTAGTAATTCTGAATGGATCTGTGTACTGTAGTATATGCAGTCAGGTCAAGGTTGGTTTAGGGTTGTTTTGGCATCTCCATGTGGTCCTGTTCAGTATCGCAACTTGACATGTCTAAAATGTAAACAAGTTAGTTTGATGGATATAGACAATAAAATGAATGTGTTAAACAATATAAATGGTGTATGTTTAATTTCACAATCAATATGAGATTAATCGTGATTAATCACATAAAAGGGGTGCGATTAATCACAATTAAAAATGTTAATCTATTGACAGCCCTACTGCATTTATAATGTAAAGCGTTAATATTTCAAACGACACACCAGGGGAAACTAATTTCAGTGAGTTTAGTCTTCCTGTATCAGGGCGGGACACAGGCTGAAATCCACAGTATCCTTCAGCTATAACTCTTCAAAAGCTCTGCTCTGAACATTAATTACAGGACTTGCTGAAGCGAGCAGCAGTGTGTTAACCTGTACTGACATGACTCAAAATTATGGCTGTTGACATGGGAAAAACCTATTCAACCAACAGAAAGTTTTGACTTGTGGTTTGCGGTTAACAGTTCATATCAAAGTGAGTGGAATACAAAAACATCTTAAATCATTCACTCTCACTGAACTTGGAAACAGTCTGATTTTCATTAAGACTTTATAAGCAAATACTACTCTAGGATAAATTAGATTTTTGAGAAGTTTTGAATAAATTAATATTACAATTGTTAATTAACAGTTATAGAAACCCAGGCCATCTCAATATTATATTACAGTAATACAATATTCAATATAAATATCATGATGATTATTATTTTTATTACTGGAGTCTTTATAATTAATATGGTATTATGCAAGAGTAAAATGTTTCTATCCTAATTTATTCCATTTCATGTGGAAGTTGTAGATGTTCCTGTAAAACTCACATGCCATTTCTCATGAAGGACAACATTCTTTGATTTACTGAGATACCAAAAAAGGTACACATTTTTTGGGTTAAAAAAAAGGAAAAAACATAAACGAGTGTATGATGTCCATCCCTGCTGCTCTGAACACACGGGTATAACTCTGTGTGTAGATGACAATTTTAATAAAAAAATAAATAAAAAATGCATGCAAAAATAGAAGCACATGTTCATTTGAAATGAAATCATGTCATCTCAGCTGGTTTCTGTTGTCTGGAATGATCAATAGGTCATGAGGGATACGAGAGGGTCTGATTACCATAATGGAAAGAGCTGTCTGAAGGAAACAACGGTCTCGTATTGGTTCTGGTGAACAGTGCACATCACCACTGGACAACACACACCCGTGTGCATGGAGACGACCCTTCAGAGGTCAGAGATTGTGGGTTGACTTCCTGACAGATGGCTGAACTGACAGCTCGTTGTGTCAGATGGGGTGCAGCACTAAACAACCTCCACTAACAGGATTAAAGCAGCCCAGCTGTCAGCCAATCAAACGCTGAACACACACTACAGCGCTGCTCGATGTGTGTGTGTGTGGGGGGGGTCTGATTGTGAAGAACTGGGATTTGAAATTTGTGACATTTGTAACACTGAAACCAGCGTTTTCTGTGACGCAGCTTTGAAACTATGTGAAATGTGAAAAGCGCTATTCAAGTAAACTTGAATTTTTTTTGAAAAAAAACATCCCAGGTTAGCTGTGCTTGTTTGCAGGGCTGCACAATTGCGCCAATATTATTATTACATTATTATTAAACATTTTGCCATGTACTTGATGCAGTGATGGTGCCTGGCTGAACGCAGTAATCGTGGTAAATATCTAAGTGTACAGCAGTACCTGCAGCAGCTGTTGTTTCAGCTTCTGGATCTCGGAGATGTTGAGTTCGTTCAGTAGGTTGTCCACGAGGCTGGAGGACGGCTGGAACAGATCTCCTTTTTTGGGCGTGGACACACGGTTGTCGTTGTTGTTGGCGATCTTGTCAAAGCCGTTCTCATAGACGTGGAGGGGTTCGTCGTTGTTGGGCTCGATCGAGGTGTCGTCGCTAAACTTCAGCCCATCGAGGGAGATGCTCAAAGGACTGTGGTACATAGAGTCCCCGATGGTCATGTACTGAGACAACTCCTTCCTTAAGGCGGCCTGTATTAACGGACACCAAGAGATACCGTGAAGTTTGAGCTCACACTGGCAGGAACAGGCATTTTAAACGAGATCAAGACTCAATATTGCCAACCAGCATGAAACAGACACTGGCCGCTTCTCGATATCTGTTCTTTCTTCAGCCCTTCTGTTCTCGTTCAACAGCATCATCAACTGCTGAAGTTCAATCCCAATACTCAAGAACTACTCTTATTAATAAAAACCTGCTCAACTCTTTATTGCCATATTAAAAAGGATCTAAATAATGACATCTAAGTAACATCAATATACACTCATGTACACAGATGCACACTGTCAAATAACATTTGTTTGTGAGGATACGTGTTATTTATTGTGCATTGGGTGGTGATGTCCCGCTACTTAAAATGAACGATCTGTTGGCCAAAACTGAGTATTAAGTTGTGAATTAGAGCAGGGGTTTTCAGTTGTTTAGATGCCACAGAGCCCAAATATGATGAGGGACGCTGGAGTTTTTCCACTTCACTTTTAAGAGCTGAGCTCAACTTCCATAGGAATGAATTGAAAACACTCTGCGCCGGTGGACACACACCATTATGAATGCAATGCCCGTAACGCATTTTACTTTTGCTTTCGAATTAGTGGCGATTCGGGGGCAGCAAGTGCTTGAATGGTGGGTTCATTGTTATTC
The DNA here is from genome assembly GCF_018812025.1 of Megalobrama amblycephala. NCBI lineage: Eukaryota > Metazoa > Chordata > Actinopteri > Cypriniformes > Xenocyprididae > Megalobrama > Megalobrama amblycephala. The sequence continues at coordinate 40,474,165 of NC_063055.1, forward strand.
TTAATAAAAACACAACAACAAAACAACACCATGACAAACTGGCTTAAATAGGTGCTTTTACATTTCGCTTTGAATCCAAATCTTCCGCCATGGTCTTGTCAGTCAGCTCCTCACTCTCGTGATTAATGAAATCTGTCTCCTGCTGCTGATCTGTGCTGAAACTCTCGTTCGGCTCACGCTGCGTTGAGCAGACACGTTAATGTCTATTTTCTAACTGAACTAAATGATTTTTATTACTATAAAAAAAAAATCTAAATGATGGTAAGGAGCGGTGCCGCGGCAACTGATACACTTAAAAATGTACATTATAAATCTATAATTCCTTTCCAATAATTCTTCATTATTTTTTTTTTCTGCTCACTATAGTAATGTGCTATTAAATGTATTTATTTATTTATTTAACTTAAGTCACATTTGATGTATATTAATCAAAATTGTATTTCTTTATTTGAATGTAATTTAATCTATTTAGTAGATTAATAAACTATTTTTATTTGAATCACATTTTTATTCATTCATTTATTTATTGTAATTAATTATTTTAATTTTATTATTTTCATATTTTTTCATCGGATTTGTGGGTCTATGCTTCTATCTATGCTAAGTCTATGTTAAGTCAGTTGTTGATTTCAATCTCAACTAATGCAGAGGTCACACTCCTAATATCATCTAGCTGCAAATAATAATAATAATAATAATAATAATAATTTAAAAAAAAGAAAAATAACTCTTGCCTTCTGCTCCCTCTCAGTCTTGATGGTCTCCAGCGCCTCTCCCAGCTGCCTCTCAGCGATCTCCTTCAGACGGATGGCATCCTCCAGCTGGCTGTTCAGAAACTGGGTGTCTTCCTCCAGACGCCGGAGTTCATGTTTCAGACCCTCAAACTCAACCTACAGGACGCCATCACACACACACACACACACACACACACACACACACACACACACACAGAGAGTGACTAATGCCCATCTCACTTCTGACAGAACTGATGTTTCTGCAGCGTGGCGATGAGTTTATCGTGGCTGGTTGAATGTTACCTGGCCCTGCTTTAAGACAGAAACATGTTTCTGGAGGCTGATGTTCTCCTCCTCCAGCTCGCTGTAGTCCTGCAGCAGACGAGCCTCTCGGATCTTGAACTCCTTGATGTCGTCCCGCAGACGTGACCTCTGCAGCTCCACCATCTGACTGTTCTGAAAGACAGAAGCAGCGTGTGAGTTTCTGCTCGGATATGCAATGAGTGAAGAAGCAGGACTCAAGGATTTTTCTGGCCTGCTTCATTTTTTATTAAACATTACATTTTCTTTACAAAAGACAACCTACAAATAATTTATTCAGTTTATTATTATTTTAGGAGAACTAAATCCTTGTAACAGAGACACTGTATCAGTATCAGTGATTCATAGTTCTTAGTAAAAAGATGCCATTAAACATTTAAAATAGACCGTCTTTATGTTGTTTCTACATTATTTTGGAGATTCAATATGAAAGTATTACAATATTTCAGCATCATTACTCCAGTCTTCAGTGTCACATGATCCTTCAGAAATCATTCTAATATGACGATTTGCTGCTCAAGAAACATTTATGATTATTATCATTATCAGTGTTCAAACATTTTATTTTCAGGATTCTTTGATGAACAGAAAGTTGAAAAGAACAGCATTTATTTGAATCAGAAATGTTTTATAACATTATAAATGTCTCTACTGTCACTTTTGATCAATTTAATGCGACCTTGATGAATAAAAGTATTAAAAAAGAAACTACACTTTTATCCTTTGACCTGTTTGCTTCTGTTTTTCACTCTCTCCACCTCTCTCTCCGTCTTCACTCCATCTGTTCACGGCTCAGTCACATGCAAAAACACATTTCATTTCACCTTTGGCTCATTAATCTCCTCAAGAGGACTGCGCCATTAAACGCAATCTCTCTCTCTTCTCAAATCCTCACTCGTGTCACACCATCTGTCTCTTTTCACCGGGAATTTATTTATATAAACATTTATTTTCTTCATTTACTTTTAATCCCTATATTTGCATTCTTTGCTGTGTTAAAGTAGCAAAACTCTGTTAATTTTTATTTTAATACTTAATGTTTCCTTGATGCTTCTGAACAGTTTAGACAAAGAATATCAAGCTGCACTTCAAGGGCTGGAAAAAAAAAAAAAAAAAATCACATGGTAAGTTTATCTATTTTTATATACGTTAAACTGTCAATCGGTGAGCTGTAAGCTGTCTAGATTTTGGTTGTCTCTCAGTGTGAGCACAGTCCAGGTTCACTGTTCACTCCTGTCCAGCTCAAACTAAATATAATGCTAACCAAAGTCTTTCCGCTAAATGTCATAAATTTGCTGCTTGATTTAATCAGGATTTTCATGCATTTGAATTTTTTTGGCCGATATGTAAACAACATTTCTGGCCGCTGCATACCCGTGTTAAAACTGCAGCTTTCTGCAATACAATAGCTTATATAATGTTTATATTGTATAATGTTATATATTATAATGATATTCTGTTATTTTATTCACTACACATTAACACAGGGATTTAATTGGTGCTACAGCAACTACCAACGCCTCTAATCACCCTCATGATCCAAACACACGGCGTTGTTCAGTCACTGACCTCTCTCAGCTCCTGAGTGATGGTGGCGAGGCGTTCGTTCTCCGACTGGGCGTTTGTCAGGATATTGCGCGCTTGTCTCAGCTCTGTCTGCAGCTCTTGCATGCGCTGCTCGTAATACGCCTCCTTACAGGCCGACTCCTGGATGAGCGACTCCTCGCGGCTCTCGCCGTCAGCCGCCACCTTCCTGTGGTTGGAGTGCGCCTGTCCGAACGCCTGAGAAACAGAAGATACAAAAATTAACAATTTGTTACATTTATACAGCATTTTTCTTGGCACAAAGGCAGTGTTCCCTCGGCCATTCTTCCAAGTCCACCAAAGGAGGAAGGCAGCGTTTCCTGTATTTCCTCTGAGTTCAGACACCATGTGAAGCTACTGTTTTTAACCAAGTTAAGCTCCATCAGTTGCTACTGTAATAATATCACATTGGCGAAACAGATCTAGCAAGTGTTTGCGCTCTGGAAAGCCTCAAAGGTTTCTATTTACAGTGTGTTTTTGCAGCGTAGAGCAATGTAGCCAATCACAGACATCTTTTGAACGTAATGGCCAATCAGAGGTGTTTAAGCTCTATACCAAACTATACCACGTATTTGTATGAATACGCGTGTAAACAGTATACACATGATGCTTTTGCACCATGTTTTGGTTCGTAACTTTGCAAAACATTAGTAAACCATAGTAGATCACATAACTTCATTTAGATCAGGTGGTCTCGAACGAGCACGAACAAACACAACATAATGAGTGCCATTGACATGCTGCTCAGCTAAAGCTACAGGACTTCACGGATCCGATGGCGTCCTGATCATGACGCAGTGTTTTCCAACGTCATTTGAAAGTTCAACCAATGGAAACCGGATCTGGGTGTTGTGGGTAGAGACCAACAGGACTGTTTTACAGCTGGAGCACACCTGGATTGGTTTGATTGATTGACAGGTCTGGATTTATCAGCTCAGCATCATCACTCATCAACCAGGATCTGATCACTCGTTTATTCTGTTCTTTAATTGTGGCGTTTACACATGTAAGTAGTTCTTATGCTCCGTAAAATCAGTTGTTTGAAGGGTTTTTTGGACCCTTGGTTAATTATGATTGGAAATAAACGGCTAGTGTACCTAATCCATCACATGTCTTGAAGACATTAATACACTTTGAATATGTGACTACGGTGCGCTCGCTTCATGTTTCCTCATGGTGTTATGGTGCTTATGTTAAATACTTTAATAACTGTCTATGTTTAAATTCAGCATCAGTTTTAAAAACTATGGGTTAATTGATGGGTTATCGGCTGGTACCGCTTAACTTAGTAATGGATATCAGTAAAATCCAGTAACTAAAGTATACTTTAACGTGCTGTGTCAGGGTAAGAGCGGTTGCGTGTCTTGTTTCAGGTGTGTTTGTGTGTTGGTTGGGTTCACTCGAGGCTAGGGCAGGGCTGTATGATGGTAATTATCTTGTGCCGATAGACATGCATCATTTACAGTGCGGTATGAGTCTGGGCAGCTCTCAGTGGGCGGGGCTTCTTTATGTTTACATGTGAAAGCAAAAGAGAAACAATGAGGAAATCCCAAAAGACAAGCACGACTCCTCCCAAAAAAGGAAGACGTTGTTATTAAGGGGATTGTTAGGCACAACGTGATGTTTATATGGAGATTATGGCTTTCAGCTGGTCACATTATAGTGTTTAACTGATGTCCATCTAAGGTTGTGCATGTCAACTATTTTACAACATCTTTAAATGTGGCTCATCTGACCAGAGCTGTTTTATTATGTTACTTCGACTCAACTTGAACTCAAGCGTTTCCTACTGTGAAGGTTTGTTTGTTTACTGATGTCAGACTCATTCATTTTTTATAATGTCATCCATCAAGTTCCAAATAAAACAGAAATGATCAAATGAGATGAAGTATCTTTCATTTGTAAACCATTTCAAAACCAAAAATACACATTGCCACATGGTTATTTGATTTATAAACCATTTTATCTTTGAATTTCAAGCAAAAATGATTATATTGCGACACTGCTACCATGATAAGATTTGTGACACCCTAGATGACATCATAGGGCTGGGCGGTGTGAAGATATCATGGCAATGTTATAAAATGGCTATCTTTAGAAATGTTACTATATTGTGGTACATATATACATATACATATACATATATATATATATATATATGCGTGTAGCACAGCACTATCGCCACTTTAGAGTGATGAAACACATGAATGAGAGCAAGAGCAGGACGTGCTCAATGTTAAAAAGAGTTTTTAAGCACAATAAGCAGTGAAGAAGACCTCAGTGACGGACACACAGCTGAAGCATGAGATCAGCTCTGTCTTATTGTGCTTGAACGGTCGAATAGTGATGTCAGAATGCCAATCTTGTGGAGTATTCATGTAAACACAGTCGGTATGTCTCGAGAGAAAGTAAAGTTGGGTGTAAACCAGATGTGTATCAGTATATCGGATCGGTGTGTTCGGTCTTAAAGTGACAGCGGCCTAATAAACCTGCTGCAGTCTGTCATTAAAGTGAACCAAACAAAAGAGAAAATATCTTACTGCTCGATTGAAAAACTTGTGTAGCTTTAATAAGAATAATTTATATTTAATTCATATAGTAAAGACTGTGCAGCATTTTATTTTTACATTTGATTATTTAATTTTTGTACTGTTTCTAACTATGTTCATTAAACCTATTCTACCTTAATTTGTATAACTCATATTTTTGTTATATTGTATTTGTCCTATTGTTTGTAATTTGCTTCTTTGTTCTTACTATATTGTGATACATATATTGATATGGTGAAATAAACTTTCTCATATCATGAAATAATATTTTGGTCATATCGTCACCCCTAGGCAGGTCTAATAGATCTATTTCATCATATCAGACATGTCTTTAAGACAAAAATGACTGTATTTACATTAATTTTGCATCATAAAAGTGCTTTTAACTGCTTAAAATAAGCTTTCAGAATTGTTGAAGAGAGAACTGATGCATCAGAGAGTCTATAATGTTCTCCAGAACATCAACACAAGTGTTTGAACAGCTGTTAGCGCTGAAACAAATGGTCTGTAAACTCCCACATTCACAGATAACCGGTCTGATATGTGGGACACCCACTAGCCTGAGCTATTGAACACGACGACTAAATTTAGCAGACTTGTTTTCAGCCGCATCCTGAAGAAACAAAGACACATTGTTTGAAAGAGCTGGAAGAGAAGGATCTCAGCTGGCCGCAGTCCTGTTGTCCTGCTATAGCATCTAAATCCCCACCAGCTGACCCACTGACCTATTTCCACTCATCCTCATGAAACGCGCTCAAAAACAATTATATTACAACAAACTCTAAGGGTGTGTTCAGTTCTCTTGGTTCTTTTCTGGTCCGGACCAAAAATGAAATGATACATTTAGTGCATTCACGACACTGTCATTCTCTAAACATACACAAAAACAGCTTTTACAAGGTATATTTTGCAGTGGTACTTACAGAACATCCAAATCAACGCTGTACTCTAAACGCACTCGTGTACGTGTGTACAGCTGAAACTCGTGAAGAGCTTATACAACGTGTAAAGGAGTGAAACAGCGTCAGGAATCCCTCCGTCACACACAAACACAGATCTGCTGCGACGAGACGCGGTTCTGACGCCCGTACTGAACCGTGATGGGCAACATCACCTCTTTAACGAGAAGAACCAGGTGTGCTTCAGCATTCGGTCCTTTTTAAAGTCACATCACTTCCTGTTTTTGGTTCGTTCAGATGTCTTTGGTCCATGGTGCGTTCATATTTCAGTCGAACTGCACCAGAGTTCGTTTGGAAGTGTAGTATTAGTATTATAATAGTATTAAGTGAAAATAGTGACATTCGTTTCCCAGAAAAGTCACAAGATGAAAAAGCTGAAACTGTAAAGGGGACATTATATATATATATAAACACAACAGGATGACTAAAAGTAAGTGATTTTAAAATGAAGTTCATTGTTGTGTGGCTCTTAAAAAATTATCTGGCACCTGTTTTTCCCCCCTATAGGAGCCAATGGCTCCTTAATGAATCTTTTTGTCTGGAGCCCTGATATGGTGCATATATTTAGCAAAATTATCATCTTGAGTTAATGCTCACTGAATGTCTTGGGATTCGTGGGATTTAAGAATCGATATCAGTTAATCAAATCTGTATTTTGCACCCAGCCCTGGATCAGATGGCAGCGTTCACACTTGTTCAAGTGAACAATCACACCAGACTTTAATCCAATTAAACCTGCCAAGTGTGAAATTAGTGGAAATACATGTGAATATATTACTGATATGTGATACTGTCCGGCCTCAGTGTGAGAAGGCCTCTTTTCATTACAGAGATCTCTTATTTTACTTTTTTTAGACAGACACTAGATTTCACACATTAAACCCAGTAAATGTACCACATGTGCTGTTCACATACAGCGTTTTACCTTTAAACCGAATGTCCTGCACTGTTTTCAGCAGTATTGTCAAACAGGCCTGTTCACACATGATCACTACACTGTAAAACGCAAATCATTTCCTAAAAAAAGAGGATGTAAGTGTGAAAGCCTCTATTGACTCATCTGTTCAGCTGAGCTTCTGCATTCAAACGGGCACAAAGACTCGGATTGTTCAGATTAACGTCTTGACTGACCCGACAGCAGCGCAGGTCATACCGACTGACCTCAACGACAGACACAGACATCTAAACCGTCATAAAGTGACACAAATCAAGGAACTTCAGGAAAGTTCAGAAACTGAATGAACTGGTTGTATTAATATCTTGTCAGAGTTCAGTGATAACAGCCCTCAAGTTAAGAAAACCACCACACGCTCACACAAGTGCTGTTTGTGTCTGATCGACCCACATTCATGACCTCAGCCCGCATTCCCATCATTCCTGCTCAAACTCGCCCGGCCGTTTAGGCGGAGATAAAACTTCCCGCAAAAATTCAAAAGCAGGCCTGTCACGTTTCCCATTACACACGAGCCCGCAGAATCACAACACCAGCATTATCATTTCACTCTGAAACAGCTCTGAGACACAATCTGATCAAAAACACCAGAGGAAATATTATATATCAAATATGAAGGGAAGAAGATTACATCACACCAGGCTGTGATCCCAGTCTCTGCTCAACTCCCACAGTGCAATGCGTCGCTGGAGAAATGAACTAGTTCCCCAAAACTGCAGCAGAGGCCCGTCTACAGCAGGATCAGAACCAAAGCCATGAAGATGCAGTTTAAAATGCTCTAAAAGAGTATCAGGTCCACGGCACGACTATAACGACACCGGCACAGAGGAACGATTGGCTGGAACAGACCCTTTTCACAGACCGTGTCAATATCGTAAATCCTGCAATCCTTTTTTATATTCTCATTTTTAAAAAAGCTTGTACATTTATAACACTATACTTAGTATTATATTACCTTTGCATCAAATTACAAGAAACTAGTTACTGCTGCTGTGAGGGTGTTTCTGGAGTGACGGTAAAAATGACATCTTTCTCTCTTCTGAACGCCGTTATCAATCGCTCTCTATTTTTCCTCTGTTTGAAAGTTGTGAAAACGCTATTGTGGAGTTTTTCTTTTGCTAATTGAGACACAAAAATATATTTAATGTATTCTCTCATTCACCGCTACAGAAGTTTACCCGACTGTGACGACTTCCGCTTCTGAGAAATGTGAAAAGGGTCCATCGCTTTCAGAAGGATATTTATTCCAGCTGATGAATAATAACATTGACAGCCAATCAGAATCCAACGAGTGAGTCGAGTGAGGGCTGCTGTTTGAACAGAATCAAGCTCACAAACTCTAAAATCAGCGTGAAATTAATATTCACCCTAAATATTTTCTAAATGCATGTTATATTTGCCTCCATCTCAACAATTCATCTCACTATAACACATGTGCAGCTTCAGTCATAACTGATCAAATGTCTAATCACTACACAAAGATTATTTATTGCTAGAAACTGAATCTAAAGTTGAGAAAAGACCATTTATGAATTAGTCATCTGCTTCATCACAAAGCATTTTTATTATTATTATTATTATTTATTCTTCCCAACAGGACTGTGGGATATCACAGGCAGCACATGACCAATCTATGCAAACCTCAAACAATGAAATAATCACTGATTCAGACTTCAGTCCTCGTCCCAGTGGAGTCACTTCTGTGTCTTTTCTATCAAACAAACCGTGTTTGAGAGCAAAAATTACTAGATTGTAATCAAAAGGTCTTCTTAAATCCGTTTTAACTGCAAAAATAAAGTAACTGATAGGAAAACTGTTTGCAGTGACGGTCAATCTTTGTTTTGCTCTCAGACACTGACAGTTATTCATCACATGACCTTCATCAGGTTCAGTACAAAAACTGTACAAAATAATTAAAAAGAGATTAATGAAATTAATATATAAAAAAAAACAGTGTAAAACAAATAAAACTGGATTAAAAGAAATAATAATTTAGATGTGAACATAATAAATATTAAAAAATTATATTCAAATAAACAAATTTGATTTAAATAAATAATTAAATAATGCTTCGATTTAACGGTACGGTGTTATAAAAACGACTGTACACTAAATATTTTCCGAATAACACATTACATTGGCACACGGTAACGGATCGGATGTTAAGATGGAGGAGCGATCATCGCGGTGTCGCGGGCTCTCGGTACCTCTCGCAGCTGCTCCAGCTCCTGCCGCACGGCCTCATATTCCGCCTCCAGCTCGTCGAACTGCTGCTTGAGCTGCTGCTTCTCCTCCAGCACCGCCAGCCCGTACTCCGCCGCCTGGATCTTCTCCTGCGTGGTCTCGGCCAGCTCCCGGGACAGCCGCTCCACCTCCCGCTGCTGCGCGGACATCTTTGACGGCAGACGCTTCAGACGCTCCCGCGCGCGCGCTGCATGGTAATATGGTGCTCGGGCGCGGTGATGAGGGACGTGTGCTCCCGCGGCTTACTGCTCCATGAGCGCGGTTCGATCCGCGCCTCTCCGCGCCGCTCCCTCGGTAACAGGAGAGGAGGAGAGTCCGCCGAGGCTCTGACAGGATGGGGGATTCCTTGGAATGAGGAGAGGCTTTCTTGTGGGAGATGTAGTTTAGTTCGACAGCTTTTCCGAGGTCACTAAGGGAACAAAAAACTCGTCTCCCATGACTCACTGCGGTTTGACGGTGTGGATACCGGAAGCGCGCGTGAACCGGCTCCCTGCGCGTGACGTGGAGATCTGCGTTGAGTTCAATGACATATTTATTTTCTCTCTTTTCAAACGTTTAATAAAAAAAAATACATATTTATTTATTTTATCGTATATGATGTTTGTTATTATTATTATTATTATTATTATAAATTCCTCACAGTTTGTGCCACAGACTAGAATAATAGCTCAAATATCGTGTCTTATTGAGGAAAAGTGTGACGTCATGAGCAAACAATCAGACTCATGATGTCATGCGCCCACACCCGTGACTCTAAAGGCTCTTTCACACCGAATGCGACGCAAAAACACCCGAATGAATCGTCCTTTCGCATCCAAAGCGAAGGAAACGGGACTGGGATGAGGAGATGAAGCGTCAACAGCGCCCTCTGCTGGATACATGTGTTACAGTCTGAAGCTATACTGCTCATTCTGTCAACTGGAAATGTTCAAGGATTAGTTCACTTTCAAATAAAATTTCCTGATAATTTACTCACCTACATGTCATCCAAGATGTTTATGTCTTTCTTTCTTCAGTGGAAAAGAAATGAAGGTTTCTGATGAAAACATTCCAGGATTATTCTCCATATAGTGGACTTCAGTGGACACCAAACAGTTGAAGGTCCAAATGTCAGTTTCAGTGCAGCTTCAAAGGGCTTTAAACGATACCCGACGAGGAATAAGAGTCTTATCTAGAGAAACCATCGCTCATTTTCTAAAAAATTCAATAGAGTTTTCAATAGAGTTATTCAATTTTCTGGAATTCAAATAGAGAAGAAGAAGAAGAAGAGAGATAGTTCAAGATGAGCATTTATGGTTAAAATGTATAAAATTTAAATTTGTTTTTTTAGAAAAAAACATTTCTTTTCCACTGAAGAAAGAAAGACATGAACATTTTGGATGACATGGGGGGTGAGTAAATTATCAGGAAAATTTTAATTATGAACTGAACTAATCCTTTAAAGTTACGTTTGGATTTGTTTTTTTACTTCATCAGACTGGTACAGCTCTTGTGAACATATAGCATATGTGGGCATGATTAGAAAAGTTAAATAAAAAATAATAGTCACTTGTAGCCTATATTCGGTCAAAAGTGACAGTAAAAAAATACATTTATATTTTTAGGGGGATACAATCTACAAATCAGTCACAATGCAGAAAAAACACATAGCAATAAAGGGGTCAATTGAAATATCATTTATTAAAAAAATAGAAAAAAATGTATGTATTAATTAATTGTATTGTAGTGTAAAAAATGTGGATCATAATTATTGTACAATTATTACTTATGACCATGAAATTCCCTCAAAATACTAAATATTAAATAAAAAAATATTATTGAACACAAATATATTTCATTGATTACGGGAAAACAGAAACACGAGTGATGACGTAATGTCTATTAACTTCATCTGTTTCACTGTAATATTTGTATAACTAATTAAACTGTTCTTACCTCTTTAATTATTAAATTTAATAAATATTCGCCTACTTTTAAAGACAAGAGGACGAATGCCTGTAGGGCCTTTCGTGATTTAAAATGTAGTTTTGTGTTTTCGTCTGCAGAATACAATAAATTTTAACTTGCATGTATGAAATATATAAAAAAGATGTGCAGATATCAAAGAAATTATTTGACAAAATAAATAAATAAATAAATGATGTTTGACAGAGAGCACATCTCTCCAGTTATGGAGGATGAAACCAGCACAAACAAACAATAAATACATAAATCCACACATTGCTGCAAATAAAAAAATAAATACATGTGCAAGGATAGCCTTTATAAACAAATAATTAAAAAAAGACATAAATAAATGATGCACTCATCATCATCATTCGACAGTGAAAACAGTTTTGGCTCATATCTCATTCCATTAAGACATACGCTATTGGAACAAACTTTCATTTTTGAATTTTAATATATTTGAATTCTTTTTTAGGCATAAATTTTAAAATGTTAATAATCAACATTTGAAAGGGATTTTAAGCATTACAGAAACACGTGATATCTGAAGCTCTGAACATCAGCTGGAAACAGCCTCTTCTGACACAATGACTACACAATCAGAAATGAGGGGGAAAATATATAAACATGTAAATAAAATATTATTTAAAAAGAAATTGAAAAAATGTTGAAAATTGGCCAGAATTGGAAGGGCACTTCATGAATCTCAGCCTGTTGATAATGTATAAATATATATATATATTCATTTTTACAGTTTGTTTTGCACTGAGAACATCAAGCGTCTTCTGCAGCACTGTTGGCACAGATAATAACATCATTACAGTATCAGTTCATGAGAGCAGAATTACGTCTATGTTTCTAAACACCGTTTTAAGTTCATATTTCATACGCTGAAAAGACGTGCAACAGCAAACCTGTTAAACTGGAAGAGGTTTTGTCAGTAACAATAAGTTCTCATTTATGAACTTCATTATTAAACACTAACCTACTGTAAGAAATATAGTTTTACAGCATTTATTAACCTTAGTTCATGTAAGTTGATAAAATACAATTAAATGTTCTTTCAGTTCATTGCAGGTTTGTCAGTGCATGAAATATTGTTAACAGATACAACTTTTGATTTTAATAATACATGTATTGCTATAGTTCACTTTAATGTGGAAATGAATCTGAATCTATTGTTATAACTGTATATACAGCAAGAAACATCATCAGAAGGAAAACAGATATTACATATTAGTGACGTTCAGTTTTGATTGTTCGTGGTTTATTCCTGAACAGACGGTGCATTGTTTAATGTCTTATAAATTATCTTGAATATTGTCTTTAAGTTTGTTTGACTCTTCCAGTGAATAATGGTTGTGGTGCTTCTGAAAATACATCTGATTTAATTTTATCACACCTTCTAAAGATAATTAATTAAAGAAAATTTTTGTTATAATATTAATGCAAACAAACAAACAAACAAACAAAAAGTAATGAAAGTGAATGCTATAAAACCTGTTAGAAACTTATTTTGTTTAAATCTGCAGTCCGCGATTTTTGGCCCTCTAGCGGTTAATAAACAGAACTGCACGCGTCTTGCGGAAGAACATTGTAGCCGGATCTACTTTTCTCCGTGTATGTCTATGGCGAGTCACGCAGTTCCTGTGATACTCTGCGGCGGGTCCTACCAGTCCGGCCTGAAATAGTCCGAATATAAACACTTATTATAAGTGTACCATAATGATTCAGGATAAGACAAAAACACGGTTTGGAAAATGGATTCATGTTGCATATTCTCATTATATACTTTTTGTAAATTTTTAACACAAAAAAAGTTGCGGGCTGCAGCTTTAAGTTCTTTTATATAAATAAACAAATAGAGTTAGAGTTATACTTTATTGTTCTTTTCAGGATGTGTGTGTGTTGGACTCAAAGCTGCAGTAGTACACAACATACAACACGACAACAACATAAAAACATTAAAAAGAATTCATAACGATTACTACATCTTACTATTTAAGACGTGCAAGCTGTGATTTTTTTGATTGGACCAAAAGATTGTCATTCCAAGCTTATATCCCATAATTCATCAAACTGATTTACACCAAACAACCTACATAATACATGGTCCACCATAGAAATGATAGCAAAACAAAACAAAACTACAAATTCCAAGTTCCAAATCTGAGGTTAATGAAAAAATAAAAAATAAAAAATAAAATGCAGTGACATTTTTTGATTAGGTGTAACACCAAAAACAGCCACAGGGTGACAGTCATGCTCCATTAACTGATATAATACTGTTTTATGTATTTTCGTATTACAGTTTTTTAAAATTGCTCACACACTAAGGGTATGTTTACATGACCACCATGTACTAAAAATGGAAATATGTTTTCGTTTTGTTTGCTTTGGCAAGATATTTGTGACGTTTTGCATAATTAGTCCATGTGTTGCACAATAAACATGATCATATAAAGTCATGATCACCAGAGGAGCTCATCTGATCTGACACTGAAAACACACATCAGCATCATAACATCATCATTTCCATCACCTGACAAACAATAACAAGAATACAGGGATACGAGAACATCACATGTTCTTTTTAGGAAAAAATAAAAGAGAGTAGATGAAGGCAGGATTTTTTGAGTTACAAAACATGCCTCAGAAAAACACCAAAAAATGAGTGCAATTCCTCCATATCCAAATAGCAGCAAAAAACAAACACGAGTACTATAAAAATAAATATAATAAAAAAAGGAAAGAAAATTATACAAGGGAGTTTATCAGTAGAAAACATCTTGTTTTAAGTATTTGAAGAATCCTGTGTGTTTAATCATCATTGAAGTTTTGTGTGTCTTGTGTCGCAGCAGAGCTTCTGTTGACTCGCATCAGACGGATCAGACATCGATGACCTTCAGGCGTCCATCACTGTCTCCGGTCTGTGTCTGTGTTTGTTCCTCCTCAGACACTGACCGGGACAAACACACAATAATCATCTGTCACAGTCGCTCAGATCTTTATTCCTGCATCAGGAGAACTGATGTGTGCTTCAGATAGATGATCAGTGATGATCGCTCCACCCGTCCTCATGTTTCCACTCATCAGCATGTTGTCATAAGTTATATAATTACAGTTGTAAATGACTGATTTCAGTAATCATTTTTATATAATATAAAATGAATAGATGCATTTACTATTTTGGAAGTAAAACCATATATAACAATAACATTTATTTTATCTATAATAAACTATTTATTAACGATGAGACAATCTTAAAAACTACTATTAATTTCGTATTCAATCATTTATTATACAGTGATATATAATTGTTCATGAAGGCTGGAAATGAAAAATGCCTTATATTCAGGTGTGCAGAATTATTAGGCAGTTTTTTTTTTTTTTTTTTTTACAGATAAAATGAGCCAAAAAAGAGATTTAACTCAGACTGAAAAGTCAAAAATGATTAAATGCCCATGAGAAGGATGCAATACTAATGCAATACTGCAGTTAAAGCATGACCAAGGGACAGCAAAATGCTCATTGGGTCAGCAGGGTCAGACAAAAGAGACTTAAGGTGTTAAGAATTAAGAATTAAGGTGAAGAATTAAGTGTGAAACCATCAGGAACCCTTTAGTCTCCAGCGCCACTATTTCCCAGAGCTGCAACATAACTGGAGTCTCCAGATGTGCAAGGTGTCAGGATTTCAGAGACTTAGGTTAGGTGAAGAATCCTAAAAATGACCCGCATTTAATAAGAAAATTATCGGCTTTATAGACAGACAGATTGAGAGTGACTCTTGAAGGACCAGCACCATATCCACTTGTACCACTGTTTGAAGAATTCATCTTCCAGAATCTGGTGTGCAAGTTCACTTTTAAAAATGAACTCCCAAAACTGCATAAAACAATGAACAGATAAATTGACAGAAGATTGTGTGTGTGTGTGTGTGTGTGTGTGTGTGTGGTACAGACACACATCCAGCTCTTCCTGCATCTCTTACACATAATATATTGAAATCTGCTTGTTGCCAGTTGGCTGCAGTGTTTTATTGTGGTGGTTAGTGATAAGAAACATAATAATCTATAAAGGTACAGGGTGAAAGTCCACTATTTCTGTTCTGTAATCAGAGCTCACTGTTCTCATAAGATTCTGGCCTTCATCATATTCATCTGCTGCCCCTTGATTAACTACTAGTTGGTCGGACTACTTCTCTGAACACTCAGTCTAAACATGGTGACTATATTTTGGCAATGTAGTCAAGGAAATTAAGAATGCCCATGACTGATCGGGAGCCTGTGTTAGGCGTGTCTAATGAAAACACGAAACTGAACTCATGACCTAAATGACTCATAATAACTTTATGACTGTCCAGAACTCCAGCAGTCACACACACTTCAGGATGATCCACACTTCTCCCGGATATGAACAGCTGAGCAACACCTGACAGGAATGCATTAGTCTCGTGGGACCGGCCCTGAACTGAGACCGTGTCTGATGGAGGTGAGCCGGGCGCACTGGAGCTCGCGTGTGCGGGAGCGTGCGCTGTGGAGGGACGCTGCGGGGCGGCTGCCGCTGGAGCTGAGCGGAGGAGCGGAGACCGGACACTTCATCTGGATCTGCCCGCTGAGATCAGCCACTCACAGGGACATTCTGCTGGAGGTGGAGGGTCTGCCGGTGTCGGGACTGCTCCTCTCTGATGTGCTGAACGTCCTGAACAACTGTGAGGATCCTATCAGAATCAAAACTGTCAAATCAGGTGACTTTCTTACAGTGTCCATAGGCATTATTACTGTATACTATATTATATTATATATGAATATAGAAATGCAAGGTCCATATAATATATATAAAGGTGAAAGTTAACATGCTAACCAGTGAAAATAGATGCATTTAATTTCACTATCCCTCTAATTTGATGTATCTAATTAACTGTATTTGAGACAAATGCTCCAGACATTAATTTCTACAAGGCTTGATAAGATTCATCCAAAGATATGGGCAGTTTGAGATAAAGACGGGAAGCTGTCAGAGCATTGCTAAGAAAATGAATTGTTCTTATAGTGGTATTTGTGTTAATACTCCAAAATAAGCATTTACGATACTGAGGATGTTGTCAGATTCATTCAGAACATTAGGCTATATTTGGTGTTCTTCATAACCACTTAATACTGACATGATTACGGGAGGTCTCTAGACAATTAAAGCACAGCTTTGCTGATCTTTTTGAAAAAAGATTTAAAAAAAATAAAATAGCTGTGCATGGAATCTACCAGAAATAAAATTTACATAAACTTTACACTTCATTAAAACATCAGCTTGAGTTCACAAATCAGGATGAACCATCCTGATATTCATTACTGTTCCTCACACACACAATGAGCTGCACCTTTATGCTTCAACTGAGCAAAATGTTTTTATCTGCTGGAAAATATTTGACGAGGTTATGTAACGGTGAAATATCAAGCCTCTGTTGAATTGTGTGTCATGTGTGGGACTGAACTTGTGTGAACCTGTCATAGGCTTGTATGTAACAGTAAAAGTCCACTCATGACCCAGTTCTCCTCGAGTTCTCCTAGTCCCGGCCAATCAGTGGATGGTTCAGTGGTTACACTAGAAACCAAGATGTTCCCATTCTGTCAGTCAATTTGTC
Organism: Megalobrama amblycephala; assembly: GCF_018812025.1. Classification (NCBI taxonomy): domain Eukaryota; kingdom Metazoa; phylum Chordata; class Actinopteri; order Cypriniformes; family Xenocyprididae; genus Megalobrama; species Megalobrama amblycephala. Next base: position 40,491,096 of record NC_063055.1, read on the forward strand.
GTTGTACGTCGAAATGATGACACTAGAAGTCTCTATGGAAAACGCCACAGCTGTTGAATTGAGTTACGAGGTTCGGTCGATGCAGATGTTGGCAAGCCCCTGTGTGCCGGATAGCATCATAACCTACCCAGTGCTCCATGTAAGCCATATAGTCCTCCGTACCACTCGGGGACTGAAAGGGCAGTACTTACAATGGGAGTAGATCACCTCAGCCGGACTTCCTTGATCTTTTCTGTTCTTCGATTTTTATTTGTTACTTTTTTTTAGGAAATATATACAGCTGACGCAGACCAGAGCATTAAGGAAGCGCTCTTCCTCCCAGCGGAGACCACATCCTACCCGGGGAGGTTAATATGTGGAAAATACATAACATGGACTTTTACACCTGGGAAATACCACACATGAAAAGAAGTCTCTGTGGTAGGTCCAACCGGAAAGCGGAGCGCTACTACAAATGCAGTGACTGACGGCAGAGACAGTGTACTACTTAAGGGAAGACACGGGTTTACTGACAGGGAAACCATAAACCACAAACCATATCGTGGACAATACACTTATGGGATTACCAACAGGGACTCGTAGAGGCATACATCATGAGTACTGGGCCTCAACTCAACTGACTGCAGTAGCTCAAAAGGGAGCTCTCTGTAGGCCCAGCAAGACCACAGAGAGATTCCATGAGGGAGTGAGGCGTGGCCTAGGATCATTTAACCTCCTAGCAGCTCTAAAGAACCTGATAAACAGGTCATGTTTCCATAATGACTTACCATTCACTGCATCACTATGGCAGCCACATACACTTTCAGGGTGGAAGGAGACAGCCAATCCTCCAACCTCTCTTGCAGGAAGAAAAGCACTGACCCAACTGCGCATCTCTGTGGGTCTTCCCTGCAGGAAGAACACCAATTAGTGTAGAGGGGACTCATAGAGGGACTCTAGCCTGAGTGATGGTATTTATCACCGCTGGTGACAGGACACTGAAGTCTTCCACGTCCCATCCAGGGGCCATAAGTGGAGGTGCCAGAGGTCTGGGTGCAGGTGCCAAATTTGACCAGTCCATAAGAAAGGAGGTCCTTCCTCAGGGGAATTCTCCAGGGAGGGGCTGTTGTTAGGAGCATGAGTCCGACTGGGCCAATAAGGCACAACAAACAAGACTTGTTGTTTGTCCTTCCTGACCTTGCACAACGTCTGCGCAAGGAGGCTCACTAAGGAGGCTCACTGGGGGAAATGCATATTTGCCCAGGCCCCGGTGCCAGCTGTGTGCCAGTGCATCATTGCTGAGGAGGGCCTCAGTCAGGGAATACCACAGAGGGCAGTGGGAGGATTCAGTCGCTGCTGACTCCAGAGAGGGAGATGGGGGCAAGTTGCGACATACGACGTGAACATATACCACCTTGGTGGTTTATGTATGCTACCGTCGCCATGTTGTCCATCCGGACCAACACATGCTTGCCTTGGATCAATGGCTGAAACCTCTGTAGGGCCACCAGAACTGCCAGCACCTCAAGGCAATTGATACGCCAACGCAATTGCCAAGGTCCTTTCCAGGAGCCTAAAGTTGCATACGGTGCCCCAGCCCATCTTGGAGGCATCTGTTGTGACACAACATGCCTGGACACTTGTTCTAAGGGAACCCCTGCATGTAGAAATGCAAGGTCCATCCAATGGCTGAACGTATACCGACAGATCGGCGTGATTGCCACACGATGTGCCCTACAGCACCATGCCCATCTCAGGACTCAAGTCTGCAGCCGGTGCTGAAGCAATCTCATATGCATCAACCCGAGTGGAGTAACTGCTGCCAAGGATGCCATATGCCCCAGGAGGCTCTGAAATTGTTTCAGTGGAACCGCTGTCTTCCCCCTGAATGACTTCAGTCAGTTCAGCACTGACTGGGCACTCTCGTTTGTGAGACATGCTCATATTCATAGTGACCGAGTCTAACTCCATGCTGAGAAAAGAGATGCTCTGCACCAGGGAGAGCTTGCTCTTTTCCCAGTTGACCAAAGGGGAGGACCTTGTACTGGTATGCCTGACCCTAAAAAAGCAAACCGAGGAAGCGATCTGTGTCGAGGCATGATCAAGACATGAAAGTACGCATCCTTCAGGTGTATCGCCGCAAACCAATCCTGTTGGCGAACAGATGTCAGAATGCACTTCTGCATCAACATCTTAAACAGTGCAGGGCCCAATTCAAGACTCGCAGATCTAAGATTGTTCGCAACCCACTGCCTTCTTTGGTATGATGAAGTAAGGACTGTAAGGCCCTTTCTTCATCTCGGCTGGAGGGACAGACTCTATTGTGTCCTTCGCCAATAGGACCATAATTTCCACAAGAAGAATGGGGGCATCCTTGCCTGCCACAGAGGTAAAGAGGATGCCATTGACCCTGGGCAGACGCCTGGAGAACTGAATAGTGTAGCCAAGTCTGATTGTCCTGATGACACTGGAATTGCTGACCAAACTCTGTGCATTGCCTTCCTGCGGGCAGCTCAATGGCACGGCCTGGCTGTGGGCTCGGGCGGCGGTGGAACTGGGGTGGCAGACGCAGACGGACCCCCTCAGTGACGAGCAGATGAGTACACCCTCGGCGGCATGGAGGCAAGATGTGTTTGATTGCCTCAGTCTGCTTATTTATTGTCGAGAACTGCTGGGCAAAGTCCTGAACAGTGTCACCGAATAGGCCAACCTTCGGGATGAGGGTGTGGAGAAAGTGAAGTTTATCGCCCTACCTCATCTCAGGAAGGTTTAGCCAGAGATGGCATTCCAGGGCCACTAACTTAGACATTGTTTGGCCGAGAGACCACGGCAAGACCTTAGTTGCTCTGAGAGCAAAATCAGTTGCCAAATGTAGTTCCTGCATTCAGAATGGCATGTAGGATGGAGGCGGCCTGTCCAGCAGCACTGTAAGCCTTCGCTGCTAGAGACAAAGTGGACTTACAGGCTCTGGATGGGAGTCTGGGACGATCCCAGGTGGCGGGGAATCTCCGCGTCCCCCCTGGCCGCCCCACCTTTAAGGGTAGTGATGGAGGAGGAACTTGTGAAACATGACCGGGCAGAAAAAGTTGCCTTTCACAGCTTTGTGGGCAGCATTGCCATGGTCATGTTCTTGCAGTGGGAACATGAGTCATCCACGAAAGCTTTCTCAGTGTGTGCTCGGTCCAGACATGTGAGGCAGAGATCGTGGCCATCCAAGGAGGAGAGATATTAACCTCACCCAGAAATACACAAACGGAATGGCATCTTTAAAAAGACGCTCGCTGTTTTTGTGTAGCTCTTTTAGAAGAAGTTGCTTTTTTAGTTGAAGCGCCCAGGGGAAACTCTCAACACTTATCTGTGCTTGATCTTTTAGAGAGAGACGTTTGTAATGCACCATATTAATCTCTCTAGCAACTGGAACAGCTCTTTTAGAGGTGAATGTAATGAGCTTGAGTGTAGGTGACACTCGATCGGCTCCGAAGAACAAATCTGAATGAGTGCATTTGCACGCCCCTCATTTATACCCATGTGCCCTGGAATGGCATGATTCCACTCGCCAAATCTCATTGTCCTTTTCTGAATTTCTGAGTGGGGCTCCAAAGACTGACCCCTAGTGTCATCATTTTGACACACAACGTCAAAGTGATCAACGAATAGGGAATTGAGCGTGATAAGTTGAGGCAGTTGAGCGTGATAATACTGATGTAATTGTGGATATTTGCACTAGTGTTCTCATTTTGTTGAGTGAAGAGTGTTTAGACACCAAATGTAGAGATTTTAAATATATACACAGAGGCATTTTGATGCATCTAAACAAGCTTACGAGTTTTCTGGTTTCAGGTTCTCTGGTTTATTTTTTTAGATTGTATTATGTAATAGAAATATAGAACAAATTGGGTGCATAATCCTTGTAGAAATGAATGAATAAGCACTTAATGTCAATGGTGAAGTTTTCTCCTTCTTTTTGTAATATTAAAGAAGCCCAGTAGATGGCAGCAGACATAGCTGAACATAGCTCCCTGTATTTGTTACCATAGCAACACCCACAGGCTCAAGCATTAGTGATGAACAGAGGGCAGTGTGGAGCTGCAGCACACACACACACACACACACACACACACACACACACACACACACACACACACACACACACAAAACATTCTTAAGACTTCCGTTGCTTTTATATGCAGCTAATTATAAATATTAAATTATATAATATATATTATATAACTCACACCTAGCATTTTTAAAATGAAAAAACACAAAACATAAATTTTTATGTTTGTGTCTGGTGCAAACAAGGAGTTCTGTACCTGTACTGAGAAACACCTACCGAGGCTGTTTGTCAACTGGAAGTGTTTGGAAAGCAGTTTATGGTCATCAGCTTCAGTGCATGAGCCAAACTAATAATACAGTAGTGTGTTAGTGTTAATGTAATCTAAATGTGTGCTGAAGCGGAGATTCATTAGTTTGAGTAGCACAGGTTCTCCTGTCCTCTGCTTCTCCAGAGGCTCTTATGGAGATCCTCAGGGAGTGGGATGATGATGTTTGTTACCAGGTACCTGACTGCCGTTCACCAGCACACACACAGAAACCTCATAGTACACAAGTGTGGCCTTGTTTTCAGGGGTATGTCCCCCAATGATACAATCCAACCCAAACTTTCAGTTGGCCTTTGAAAAAACGGTTGCAATTCTCTGAAGGATTTGCAGCATTCACGCGATTCTGTTAAAGATTTAGAGACCAAACGATCACCGAGCCAACAGTGTTTAAACACTTCCATCTAGCACATGTTTGAGTAAGAAAACAATTGAAAAACCACACAGACGGAATGAGATGGGCATTTCAAGCAAAAATAATATTCGAAGATCGCTGGGAATTATTCGATTATTATTCGAAAAGCGCACCGTGCGGACATGGGCATTACTTTCACTTTCAAATTAGCGCCAATTCGGAAGCTGTGATTGTTTGAATAGTGGGTTCAATGTTATTCTTAATGAAAAAAACACAACAACAAAACAGTAAAATGACAAACCAGCTTAAATGGACGCTTTTACATTTCGCTTTGAAACCAAATCTTCCGTCGTCTTCTTGTCAGTCAGGCCGAATGGGCGAAGTGAGGTGAAATCTGACTGCTGCTGCTGATCTGTGCTTCGACTCTCGCTCGGCTCACACCTCACGCTGAATTGAGCAGATACGTTTAGTTTTTAATTGTAGAGTCTGTTCTCTAACTGAACTGAACTCTAACTGAACTTTATTACTATAAAAAATCAAAACGATGGTGCCGCGGTGGGCAAGTGATGTTACCAGTGTTGAGGCTGAACGGCTATCGCAGCAAGCCTACCTCGCTCAAGCCATAATGATTTAGGCTGCAAAATATTGTGAACAGCCTGAATGACGGCACTTATGTGAACATTCATTTTAAGGTCATACAAGTCTAGTGTGTGTGTGAGGATGTCTGGGAGTTGATTGACATCTTTTAGGTGCGTTATTGGCAGCGCATAAAGTCATACAGTCTTACAAAAATACAAATACTATACTGTAAAGTGTACTTTCATAAACTAAAAAGTTATTTTGATTAAAGATTACGAGGGCACATTAATTTAAAAAATGATGTGCACGAATAAATAATTTATAACAAAAACTGTAATATTCCATAAACATTAAGACATGGTGACTTCAGTTCAGTTCATGTTTTTTTGTATAGCGCTTTACACAGTGCTGTTTCAGAGCAGCTTCACAGATGCTTGTTTCAGTGTTACGGTTTAGGAAGTGTTCAGTTATCAGTCAGAGATCAAAGTCACGTCCATACGGCACTGATATACAGATTTATATAGCACAGGTTATGTGTTTATCTCATGTATTCAGTTAAACAGTGTTGGGCAGCAGTTACAACTTGTGCTTGTTATGATTACAATATGAGTATAATGTTTGAAAGATTTGCATGTTGATCTAAAGTTGCTGTCATCTGAGAATTGATCTCTCTCTCTGTGTGTGTGTGTGTGTTTAGGAGGCAGGCTGAAGAAAGACTTGAGTTATTTCTTGAGTCAGCGCTTTCAGAAAGGCTCAGCGGATCAGCAGCTGCAGGAGAGCGTCAGGATCAACCTGTACCGCTACGCCGCGCCATGTGAGTCTCACACCTTCAGACACAGACACAGACTGACGCTGCTGGAGAGAGTTTGTGTGGTTAAACAGATCTTTCTGAAGCTCAGATGTGACACATGCAGCACTGAGCTCGAGGAGCAAACAACTGAAAATACAGAAACGCTAATACTCATTCAACATGCAATATCAGCTGACATCACTTCTAAGATGGAGCTAATTTTTACCCTCCAGTAATTTTAGAAACGCTGCAAACACATGTGCTTCAGTTCCTTTAAGTGAATGCAGTTATTCAGAGAGATTGACGGTCTCAGACTTTCTGTGATCTCCAGTCGCACGTTTGGTCGCAGTTTCATCATAAATCCCGGCGGCAGGACTCTTGTCATCTGATTCTGACGGTTCACACGCCTCTCGTAACCCAACACAACCCCTGTCACCATCACAAAACAAACCCTTCAACACTCAGACACGATCTTTGCCTCTTCTTCTGTTTAATTCATTAAACAGAGCAACAGGATTTTTGAGCATGTTGTCACAACTTAATTTCATTATATTCAATATAAAACCCATTTGTGTCAGCTCTACATGAATCATGTTTGTTGACGTAAAGGTCAGTGGATCTGTAGATCCCAGCATGCTTTGCTTTAAAGGAGTAAATGTAGAGATCGAGTGTTATTTTATGACTTTTATAGGGAAAGATGTTTAATGTTGGACATTTAGATGAGTTTCTGTGATGTTTTTGAGTTTTGTGCTCAAGATTGAGAATTAGTTGACCTGTAGTTGCAAAATTACTTATAGCTAGTAGAATGTGTAAAGTAGACTATCGAAATAAAGAGCAACCCTTAATTAAACTAAGGAAAGATTTTCCATGCAATTAGTTTAGGTCTCTACAATAAGAATGAAACAAGTTCATTTAAACAAATAATGTTGTGTTAAACCAAATTAATACATTTAAAGGATTAGATCACTTTCAAATGAAAATTGATTGATAGTTTTACACTTTCTTCGTAACTTGAATACGGAAGGCAGTCTGGAGGAAGCTAGATATTTCACTTTATAACTTGTTAAATATGGATATTTTTTTACTTTTTACACAAACGCATCGCTTCACTTCAGAAGGCCTTTATTAACCCCCAGAGCCGTGTGGAGCACGTTTATGATGGATGGAGACACTTTCTTCAGCTCACACTCGTGAACCCTGTTCACTGTCATTATAAAGCTCAGACGGGTCAGGATATTTATTAATATATCTCCGACTGTGTCATTTACACCTAGGATGGCTTGAGGGTGAGTAAAGCTTGGGATAATTTTCATTTGAAAGTGAACTAATCCTTTAAGTTCCTGTGTCAAACTACCCAGATCTGTCTTTGGGATAATAACCTGTGCTGTTGCAATGTCCTTGTTTCGTTCTAACTGTAGTGACCTAAACTAGCTTTCCTTCATTAAGTTCACTGAAGTATTGTAGAGTGAAGTTTGAGTTTTATCAGACTCCTGCCATCATTTAACATGTAAAACAGCTGCGTGTGTGTTAGTGTCGGGCAAATGACGGCATGTGAATATAACCCTAATTCAAAGCAGACATTTCCTTGGTAAGAAACGATCACACTGCTGACTGAGTCTCATGCTCACAGCGTCATGTTCCTCCAGAAGAGTTGTGGTGGTGGATCTTGTTGATGGTGAGCAGATTAAAAAGGCCGTCCTGTTTGATTGCACGTTCTGCTGTGTGTCTCTTTCCCTGGTGCCATGTGACTGATAAATCCCGTAAACTGCTTCAATCCCCCTGGGTTTGAGGATTATAATGATTCTCTGAAGGTCTGAATCTGATATATTGGAAAAGAGACTTTAGTCACATGAAGAGAGAGACAGAGTTCAGTGGAAACAAGCAGTGTGAACTTAGGGATCCATCTCTGTTTCAGTGGAGCACACACAGTAACTCTTGGAAATGATAAATGTGAATTATTTATGAGTTATAAAAAAATAAACAAAGGCCTTTTTCAGCTATCAAGTGTAAGTACAGCTGTTACAGCAGTGGAGGTAAAATGATAACATTTCTTATAGACTTATGTCAAAGTTTTCCTTTTTTTCTGTGAGGCATTTGTTATCACTTACATAATATTTTTGGAATTTTTATTGAAACTTTTGAATTTTTCATGAGTGCAGGTTTTGATGATCACTACTAAGAATGGAAGTGGAGAAAGATCACTGAATAAAGACTTGAATTTGGGTCAGAGCAATCATTCTAAAGAAATGTGTTACTTTTATGACCATTTTATTTAATCATTTAGCAGACACTTTTGTCCAAAGCGACTTACAAATGAGAAGAACGATAGAAGCAGCTGAACCAACAATATCCCAACTAATAGGGAACATTCCCAGAACTTTCACTAATGTTCTCTAAAAGTTATGTAAATGTTAGGACAAAACATTCTTACTATGTTATTAATAGTTAATATACATTCTCATAATGTTGAGAGAAAATGTTCTTAGAACAACATTCTTGTAACATCCATATAATGTTATTATTATTTGCTGAATGTTTTCATAGTGTTTTCATAAAACGGTCTGATTACAATGTTCATGGAACGTCCTTACAATGTAATTTGTACTTGATGAATGTTCTCGTAATGTAGAGAGAAAATTCTTGGAACGTCTTCATGACATTAATATTTGTTGAATGTTTTTACATAAAACATTGTGAGAACAATTTTAAAGCTACAGGTTGTAGGACCTGCCACTAGAGGACGCACTACCAAAACAATAACAATCGCGTGGTTTGATGACGCTAAGAAGGTGCGTGGAATGATGGGATTTGTTGTCTTCTACCCAACCGCTGACGGCCATCAATCAGACGGAAAGATAAATCATGGATTTAACGGATGAGATAAAGTTTTATAAATGTTGTGTTTGATGTCATAGTTTTATTATATTGAATTAGACCCGTGTAATGGAAGGTTTACAACGAAATATTTAGTCATAGATGTTAGAATATTTGTCCAATTCGATGGTGTGATAACACAGCACAGTTTCAAGTGTTCAAATCAATAATAATAAATGTTATTTAAATTGGGCATACATAGAAAACACGAGTTCAACGATTTGCGTGAGTAGATTAACGTTACATACAAAGTCAATGCAAAGACGCGATCAGACTATGGATCAGACGCGTCCTCGCGCGGGTCTAGAGACGCGATGCCCCGCGTTTGCCGTGTATGCCCCATAATACTAATCGTGTTGATTGTTATAATGGCATATGTTTTCTGTAAAGATATGAATCAAAACAACTCACCTGTCGAGTAAAACACAAGCGAGATCGGCATCTCTTTCTAGGTTCATTTGTCCTGTGACCCCACTCATCATTTGTTGCTATGGTGATTCATTGTGTTAGTAATTAGATCACACCTGTTGTCTTTTTAGTTCATTAGCATGTGTATTTAAGTCCTTCAGTTTCCTCTGTTACATTGCCTTCTATGGTTTGGGTTATTCCCCTCATGTCAGATTATTCTCTTTTTGATTGGTTTTATAAATTTACTGTGCTGTTTACTAGCAAATCTCATCCTCGTCTTCTTCGTGGACCTGTATCGGTGACAATAATATCTTAATATCTTGATGCCATATAGTCACATTTAGCAGATTTCCAGTTAACAGAGCACTGTCATGATTCCTGTCTTGTGTTCCCTTGGTCTTGTGCGGACTTTTATGTTATTTCCTGTTTTACACCATGTTTTGTAGTCCTTTGTAGTTTTTCTTGTTGATTAGTTCTTTGCACCCAGGTGTGTCTTGTTTGCCAGTTACCCCTTGTGTATTTAATCCCCAGTGTTTCTCATGTTCCTTGTCTGGTGTTGTCCTTAGTGGATGTATTGTCTGAGTTTTCAGTTCTGTTTTGCCCCTCATTTGGATCTACTCTGTTTTGGATTTACTCTGGTATTTGCCTGTGTCTCCTGTTGCTTGGATGCTTTCTTGTTTACAAGAAGAGGAGGATCTAAGTGCAGTACAGCAGTTTATTAACAAAATAACAAGAAGCTGATGCTTATGGGGAACTAATCCAATAGCACCATGCTACAAGCACAGGACAGAAGCCGCTCTGCAAGCCGACAGCTAGGGGGTGCTCGATCGAAGGCCCCAAGACCAGCTGTATAAGGAGAGGCTCGGACTACGGTCGGAGCCTGCTACATGATCCATAAGCGTCTCAAAATGACATCACCCATGCTTGAAAAGCAGGGATGTCAAGGTTATAAAATCTGATAAATGTGGATGACGAGGACCACCCGGCCATCGCACAGAGGTCTGTGATGGAAACTCCTCTGGACCACCCCCAAGAGGAGGCCATTCCTCTAGTGGCGATTGCCAAAACTGGCCAGAGCGCTTGATATACACTGTCAAGGCCCTTACAGGACAGAGTGGATGGGGAGTCTGCTTGATTTTTGCAAGCAGCAGACCTAACAGTGCCTTCACCTGCGTTCTGAACGGGATGGAGAGCACTTTTGGCACATAGCCTTTTCTCGACCTAAGGACCACTTTACTGTCGTTAGGGCAGATTTCAAGCCAGGAAGGATCCACAGATAGAGCCTGCAGATCACTAGTCTCCACCTCAGACGTCATGCCCATGACCCTTTGCTAAACGGCTGATGCATATGGCACACTTATCTGGAAACACTTCAGGATTTTCAAAGTCGTCATCTGGTTGGTTGAATTCTACAGGATGTCCGGGAGATGTGTGTGCCACGTTCTTTAACGGTCCGCCTGGAAACAAATGCCTTTGACGCATAGCCCCCCCTCGTGGAAGAAGAACGCCATTGTGTTTAAAACTGTGACAATGTTCAACTAAACGCTGGACTTTCAAAAGTATGTGAAGTTTGCAGCTCCATTGTTGCAGTAAATGTTCTTGAATGAATAATTTATTAGATGGGGCATGGTTCGCTCCAATGGCTGCCACAACTTGCATTCACACCATCCAACAGCTCTTGCAGAAATGTGAGAATTGTTACAATATCGCATTTAGTAGGGTCTAATTTCTGAGCTAGGCACCAGCTAGAGAAAATGGACCATTTCTGAGCCTTGCCTCTGAGATTGTTCTCATGACCCCATGGGGGAAGCTCCCGTTGAGAATCCAAACATGCAGGTTCCACAACTCTGGTTGGGAGTGCCAAATCATCCCCTGCACCTGAGAGAGAAGGTCTCTTCTCAGCAGTATTGGCCATGAGGGTGCTGACAGCAGCTGGATTAGTTCTGGGAACAAAGGCTGGTTTTGCCAGCATGGTACCACCAGAAGAACTGAACATTTCTCCTCCCTGACCCGACTGATGAGCTGCAGGAGCAGGGCTACCGGAGGGAACACACAGAGGCACAGGCGAGGCCATCTCTGGGCCAGTGCATCCATCTCCTTCAAGAAGAATGTCTGGCATTGGGAATTATCTTTCCGGGGAGGACTGCCGCTTGACAGCATGTCTGCTCCTATGTTTGAGGAGCCCGTCACTTGAGACATGAGAGCTGTCATCTGAGACTTAAGTGTTTCAGAATTAGAATCAGGCTTCAGAATTAGGAGTTTTCCCCATAAGCGTCAGCTAAAAATCAGACATAAAAGCAAGTGAACTGTATCGAAAGGGAACTGGACATTTTGAAAGTTTAAAAAACATTCAGAATAAATGTTTTCATAACTGAATGGGAATGTTAGCAAAACATTCTAAGAACATATTTTTCTTAGCTGTGCTTGTTCTGTTGGGAAACAACAGTGCCTTGATTTTGATGTGAGCCAAGAGAACATTACAATACAGTCTGGATAGAACAAGAGCTTGGACAAGGAGTTGTGTAGCATGCTCCGATAGGAAGAGCCTGATCTTCCTAATGTTGTATAAGGCAAATCTGCTGGACCGGGCAGTTTTAGCAATGTGGTCTGTAAAGTTTAACTGATCATCCATCACAACTCCAAGGTTTCTGGCTGTCCTGGATGGAGTTATAGTTGATGAACCTAGAATGGAGAAGTTGTGATGAAGTGTTGGGCTGGCCGAGATCATGAGCGGTTCTGTCTTTGCAAGGTCGATTCAGAATAGGTGCTCTTTATGTGCATGAAAGGACTTGTTCATGTGAGAAATGTCATTCTGACAAATGGCAACCAAGATGCTCACTTCAGAGAAGAAAGCATAAATATTGTTTATTGAAGTTTAAACCAAATCATTCTGATGACAGACTTTGATTCAGACGTTTCAGAACCACCAAACCAACATTTGTGATGCTGTGATGTGATTGGTCCACTGGTTAGTGCAGTTATCCAATCACAGCCTCTGGTGAGGCAAAGTCACATGAGGGTTTGAGGGATTTATTCAGTAAATGTGTTTCCATTGTAGTTTATGTGCATGTCTTCTTATTGGATAAAAAATGTATCCACCTCAATTGACCGCATACGTTTTTATGCTTATTTTTAGAATTTATAGCTTGCCGTTTCAATCCAGTGTTTTAAATGTAATATCCCAAAAATTTACATAAAAATAGCTAGATAAAAACATAGCTATTGTGCAGAGGTCAAGATTTCATTTTTGTTTCTTGCCTAACCTTCAGAACACTTAGAAAATACAGCACGCTTCACGTGGGATTATTTTAGGATATTTATGACTGAAGGAGAAAAGCCATTCACTGCCATGAGTGAGCAGGACTTTTTATTTCTCATTTTTATTTTCCAAAAAGAAAGACGGTCATACGGCTTTAGAATAACACCGGGGTGAGTAAATAATGAATGGAGTATCCTTTTTTGTGAGAACTCTTTCTCTCATCTTTTTTCAACAATCAAGAACACACACCAGGAAAGTTTCACGCATGCACATATAAGCGTACGCAGAATGCACAAGTCTATTTGTGCCAAATGAGTAATCCTCTGACGTGACGCATGACGCAGGATGTAGGCGTATCGTAAGCTTTGACGCCTCTCACGGTTCAAACAAATAGGGCTGTGCAACAAACTCAAACTCCTCTTCTCTTATATCGAAATCCTCCAAAATTTCGCTTTAAAGGTGCCCTAGAATTAAAAATTGAATTTACCTCGGCATAGTTAAATAACAAGAGTTCAGTACATGGAAATTACATACGTTGAGTTTCAAACTCCATTGCTTCCTCCTTCTTATATAAATCTCATTTCTTTAAAAGACCACAGAAGAACAGGCGAATCTCAACATAACACCGACTGTTACGTAACAGTCGGGATCATTAATATGTACGCCCCCAATATTTGCATATGCCAGCCCATGTTCAAGGCATTACACAAGGGCAGCCAGTATTAACGTCTGGATCTGTGCACAGCTGAATCATCAGACTAGGTAAGCAAGCAAGAACAACAGCGAAAAATGGCAGATGGAGCAATAATAACTGAAATGATCCATGATAACATGATATTTTTAGTGATATTTGTAAATTGTCTTTCTAAATGTTTCGTTAGCATGTTGCTAATGTACTGTTAAATGTGGTTAAAGTTACCATCGTTTCTTACTGTATTCACGGAGACAAGAGCCGTCGCTATTTTCATTTTTAAACACTTGCAGTCTGTATAATTGACCTTTCGCCGGGAGTTTGATTGACAAGCGATCTAACCAATCAGAACGCCGCATCCGCCATTTTGTCCGACAAAGCAGCCAGTAGTTAAAAGATTAACCTCGGTGGAGTTAAACTTGAAAAATGGTGTGTATTGACGTCTTTCCGCATTTGAAACAACATTCATTCTCGTGTTCATGGACTAATAGGAAGAGATGATCGGTTTTTACGAGCGGTTGAGCTGAGGATCTACAGCAATCTGTCACGACCATGGTCACGACACATTAAAGAGCAACAAAACGGTTTTTATTGTTTGAATTTCTTTAATAACTACACGGTTTGAAAGCTGGGACTTTGTTTAATATCATAAGTAACCTGCTCTGTCTTGTCTGTCGATGTGTGGTCAGTATCCTCTTTGTTCCGCGATGTATTTTTCACTGCGTGTGGAGTGACAGCGCCACGGCTTGTCGGACAAAGCAACAGTAACTAAGGGGGGCGGGGCTCGGCGAAAGGCTAATTCATAAACACAACTTCATTCTTTGTAAATCTCTCCAACAGTGTAGCATTAGCCATTAGCCACAGAGCATAGCCTCAAACTCATTCAGAATCAAATGTAAACATGCAAATAAATACTATACTCACATGATCTGATGCATGCATGCAGCATGAATGACAAACATCTTGTAAAGATCCATTTGAGGGTTATATTATCTGTGTGAACTTTGTTTATGCACTGTATAACTGCACTTATAGTCGAGAGCTCGAGGGGCGGGGGAGCGAGAGATTTAAAGGGGCCGCAGCCTGAATCAGTGCATAGCTAATGATGCCCCAAAATAGGCAGTTAAAAAAATTTATTTAAAAAAATCTATGGGGTATTTTGAGCTGAAACTTCACAGACACATCCAGGGGACACCTTAGACTTATATTACATCTTTTGAAAAGATGTTCTACGGCACCTTTAAAAATGGTGATTTAGTCGGCGCCGATAGCCTAGTGGTTAGTGCGCCAACACATGGCGCAAATGTGTTCAAGGGCGACCTGAGTTTGATTCCCATCTTGAGGTCCTTTGCCGATCCTGCCCCCTCTGCCCAATGCCTTCCTGTCTGCTCTCTACTGTCCTCTCAAAATAAAGGCACAAAAAGCCCATAAATATAACTTAAAAAAAAAAAAAAATGGTGATTTGCTGGCGATTTGTTTTGCTCTATCCTCTGTGCCTCTGCGTTCGTCATTACGTTGTGCATCAGGTCAAAGGATACTCTTCCGCCGCAAATCGACTTGCACATTCTGCGTACGGTCATTCGCCGGAAGCTAGTTATTTGAATTTATAAAGTTTTAAATATGGATATTTTTCTTACAAAAACACATCACTTTGCTTCAGAAGGCCTTTATTAACCCCCCGGAGTCGTATGGATTACTTTTGGATTGGATTACCCCTTCACAACCATTATAAACCTTGGAGAACTAAAGATATTTTTAAATATATCTCTGATTGTGTTTGTCTGAAAGAAGATAGTCATATACACCTAGGATGGCTTGAGGGTGAGTAAATCATAATTTTACCATACAGAATATAGTAGTTTTCATTTTTGGGTGAACTGTCCCTTTAAGAGCCGCTGGTTGGAGAGCGGGAGAGCGCATGGATGCTGGCGGCTCATGCAGCAGGATGGAGGACAAGATGGAGGCGCACAGCAACATCTGAGAAACACACGCGCGCGTAATGGAGCCGGTGTGTGGAGCAGCAGGACTGTGCACAGTTGTTTAGCATATAAAGCACAACACACTGATCGGGTGGTGGAGGATATTCACATAACTGTGCCTGCCTCTTCAGCACCTTTGTCTATCATGGCCAGAAACGCTGTGTCAGTGAGACCCAAAAATATAGTTTATCCAGGTTTCGTGCCCAGAATCTCTACCCTGTTGAAGAGAGCATGGGATGCATGGGATGATGCATAAAATGCCATCTTGGTAGGCAGCTCACTAGCATGCTCCAAAACACAGTATACCACCATCAGTGTTCAGAGTTTTGCACACATAACAAGCATTGCAGAAACGGGGACAAGCGCGTTTATTGTCGTGCATCACGAGGATGTCTTTGTCCGCCTTTGTTGTGTTTGGTGCGCCGCTCCCCGCCCCCATCTGCACTCCTGCTGGCCGGAGCAGTTAACAGGTGCTCGTTCCTCCAGAGGTTCCCCTCCACAGATGGCTATTGTTGTGGTGCGCAGTAACCCAGAATCTCGCTCTCGCTCTCGCTCTCTCTCTCTCTCTGTTCTCCCAGCTGCTGCTTCCTGCTAAAGCAAAGTTATCCCTGATCCCGCTCAGCGTCCCTCCTCCCCCTCTCTCTCTCTCTCTTCCCTCCCCCATCTGATCTCTCTCTGCACCTCATTCTACAAATCCTCCGCCGCCGCGCGCGCTCTCCTCGGGTCGCCGTGTTGCAGCTGCCGCTCGCTCCGCGTCTCCTCCGCCGATTCTTCCGCAGGGATAGAACATTCTTCTCCGGCAGCCGCCGACACAAAGACAGGATTATCGCCCGAGGACCGTGTGCGCTTGATGTGGAAGGCACTCGTTTGACATCCAGGCAAGTGGATTTGTCTTTCGCCATATACTAATGTGCGCGTTTAAACGCGTTATGCATCGGCACAGATTTGCGGCGCTCAGCCTGACATCAAAAGCTGCTCCATCAAGAGTGTTCATCCGTGTCCCGTGATCAGATTAATGGTGTGCTAATGGCTGTGCTAGTGCACCGAGCGGTGTTGATGTTTGGAAATGGCTGTCCTGCTTCATCCAGAGCTGTGCTGGCACAGGCTGAGCGAACACTGCTCTGAATACATGAAGCTGAAGGTGACAGTGTTGATTTATGGAGCAGATGTGTGCAGATCTCGCTGGGAAAAGCCATTTTGATACATCAGTTGTTGTACTGTGGTACCTGTGCTGATTTATCTCTTCATGTGAGGTCGGTTTGGTAAATCCATATGATTGATGGTTATTGCCTTTGCACATGACACACATTACATCTGAAACACAGCTGTCAGATTGCTCATTGGAAAATGGTTTATCGAGACATTTTTGGTACATCCAGCTAACAAGACACAGGATTTGGCATTGGAGTTTAGGAAAGGCTCTGCTGGCACTCAGTGTTTATCTATAAACACATTGGGCATGTTTGATCAAATCAGTGTGGTTATTATGCATTAAATTTCCATGTTGCATACAATACATCCCAAATACAGTCAAATCAAACAGCATATCAGAGGAGTTTTTCATGTTCTTTGGCTGCAGTCCCTGAATAGTCACATTTTAAACTGTTAAAAGCCCATTAAGTGAATTAATATCAAAACCCCCCCGCAGGTTACTGCCTCAATCCTGCAATGTTTGTTTGGACCGAGCATTTGTGGTTCTCGCTTGTGCTGCTTTTGCTATAGAAATCATTTATGATCGTTAGTTGGAATGATGCAAGTTACTCTAAAAACACTTAACAGTTCATAATTGTGCTAAATCTGGAGTAACTTGTTATGATTATATCATAGTTCATCACATTATTGAGTGCTGGAGGGATGATGTATTTTGTAGGCTAACCGTTAAAGGGTTAGTTTACCCAAAAATGTAATTTCTGTCATTAATTACTCTCCCTCATGTCGTTCCACACCCGTGAGACCTTCGTTCATCTTCAGAACACAAATTAAGATATTTTTGATGAAATCGTCCATAGACAGCATATAATCAACACTTTCAAGGTCCAGAAAGGAACTAAAGACATCGTTAAAACAGTCATGTGACTGCAGTGGATCAACCTTAATGTTATGAAGAGACGAGAATACTTTTTGTGCGCAAAAACAAAACCAAAATAACGACTTTATTCAACAATCTCTTCTCTTCTGTGTCATTCTCATATGTTGTTTACGTCCAGCGCTTCCTGGTTCATTGTCAGAACGCCGACTCATTATTGGCCGGCTCCTGCATCAGCTGATCACATGATCAGTTTTGGCCAATACTGAGCCGGCATTCGGACGTAAACACGGAAGCTTCACTGTGTTACTGCGTCACCTGCGTAAGATAATGACAGAAGAGAAGAGATTGTTGAATAAAGTGGTTATTTTTGTTTTGTTTTTGCGCACAGAAAGTATTCTCGTCTCTTCATAACATTAAGGTTGAACCACTGCAGTCACATGACTGTTTTAACGATGTCTTTAGTTCCTTTCTGGACCTTGAAAGTGTTGATTATATGCTGTCTATGGACGAGTCATAAATCTCTCAGATTTCATCAAAAATATCTTAATTTGTGTTCTGAAGATGAAAGAAGGTTTTACGGGTGTGGAACGACATGAGGGAGATTACATTTTTGGGTGAACTAACCCGTAAGTTCACATCACACTGGTTCTCTTGACAAAAACCCAACAGAATTTTTTCTTTGGCTTTTGGATTATTGCAGAAAATAAGGTCTGTGACTAACAACAAGCTTATGATTCTTACATGTTTTGTTCATCAACTTTTATGAATTTGAAGGTTCAAGGTATAATCATTTGCAAGAGCTCGATCATAAACTCAATGAGGCTGTGAAAGCGTCTAGTGAGTAGATGATGTTGAATGACAACCTCTCTAGTCCCATTCAGACACTTGTTAGAAACCACCTTTTACAAGACAAGTAAAAGCTTTAAAAAAAATCACAAGAGGTTATTTCTGATGTGTTTTATGTTGTAGAATAAAACGTAAAAATATCTTGAGCTTGTGTTCACCACAGACCTTATTTCATTGACTTCAGGATGATGGAACTGGAAGTTTCCGGCCTACAAATCATCCCTGCAGCTCTATTGCTTATGTTTGGCTCGGGTTTTAATTCAGCGTGCAACTAGTTTATGAGGTGCAGAAAAGAGCGCTAACCTTGAACTAGTTCCAGCAACTGAGAAAAGTTCTTGCTGAGGAAAAAACGCCTATCAAGATGTTGAAAAACATATTTCAGAGTGTCTGCCAAAACATATCTGTGTGAATGTCAGTTAACAGAGCAGTTATATTTGAGCTGTGTTGCATCGGAGGGGTGTAACGGTACATGTATTCATCACGGTTCGGTTCGTGCGGTCAGTCACAGGCGAGCCACACTCCGGTCCAGAAGGGGGCGCGCATGATAATGCAACACTGTTTGCTAACTGCCACAACAGGATAAAGAGCAGAAGAAGAGGAGACGATCTGTTCATCAACCCAAAACAAGAGTTCAGACGAAACGCAAGAGCTTGCTAGTAGCCTATACGCTGAGTTTCCATTAATTTTTGACGCGCTCCACAAACTTACCGAACGGCATCCTCTTTGTTTTCTTTATTTTACAAAAGCACAGTGTTTTTATTGTCAGTGTACAGAAATAAAAATAGACCCTTTACAGTTTTGAATGATGTAATATGATGACCATAAATGACGGAGTATTTTAAGTTTCTCCGCTGTTATAATGAGGGAAAATCATTTGGCAATGTGGTGATTTGTGTGGTGAAGTCTCACTACAGTCCAGTGATGAAATACGTGTGTCCTGGAAACGGGAGCCTCCGGTGCTTCACCTGCTGGCTCCATTTGGAAAATCTTTCCGCGTTTTCTTGAAAGACCGTAATATTGAACTTTGTGCATCCGCCATGGTCACCGCATGTTAATGAACTCTCGTGCGCAAAAAAACCCTAAAATCTGCACAAGTTTTATTTTTCATTATTCTAATTATTTTCTACTTTTATAACACAAGACATTCTTTTCAGTTTTGTAGCTGATTGTGACCAAATACCTTTTGTTTGTTTTTCATTCCTGCATATAAAAAAAGGCCTATGCAAGAGAGCATTCTGTTGACCACTAGGTGGACAAACTGTAATTTGCACGACTGTCTGTTAAAGATAAATAAACGTAGCATTGGGGATTTGTTGCTTTTTCCTGTTGTACCGAACTGGTATCGAGCCATGACTTCTGTGTACCGTTATCCCCCTAATAGTCGCAACTAAACATCGTAACAGAACGTCTTGCAACAAAATGAACTTGTGACGATATGTTGAACAGGTGTTTCACTATATTGTGTATTTTAGCATGACTGGAAAACCATACTGATGAGAAGCTAGAACTATCTGTTGTAGATGTTTGTGATAAATGATGTGCCCACCATCATAAGAAGAGTGTACGTAAATAAAATATGGCTGTGATTAGAATAATTAATTAAAAACTAATGTGCGTATGTACAGTCTGTGCAGTTTCATCAGTGCTGTCAGTCAGAGCTCTTGAACAGTATCTTAGTTTGACTTGCATTGAAATGCAAAAAAAAAAAAGAGATATTATGAGTCATAATCAGATTAATGTGTCTTGAATGAACATACATTTGAGTATTCAACATTACATTGCTCTTATTTCAGATGTGGCCATATTTGGGTTAGCATAAGGAAAGTAAGGTTTATGTGGAATTCATGTGTCCATGTGACTCATGTGCTCTATGTAATGTCATATGACAGCTTTGTGTGATGAACAGACTCAAACTGCAGTAGTTGTTCAGTGATGTTCATCACAGCTCTCAAATCTCGTTCACACGTGTGTGTGTGTGTGTGTGTGTGTGTGTGTGTGTTATTGACCTCAAACTCCTTTTAATGGCACCAACAGTCAAATTATGTAGCCATTTGTCACAGATCCTTTAAATTAAATAATCTTGAAAAATCTCTCTAGCTATATGCGGTGTCTTGTATCTTTTTTCTCTTTTTTTTTCAGAATAATCCATCTTGATATTGCAGTACAGTATTATAGCTGGTTTGTGATTGTGTCATGCGGTTGTGGACTGAAAAGCAGATGTGATGGTTTGATTTGAGTTCTGACTCTAGATCGTGTGTTTGTATGAAGGAATGTTGTAACACATTGTCTTGGATGCGATAAAAGGCATCTTTTCCATGTTAATCAGAGTTTTTGTCCTAACCAGAGAGCTGGAACAACAACGTACAGAATATGATAGAGCTGCACGATTAATCGCTAAAAGATCGCAATCTGGATTCGAACACCCACACGATCTTATTTGTATTATTAAATGATAGCAATTCAGCTGTATCTATTAAACCTTTGAGAAGTGCAATCTCAGCGAACATTCAGATCTGTGTTCTGGTCCAGAGAGACGTTGTCATGTATAGATATGAAACGGCTTCACAAACAGTCTTACAATAATCCACATTATCACAGAAGTGCTGAGATAAAAGTTTATAGTTCAGATATAAACACTGATGTCTACAGTAGAAATCAAAATAGAGTAAATCACCTTTTGAAAGAAACTTGACACTTCAAATAAAGATTGTCATCATTACACCAGTAGGAGGAGACAAGTGACTGTTAAATTTTTTTATTGAATCATTTAAGAAATTCTTTCAAAAATACTGATTCATCCAGTAATGAAACAAGTGAATCATTGAATTATTCACTCAAGCCATTAAAAAAAAAAAAAACAATAATTCAGACATCTTTTAAATAGACTGTGTCAATTAACATTTTGTCAGAACCTCTAGTAAGTTACATGTTATTTTGTTTAGTTGTCTGTTCAGAATCGTGAGAGAATCGTAATTGTGATTCTCCATAATCCAGACCCGTGCAGCTCTAGAACATAACATTGAGAATCTCAGGTTCTGATTATGTACTTTATTAAATGTTAAAGGAATTTAATGTGAGTTTGAATATCATTTATAGTTAAAGTGACAATAAATAATTCACCTCAGACCTTGAAAAATTAAAGGAAACAGAACGTTTAAACTGCAAACAAACAAGAACTGTGTTCTATGACAAAGATTGATTCAGTCAGTATGTATTTTTAATAATGTTAAATTGGTTTAATATTTATTAATTTGATTTATTTATCCATTTGGTTGTGAGTGCACTGTGTTTTCAGAGAGACTCCGCCCACACGCTCTTCTGATTGGCTGGTATTTGTGATTGATGTTGTGTTGTCTCGTAGTCGTGTCGCCTCTGGTGTGGACACATTTACTGTTTGTTGCAGACGCATGGAGATGTTTTTCTCAGTGAGTATATTAAAGGAGACCCATATTTCAGTTGGATATCAGTTGGTTATGAGCATCTCTGTGCTAATGGGACACGTGAGACGAATCTAGTGGAAAATGATATCACGGATAGAGACGGATAGTTTGTGTCCAGGTTCAATATTTTGACATGGTGTGATCCAGGCAGAGACGAGGAGCAACTTGAGCTGAATATCTTCCACGTCTAGCTCATAAAGGACAGATGGCTCTTGGTTCTCTGCTTTCAATCTCTGTCTCACACACACACACACACATACACACACACACACACACACACACACACACACACACACACACACACAGCTTATCCAATTCATCTCGGCATTGTGGCCGGCCCAGTGCTGCACAGAGACTCTTTTCACAGGCGAAGCGGGCAGCTGCAGCGTGAGGAAGCGACACACTGAGAGATCCGCCAATCTTATGCTAGGAGAGAAAAACAGTGCAATAAGAGGAAGAGGCCTGAGGTTTGTGACGGTGGGCGGAGCTTGTGAAGAGGGAGGGGCGTGAGTGGTGTCACAAACAGTCGAGGTCAGGGCCAGATGCTCTCCAAACAAAGAAGCATTTCTCAGGAAACGACACTGGGAAGCATGGTGCTCACCATTGTGTGTGTGTGTGTGTGTGTGTGTGTGTGTGTGTGTGTGTGTGTCGCTGCATTGCAGAGGTCTATGGGACTCATTTGCTTTAATGACTCACATTTACCTTTTTTTCCAGCTCCAGGCCTAATGGCTTTTCTGCCTACACGTGTTGTGAACTGACCTGTAAGACTATAAACGTTAACACTTCAGCTTACTTTGAATAAAATCAAACTTTTCTTTCTGCAGGTTGCATCATTATGTCAGTCTTAATGAGTGAGTTGTTGAATTATTCACTCAACTGATGAAACTCACTGCTGCGACGTGCAGCGGCTGATTCTGCTCTGGCTTGTCTTTGGTCGTCCTGAAGGCGGTTTCTCTGGCTCTACTGTCAGTGGAAGTGTGTGTTCGGAGCTTCGTCGTGTGACGCTGGAGAAAACTAAGCAGTCAAAATGTAGTGTTATTCGTCCCTCGTCGTGAGCGTAGTTGGTTAGGATAAAAACTCTGATTAATATGGAGAGATACTTGATCGTGTCTTACTTTATCTAGTTAACTTCTTGTTTATTTCATAAAAGCAATAGCACAGTTGCAGTTTGGTCTGAAAATGAGTGCAGCCTGGAAAAAACAAGTTTTACATTTATTATTTATGTTTACATTAATTTATTTGTTTATTTATTCATTCATTTTTCAGGCATATGTTCTTTGGTGGGTCAGAGATACAGTAGGTACTTTCATAGTTTCCTTATTTTAAAACATTTGTTGTAAAATGTTATATTAAAGGCACAGTGTGTAAGTTTGGCCGCTAGAGGTCTCTTATTCAGAACGATATAAGGCGTAGCTTGATGAAGCTGTGAATGAGTGTGGAATCATGGGAGTTGTCGTCTTCACCTCCACAGCCGATGGAAATCAATCCGACGGGACTCGGGCAGAACTCATGTTCATAGATGATATCATGTATTACAGTTTTATTAACGTTACTGTGGAGTGAAGCAGGACGGAGCGAGAGCCTGGGACGTTTTACGTTTCTGTTTTTATTATGCTGATTCGCCGCTGCCGCTCCTTTCGCTTTGTTGTTTACGTTTATTTTCTGATTAAATCTCCTTCTTCCCTGAACTTGAACTTTGGTACAGTCACGTTTGATCACTTCAGTTCACGTTATTTGATCTCATTCTGATGAAACAGCTGCTGAAGTACTAATACAGCTCACTTTATCTGATGAATTAAGATTGTGTGTTTTTCACGCTGCAGTAAACTAGATCGATATTAGATTATCATATTAGTAAAAGCTGGATCTCTTGTGTTGATAAATGGCATGAAATTAATTTTAAATATATTGCATGTTGGAGAAAATGTTGTATTCGTGTTAGTACAGATAAAGCTCTTCCTGATTATGATGTTAGTCACTCGACAGAATAAAGTCGTCTCTGAGGTACAAACATTTTACTCGCCGAAAATCAAGAAAACGAGATTTAAACAATAAGACTAAACGTGTTGAGTTAAATAACAATGATTCGTTTTCTGTCGATGAATGTATCCAAACAGTTGCTCATCTGTCTAATAAAACGCACAATATATGAAAGCGTCTTTGGTGTTTCATGGTTTCTACGGAACCGGAAATCGAGGGTAATGTGGATATGACATCACTGACAGGTGACGTGATGACACGGGCCGTTAAACTGGTTAAAACGGCTGAATTATCTGATTTAACATTTGTAATAATGTAAGTACACAAATTAACAAAATATATAACACTGTTCTAGTGGTTTTTGGATATTTTAATACAAAAATCTTCCATATTGTGCCTTTATTGTTAATAAACACAGGAACCTGTTTTGGAGCAACACATCATATGTTTTGGTGTAGGCATGCATGGGTTGGCATTATGGGTGCAAATGGTGAAAGGGTTTGATGCTCTTCTGTGCGACCCCTAATACTCTTAATGAAAGTGCTGGATCTGATAGTTACTCTGGAAAAGGTTGGATTTAAACCTCAAGTTTTCATTTGGAGTTTGGGCGATGTCTAATATTGAAAAGTAAACTAAATTAAATTAAAAATATCATCATTATTATTAAAGCTGCAGTTTGTAACTCTTTTTTTTTTTTTTTTTTTTTTTGGTTAAAAATGATCCCAAATCAATTTTTGAGCAAGTACATAACCAGGCAGTGTTCAAAACTATCTCCTTACCTAAGCCCGATTCACAACAGTAATAATGTTTTCTCAAATGCTGCTGGTGACGGATCATTTATAGCCTTTTCTCACAGCAGCTGAAATAATTAAACTTATCATTTTGATGGCGGATTGTAATCCAGAAAGGTCCAAATGGCAATCATCAGTGACAACTGGAGATTCACCTGTAGTCAAAAGCAAAAGACTTTGGACTGTGGAGTGGCTACAGAAATTGAAATCTACAGGTAACGATAATACACACTAAATACACGTAGTCACGCAATGCTGATGTTGTTAACATTAACAATTTGAGAACAAAGTCAAAGTATAACGATAACAATAATTAGCACTGTTTGACGTGTACAGTATCCACCGATGACTGACAGCAAACATTAGATTCATCCGCGCTGAGGAGCCGTGCTGATGCACAACTCATGTAAAGATGATAATTCCTCAAATAACTGCAATTGCAGGTTTCAAACAGAGATGGCGACAAAGAGGCAAAACTTACAGACTTAATCTAAATTAAAGTTTTGTTGCTCTTAGTATGAATATGTTACCCTTTAGGTTATCTGTAAGCTAGTGTGCCCAAAAACAATGACAAGGTTACATTTAAAGAGATCTTGTGGGAAAGGGGAAACATTGTGAATGAAACTGACTTCACAACCACAGTTCCTATATGAACATCCTAACAAACTGAATAGACTGATATAGTGCTGTATATTAGCTGTCCATGCGATCTTGACGTCTCTCATGTGTTGAGGTTCTTTTCATACACGAGAAGTGATGCAAATGAGCACATGACTGCCGTTGTTGGTAACAAACAATAAGCCCTGTGCATGAAAATATCCTGCATCAGTAGAGCAGAGGCTCTCGAGGTTTTTGGGTTAGTGCCCTCGACCCGTTCTCTAGGTCCCCACCGTCCCATCAAATAATGTCTGAGTGTCTTCCCTGAATATTAATGCAGATTATTATTTTGTCTTTAATTATAATTTGGCCTATTATTAAATTTCCACTACCATTCAAATGTTTGGGTTCAGTATGATTATTTTTTTTAAAGAAATGGATACTTTCGTTCAGCGAGGATTCATTAAATTGATTCAACAATATGTGTAATAATTTTATTTAAAAAGCTTTAAGCACAATATAGTTGGTGATTTTCAGAGCTGGCGATGTTTGATGTGTCTTTTCTGTTCTCTGTCCTGCTTTGTAAATGTGCAAAACAAATTTAAAAAGACAGTAAAAACATACTGTTAATGAACATTTTGTATTTTAAATCATTTAAAATAATTCACATTTCTATTTTCCATTTCATATTGCTATTTCAATCTTTCATCAAAACATCCTGATTAAAAACACCTTCACAGATTCCACATTTCATTAATCAGCACATCTGTTTTCAACATTGATAATAATCAGAAATGTTTATTGAGCAGCAAATCAGCATATTAGAATGATTTCTGAAGGATCATGTGACACTGAAGATTGCCATCACAGGAAACAGTTCTTTGAAATTGTAGTGATATTTCGCAATATTCCTGAATTTACTGAATTTGTGATCAGTCATGTGAGCAGAAGAGACTTCTTCAAAAACATTAAAAACCCCAAACTATTGATCTGTGGTGCATTATAAATTTTTATTAATGATTAACATCAAAAAGTATATTATAATAGTATTACTATTGTTCATCTATATATAATTTAAAGGTGCCCTAGAACTTTTTTTCAAAAGATGTAATATAAGTCTAAGGTGTCCCCTGAATGTGTCTGTGAAGTTTCAGCTCAAAATACCCCATAGATTTTTTTTTTAAATTCATTTTTTTAACTGCCTATTTTGGGGCATCATTAGAAATGAGCCGATTCAGGGCTATTGCCCCTTTAATTCTCGTGCTCCACGCCCACGGAGCTCGCGCTTGCCTTAAACAGTGCCTAAACAAAGTTTACACAGCTAATATAACCCTCAAAATGGATCTTTACAAAGTGTTCGTCATGCAGCATGTCTAATCGCGTAAGTACAGTGTTTATTTTGATGTTTACATTTGATTCTGAATGAGTTTGATGGTGCTCCGTGGCTAAAGCTAACATTACACACTGTTGGAGAGATTTATAAAGAATGAAGTTGTGTTTATGAATTATACAGACTGCAAGTGTTTAATAATGAAAATAGCGACGACTCTTGTCTCCGTGAATACAGTAAGAAACGATGGTAACTTTAACCACATTTAACAGTACATTAGCAACATGCTAACGAAACATTTAGAAAGACAATTTACAAATATCACTAAAAATATCATGATATCATGAATCATGTCAGTTATTATTGCTCCATCTGCCATTTTTCACTATTGTTCTTGCTTGCTTACCTAGTCTGATGATTCAGCTGTGCACAGATCCAGACGTTAATACTGGCTGCTCTTGTCTAATGCCTTGAACATGGGCTGGCATATGCAAATATTGGGGGCGTACATATTAATGATCCTGACTGTTACGTAACAGTCGGTGTTATGTTGAGATTCGCCTGTTCTTCAGAGGTCTTTTAAACAAATGAGATTTACATAAGAAGGAGGAAGCAATGGAGTTTGAGACTCACTGTATGTCTTTTCCATGTACTGAACTCTTGTTATTCAACTATGCCGAGGTAAATTCAATTTTTGAATCTAGGGCACCTTTAAAAGCATGTCATTGAACGACACATGACACATTTTAATGGATAGTTGAAAAATCATTATCGTTAGATTCCAATGAGCACAAATAAGCAATGTGAAATGATATTTAAGAGTGTTAATAAAGGCTTCAGAACTCTTGCGTCACTGAGATACACTGACGTGTTTCAGGCTCACGTTCTAATCCTGACGTCGAGAAGAAGAGTTTGACCTCGAGAAGCTGAAGCTGTTCTGCTGACGTCAGTCTGTGATTTGACATGAAGGGAATCAGCGCACATATATCACGTATGACTGCGTCTGAGCAGACCGAATATCATATATCATGCTTTATGTTTGTTGTTGTTGAATTATACGGCAGTTAGTGCTGTTTATAAAGGCAGTTTTTGTTGTTGTATTTTTCACATGGTCTGAGACGTTCACTAGATCACCTGACAGACTGTGCTGAGTATCACGTCTAATCATCGAGTGCTGAGAAAAAACGGACATCGTAAATATCAGAATACAGAGATGAATCACGTGATTGTCTAAAAATAGACATGCCTCATTTCATTTAGTCTTGTTTATTGTATGGGGTTTAGTGTGTGATATATGACGGTGTGTGTGTTTGTGACCTATTTTAAATGATGTTTTGGCCCAGTGCATGTACAGTATGTCAATGTGAGTGTGATCTGATACTGCACATCGTGAGCTGTGTGATCTCAGTACTGAGTGTGTGTGTGTGTGTGTGTGTGTGTGTGTGTGTGTGGAAACAAAAGCAAGACCTGTGTTTGGGTGAAGGTATAGATATGATTGATTATGTGGAACGAGATTCTCTGTTTATTCAGAATTGTGCAGCTGTAATTCACAGTAGAGTACAGTTGTAATGGGGTGCAGATGTAAGCCTGTAAGTCTCTCACTTCTCAAGCTCATCATCATCATCATCATCATCATCATCATCATCATCATCATCATCTGTGTGTACGTTCACATCCTCAAAGCGTGTGGTTTACATTCCTGGACAGATATCTGAGGAAGATTTTTGTTAATAAATCATTATTTCTGTCTAATCATTAAACAAACTCCTGAATAATTTTGTTCCACAGTAAATGTTTTATCCTAACATTTGTTGTACGTTAGGTCACTGAGATCATACATCAGCCACGTTTACATGTACACTTTTTTCATTCAGATTAAAATCTTTCCGATTGAAAGATTCGGTGTACTGTTTACACGAGACGTTCTCTAATCCGAGATGTGTTTACATGTTACTTTGTTTCCCATGTTGACTGAAAGGTGTTGTGTGTAAACATCGTAGTTCTGGACTAATGTGAGCATTTACTCATCTCACAAAAACAAACTCAGTATTCCTCAATATGAATAAAAACAGTGAAATACAAACTCAGAATATTACGCAAACTTGCAGTAATTAAATATGTTAAAGGTCCCGTTCTTCGTGATCCCATGTTTCAAACTTTAGTTAGTGTGTAATGTTGTTGTTAGAGTATAAATAAAATCTGTAAAATTTTAAAGCTCAAAGTTCAATGCCAAGCGAGATATTTTATTTAACAGAAGTCGCCTACATCGAACGGCCAGTTTGGACTACATCCCTCTACTTCCTTCTTTAATGACGTCACTAAAACAGTTTTTTGACTAACCTCCGCCCACAGGAATACACAAGAGTTGCGTTTGTAGAGTGTGTTTGTCGCCATGTCGTCGAAACGCTGTTATTTTCATCCCGCAGTCCAATCACCGGGTCTGATTCCGGCTCAAATTGATAGGGTAAAATTAAAGACATGTTTACAATAACACTGAGCGCGTGCATCTCCACGTTATGGTAAGAGGCGTGACCTTTCCGGGCAAGATGCGCTAAACTGCTGTCGAATCACAACACAGGAACCGCTGGCACAATCAGAACTCGTTACGTATTTCTGAAGGAGGGACTTCATAGAACAAGGAAGTCATCAGCCCGTTTTTATGACAGTGGAAACAGCGGTATACAGATAAGTAAATTATGTGAAATATACTGTGTTTTTTTACACGCGAAACATCAACACATGTTATATTGCACACTATAAACACAATCAAAGCTTCAAAAAACCACGAAAAACGGGACCTTTAAATAACACAAATATACTTCATGTATTTAATCTCACTTTATTTAGCATTGTCTTTCCTGCTGACCGTCGATGATCCAATTCAACCATAAGATTGCTGAAGTAAGAGTGTTGAACTTTCTTGTGAAATGTCAGTGTTTTGAAGGGCGAATATCTCATTTACCCATTGAGGACGATTGTAACAGAACTTCTTTAAAGGTGCAACATGTAAGAATTTTGCAGTAAAATATCCAAAAACCACTAGGCCAGTGTTATATATTTTGTTTACTGCAATGTTAACCAAGGCTCCGGGACGTGTGAGGAGTCGCCTGTCAATGGCGTCATACCCGCGTTACCCTCGGTTTCCGGTTTATTTTGTAAAAACCATGGAAACACCAAAGACGCTTTAATATATTACACGTTTTAATAGACATAATTATTTGTATTAACAGTAATGCATAATTTTCTACATCATGCAATACGTTTTAAAAATTAATTGCATGTCATTTATCAACACAATCATCCAGCATTTAATCTGATATTGTAAAATGGATCTATCTTACAACAGTGTCTCACAGCAGCCGCCGAGCGAATGCGCAGAGTAACGTTATAACATCATTTTCAACACACTCAAATGTATCTAATATGATAAACAGAGCTGCGTTACCTCATACTCATGACCGGAAAAGCGGAAGCAGCGCCGGCGACTGTGTCATAATAAAAGTCCCGCTGCTCGTGAGGCGTGTGTTGATCAATCGCTCCAGCTCCTCGTTCAGCTCCACAACACTCGCTCCTGCTCTGCTTCATACTACAGTAACGTTAATAATCACATCCATGAACATGATTTCTTCCCGAGTCCAATCCCTATTCTTTTGTACCATCCGTTGAGATGATGTCCCAAGATTCTGTGCTTAAACTTGCCATTATCAAGATACGCCTTTGATTTGAATAGACGTCTAGTGGACAGAAATCTTAAATATTGTACCTTTTAAGTGTGGATTATATCTGTATTTTTATCATGTTTGTTTTGTTGGTAGAGTGATGAGAGAGAAATACCATGTTTATTTTGTCCAGAATTTGTGCAGGACAGCAAAAAGCAGAAACGTTATAACTACGCCAGTTGATAAAGAAGCTGTTGATATAAAACTAGAGTCAGACTGTCAGGGTTTCGCCAGGCTATACTATAGCTAATGAATGTTAATATCTTGATGACGGTGAGTTTTGATTTACAGGAACACAGCAGACGTGAGTAATAAACTCTTTTGCAGTATCACTGAATGTCACATGATTCACAGTTGTATCACCTCTGAGTAACTGCATTATTTCTGATTTGGCAAGTAGGGTGTTTCCTCACTCAACCACACACAAATACTTCAGAAACACGAGATTAAAAACAGGCCCAAAGTAGAAGCTCAGTGGAACAATGATCACATGAAACAATCACATTTTTATAACGCAAAAGATAACACACCGTATGGCGGCGTCTCAGTCTCCACCGGGCTACAGTCAAATAATATGTAAATAAAACCAACAATAAAGTTAAGGTGTGTGTAATTCAAACTCTTTTATTAAACCTCTCGAGCAGCTGCCGTTCAGTCGAATGCTGCTCTCCATCCGATCTTGACTCGCACCAGAGCGTTTCTCCTCGAGGGTCGCCAGATATCACTGTAAATCAGCCCAGTCTGCAAAATATATACATCTAAAGATATAATTTACATTTACATTCAGTCATTTAGCAGACGCTTTTCTCCAATGTGACTTACAAATGAGAATAGTAGAAGCAATAAAATCAACATGTACAAGAACAAACGCGACTTGCCATGTGAATAGAGTGAACAATGTTTCCTAGTAATGACACGGCGCTAAAAGATAAACAAACACTTAATTATACTATAACAAATACAGACACTGTACAGGGTTGAGTGTTCCCATGATTTTCACTTGAATCTTGTGTGATCGGGACTAAAAATCCACTACTAGAGAGCTGAGGTGTGGACAGATGTAAGTACAAGCAGTGTAAACACCAGGTTCTGTTGACCCAGGGTTTAAATTGACCCAGGGTTAGCTATAGTTTATAGCTGAAGTGTGAAAAGAGAGCAGTGCTTCTCAAACCTCAGCATGCTTTTAGAGCTTGGTATAGCTAGAAAAATGCATTATATATAAAAAAAAAAGCTCACAGCATTTTAATATTTTGTTAATTTAGATGATTTTTCCAGCTCTAGAAATCACACTTTCAGATGAGGTTTTCCTGGATTTATGAGGAGGAGATGGTGTGAATCCTGCTTTTTCAAAAGAAAAGAAACACTTGTTGAGGGGCTTTAAATATTGCTATTTGTTAGTTTTATCTTATTTAAATCACTTTAAGTCAAATTACTATGTTTTGATGAAAAATGACTTGATTTTCTTTGAATAAAACGCGGCATGATGGTATTTACAGTGGAGTGGTAGAAATGTCAGATTGATCACTAGATTATTGGAAAGAAAACTAGACATTACTGTATCATGGTGATGAAATATACAAAACATTTAGGAGTTTAATTTCCGAGAAAAATAACTATATTAAATGACTCTGATTCTGTGCAGATTTTGGATGTAGCATCTTCCACCCGACCTTCAGACAGTTTGGATGTCATGTGATCTGTCATGTGATCTGTCTGTCTCTCTCATCGTCGTCATGTCCAGCTGCTGTTTCCTCTTCCTCTTTTTATCACATTTTATTTATTTATTTACATCTGTGTGAAATACTGTAAATAATTAACGCACACCGTTCTGCTCTCTTCCTTCCAGCTCGAGATCCTTTCATTTCTCACTCGTTCCCACAATCCCATGAAAAGCGTCTTGCGTCAGTGTGTTTCTGTTATGAAGCACGTCTTCATTGTTGGTGTTTGTTTGATCTGTGTCCGGTCATGGAGAGATTCAGATCAGGGCTCAATTCTTTCATCTTTCAATTTCAAAGTACTTTATTGACACGATTGTTCAGGGTCACATGTGAGACTCAATAATCTGCACACATTTGTACTTCTGGATTCGTAAACCGTTTCCTCATTTTGTGCCCACGGATTTGTGAACCGTTCCCACTGATTTAACAACCTGTTGTCTTCAGTCTCTCATCAAACAAAAAAAGAGCAACAAGATCGAAGAGCAACGTCTTGAAACCAAACAGGTCAAGTTGTACCAACATAGAAACTTGAAGATGTACTTCACCTCTGGCAAAATGGGCTTTCAGCAAAACTTGGCTGCGTAAAATATAGTAGAATTGCAAAACATGTTTGAAATCAGTGCTACCTGACAGAGATAAAAGGCTGTTTTCTTCCCTTTTGCCAAATAGGTTTGAAAACTTCAACACCCATAATGCACTGGGATTGTTGCCGTCTGAGGCCACGCCCAGTCTGATAGGCTGCAGTAACACCTTGCTTTAGTAGGAAATACTTCTTAGCAAACTTTGTTATAATGGTGTCGACTTGTATTGTTCCCAGGTGCAAGAAATCGGAGAGTAGATGTTTATCGGGGAGCGTCGGATCCAGAGTGTCGTAGGCAGCGGCTAAAGACTTCAGACAATCGTACATATGGAGAAATGTGTTGGAAATTCTGGAAAGCCTCCGTGTTTGTAGTCAACGTTTCAAACTGGATGACCACGAACAATGTTTTAGGCCAAACGCAGGGAAAAATTGCAAGGAAACCGCCGTTCTGTCAGTTCAGCCTAAAGCAAAATGCCGAATGCATGTTGAGGTTAATAGATCTGCTGCCATAGTGATCCATCTTTACCATAATGCTGTTTAAAGAGTAGAAAAAGTCAGTGATGAACCTACTCTAACAGTAACTTTCTGTTAATAACCCTCTGTGGATCCGACTGTCCGTGAGCGGGAAACGAACATGCGGAAGTATGATCCGGCCGACTTTTGCTGACAAATAAACATGATTTTCTCGGTCCAAGTAACACGGAGAACAAGTAAACGTTCATTCACTTATACTATCAACACTGTAGCAAAAAAAATTGGAGAAGTTACAGTGCAATAGAGAAATCAAGTCAGAATCATTAGTTAAGCTTTAAATAAAAAAAGTTTTTTTTTTTTGGTCTAAGTTGTATAAATTATATATTTTTGTATGTTTGACTCAAAATAATTAATAAATGACATTATCTCAACTTAGTCATTTGTTGGTCAAAGTAATATTTTTGTTTTTCGATTGAATTAATCATACTGATTTGATGTTGTTTGAACAGAATTGAAAGGAAAGAAACTACATTTTAATGTTCCTATGCATTTTATTGTTGACAAAACATCAGAAAGTAACAAACCTGCACTGTAAAATCAGAAGAGTTAGTGTAGTTCATCATCAGCCACACACTGCAACATCTGCTGATGACTAACGAGCCTGAAAAGTTCGTTAAGTTACTGCCGTACAGATCACTCATCTGTGACCTTAAACAATCTTGCCACTCATGTCCACAATTTAAACAATTATTTTGTCTGTTTATTTAACTGTTGTCTCATGTCACACAACCCATTTAATATGATGATGATGATGATAAAAACGCATTTTATTTTACAGCAGTGAGAGAGTTGCGTTCAAGTTATTTTATGTATGACTGCATGTGTCATTTATTTTAATCAATCAAAAAATAGGCATGATTGTCACTGAGGTTGTTTACTCTCTCAGTCCTCTGTGGGTGTGATTGTGTTACTGTAGTGAAGCTGAACAGAGACGGATACAGACGCCGCGGCCGTCATTATGAGCTCACGAGCAGCAGATGTTCGGACAGACAATGAGCCGCAGCGACAGCCGGCAGACGGCAGGTTTCACGTATCAGACCAGAGCTTCAGCCTGTTTACGTTAACAGAGAGATGATCAGACATTAGAGTTCGACTCCATCGCTTGTCTTCTGGCTCTTTTAGTTTGTGATATTCGCCCTGGTTTTACATTCTTCAAAATGTTGTTGTTCTTTCACATGATGATGAAACTGATCACAGATCTGTGTGATCTTCATTACTCGGGGTCTTTGAACAGAGTTTCTCCCAGCCCGATGTCCAGCGTTATTAGTTTATAATCTGTGCTAGCGCTCATCCGGCGTGTGCTGATCTTCACATGGCGTCGCTCTGACCTGCCGAAGGCTGAATGACAGAGAATTTGCATTTGAGCTTGTTGGTTTTTGAGGTCGAGATACAGGAGCCTGTAGAACAAAACGAGAGCAGAGAGAAGCCTGACTGCAAGATACATTAATACAACACATCAACAGTTTTCATGTTTCATCTTTATTATGACAAACTAGACAGGCAAAATCACTGTCTGTGCTCTAAGCAAAGTATTTCAGGGTTCACACTAACTCTGACCAATGAATCTCCATGAGTCAAAACCTCATTTCCATGACCAAAAGTTTAATCATTCGTTCTGACAACGGCACTGAAATACATCATTTTGTAAAAAACAAAACCGCACCAAACACTCAACTGAGCAATAATTTTAATATGATCCGCACAAACACATTGAAGAGTTTAATGGGTCTTGTAGGACTGAGACACTGGTGATTTATTGAGATCAGATGTGTGATCCGCAGTAGGGTTGCACAGTATACCGGTACTATCATGATACTAAAGCTTCAAATACTGCTGATGCCACTGCATCTTTTTTACCATAGTAAGATCAATACAGTAGCACTGCAAGTAATGTTGTGTGTGCGGCAGGTACACTACTCAAAACGTTCATTTGAACATCACGAGAGAGTGTTTTGAGTGCCGCTGCTGTTCTCGGTGTATGAATGCGGTGTGAATTCAGAGTTCACTGAGTGTTTCCCGACACTTCAGTTCATTTTGCAGTGAGACGCTGTTGTACGTCATCATTCTCTGCAGTTTATCAGGAGAAAGAGACTGAAAAGATCTTAAAAATGAGCAGCTCAAACATCACAATATCTTTATATAAGAAAGTGTTCTCGAAAGTTCATCTGTTGATCATGTGACTGCTTCTGGATCAGATGTAATGATTCATTTCTGGAATCATCTTTGCGAAGGTGAACAATTCTATTCATCAACATAGCAGCATTTGTACTTTATTCTTGTCAATCATATCAATCCTTACAGTGTGATTTAACATTATAAACGAACTATATGTTTTAATATAGCCTACATACTGTCCTCCAATCAGAGTCTTGAAATTTCAAGATATGAGGGCAAAAAATGCTCCTGTATGAGTTCTTGTTTTATAGTACATTATTCAGCAGTACGACACGAGCATGAGTGCTGTTTTTCCTAATATCAGCACGATTGCAAATGTGATTTTATACAACAGTTCAATAACAAAACGTTAATATTAAAGGACTTTTTAGACACAACATTGTCAATATTGATGTTTTCTCTCTATTTCACCAAAGCAGAACGGTTGTGCTTCTCCGAGCAAGACGCAGCAATGTTTCGTTTCTGAATGATTCTGTGTTTTTGAACAAATCGGGCGAATCAATGATTCACTGTTCCTGAATGGATCAGCTGTTTTGAATGAATCGGTTGAATAAATGATTCAGTGACTCAATCATTAAGACTTGCTGCCTCCTACTGGTGGTTCAGTTTCCCTATGTAAAAGTAGGCATATTATTTAATTTTTTCCAATATTTCATACGTCTGTATTCAGAATTTTATATTTACAATATGAATCTCGTAACATTATTTATGCAGTCATATTTGGGATGTTAATGCATTAATAGCACATCTAAATGCACTTTTACACTGATTTCATTTCAGTCTGGTCTGTTATGTATGTATTCATGAAAATTTGGTTAATTTTGTAGATTTGAATTATGAATTAACACCATACTTCATGGTATCATGACATTTCAGCGGTGATTCTCG
Source organism: Megalobrama amblycephala (assembly GCF_018812025.1). Taxonomy (NCBI): domain Eukaryota; kingdom Metazoa; phylum Chordata; class Actinopteri; order Cypriniformes; family Xenocyprididae; genus Megalobrama; species Megalobrama amblycephala. Next base: position 40,527,016 of record NC_063055.1, read on the forward strand.
GTTTATTCAGAATGGTGCCGCTCTAACCCCACATGACTTCACCGTTGTTGTAGTGAAGCAATAGGTGTAAAAGTGCAGTACAAATTATTTTTGATAAATCAGTTGACAGTCATGTTTCTATCGTGAAGTCATAATCTACAACACCATGTGTTTGATGATGAGGATTGATGCTTCAGATTCCCAGTGAAGCCTCAGGAGTGATGTGTACTGTAACGGGAATCACTGCCGTACTGAGTGTTATTCCTGAAACAGACTCTGTGAAGCACATGAACGCAGCTATGGAGGTTCGGTTTGGTGTGTTGTTGCACTCTTGAACGTGTCTGCCCGCTGTAGTGGACATTTGCACAAACGTCTTTCAGCTCAAACACTGTCACGATGCCACAGACTGAAGAGAATCTTGCTGAGGAAGTTAGTTGAAGTGAATCATAATGTTTGAATGTAATGTAACTCCATCACTCCTTTGAATTCTGGGGTTTGTTACTGCCAGACCAACACAAGAGTATATTCAGCCGTGATGAAGTCAGCGTTTGTGTCCTCGTGTACAGTATGAAATATGAACCTGGCCTTAGACAGAGCATTGTTGGTCTTTTCATTGATTTTGCTTGTCTTGTTAACCCTTGAGATCTAAAAAGATGTTGATGTATCAATAAACAATGAAGTTTTTACATATTCATCAATAGCAAAATAACGTGTTTGATTTACACACAGCTGTGGTATTTCCTACAATCCACCATCGAAATGAAAGTTTTTGTTTATTGCTTCATTGCACCGGTGGTGTAATAATATAATAATATGTGTAATTTATATAGCACCTTTCCCAAGCTCAAGGACGCTTTACAAAAGCACTAACATAATAGACAGTCAATTCACATAATCATAAACAGTCATTTCACAATCAATTAATCAGTTAATTGGACAGCAGACATTTGCCCAGTCTGGAGATAGAAATGAATGCATTTGCATATCATGGTACAATTACATACAGAAAACAGATGCATAACAAAGTATAAATAACAACAGGAAACGGATAGTGTCAATAAGTAACAAACAAGAATAGTAGATGCAACATAAAATACATAAGAGAGAATTACAGCTGGTAGTATAAGATGAGGAGAGTGTCTAAAGAACATGTTATGACTGATAGTATTGGGTAAGCTAGTAGGTTTTGAGTTGTTTTGAGGTTATTGTCCTTCGTGTCAGTGGTATAGAGTTCCATAGTTTCAGTGCAATGATGGAAAATTACCTGCCGCCCATTGAAGATAGACGAAATCTAGGTACTATAAGAAGTGCACACCCTGAAGATTGAAGGGATCGAGGCAGAACGTCAGGAGACAGTAGATCAGAGAGATAAGGAGGAGAAAGGCCATTGAGTGATTTAAAGATAAGCAGACGAATTTTGTAAGTAATGCGAGATGATACAGGGAGCCAATGGAGTTTAAATAAGATAGGGGTAATATGAGCAGATCGTTTAGTGTGGGTTAATATTCTTGCAGCAGAGTTTTGAATGTATTGTAAACGAGAGATAGAGTGCAATGGTAATCCAGCAAAAAGAGCATTACAGTAGTCGAGGCGTGATGTAATAAAAGCGTGCGCCGATTCCGCGTCATTTGGGGAAACATGAACGAAGTTGGGCTAAACGGCGAAGCTGGAAAAATGCAGAGTCAGTGAAGGATCAAGAGTGACGCCTACATTTCTGACAGTAGCAGATTTGTCAGTGATGTGGTCAGGTGAACAGAATCTGGTCAGCAGTATAAATCTGAATATCATCAGCATGACAGTGATAATGAAAACCATGACGACGGATAATATGACCAAGAGGCATGATATACGTAATAAATAGTAGCTTTGTTGTCCCTTAAGTTATGTAGTGTTTTTTTTTTTATTATTATTATTATTATTATTATTTTTTTAATCTAATTACTGGAAGTCAAACTCTCTGAACACCATCAACAGAACCGTCTGTAAGATCACCTCGTTTAGAGCATGGAGGCACTGGAGCTGTTTTTAAGCAAATTTTGGGATATCACAAAACAAGAAGCTGGATGGAAATGCCAAGATGTGTATAAATTCTAAAAATCTGCACAAAAATCATCCTAAACTACGATGGAAACGCATCCCTCAAACCCTCATGTGACTTACCCTCAGCAGAGGCTGTGATTGGATAACTGCACTAACCAGTGGACCAATCACATCGCAGCGTCTCAAATGTTGGTTTGGTGGTTCTGAAACGCCTGAATCAAAGTCTGTCATCAGAATGATTTGGTTTAATTCCTCCAGAAGCGTCTCACACGATTGTGTTCCCAAACACCAGCATCTGAACGCAAGATCACATGACAGCGTTTATTGTGTTTCGTCTGACGCTCTGAGACCAACTCATTTATGATGGAGGAGAAAAGAGCATTTTTATTACTGATATTTTGCACCAAATTCACAGGAAGTGATGATTTTGAGCACATGGGAGGGAAACGCGGCTTTATTCACAAATGTTTTATGCATTATTCCAGTTTTGAAATGTTCCACAGTGATCCAGGCTTCCATCAGCTTCAAGTCGATGTATGATTGTGAAGGGGTCAGACCTTGCCTTGAGCAGCGTTTGTCTCTCTGTTAAATGCTGTCGTCGTCTCAGCAAGGCTCTGTGCAGAGGAACGCAACATGCAACAGTTCTTCTGAGTTGGTGATTTGACTGGAGTTCTTGTGTTTCTTTCTCTTGCAGGTACGACCCGTCGCCCTCGAGACGGCGAGCTTCATGGTGTGCATTACAACTTCCTGTCTGTGGAGGATTTTCTGGAGCTGGATCGGCGTGGAGCGCTGTTAGAGATCGGGACGTATGATGGTGTGTCGGTGTTTCAGTCATATCATGCAGTTATGGTGATGGTAGTGCCAGGGTACTGTGATGTCATCTTACAGAATAATTGTCATATTCATATGCCGCGGTAATAACAGCACGTGCCCATAAATGGTGTTACCATGCAACCATAAGCAAAATGGCATGCATTAAATAAAAAAAATGATTCACTGCATTGAGATGAGATGTGTCCATGTCCAGTAGTTGTAGTCCATGTTTGTCACAGTGTGTAGACAAACATACAGAGATGTCTGTGCAAACTATAAAAAACTAAAATATTCTCTAGCGTCAGTTTTAGAGGAAAGCCCACATGCCTCTGCTGTGTTTCTGGATTGGACAGAGAGTGTGTGTGTGTGTGTGTGTGTGTGTGTGTGTGTGTGTTTTTGTTTTACAAATCTCTCTCACACACTGCAGTGCTTTCTGTCCCTCTTTCTTTTCAAGCATGCTAATGGGTTTCTGGTTGTCTAGGTAACTATTATGGGACACCCAAGCCGCCCAACCAGCCTCTCAGTAGGACACTAATTACCCACGATGCTTTGCGAGACAGATTCACTGGTTCCCAGAAGTCCTGCGATCGCATGCAGCATGCAGGAGTAGTGCAGACAGAGCTGCAGGAGGATGCAGACAGCAGAGCAGACATGAACAACACATTTACAGGTGTGTGTGTGTGTGTGTGTGTGAGAGAGAGTGTGTGTGAGAGAATGCATGAGTGCGAGTGTGAGCGTGCATGTGAGTGAGCGTGAGTGTACACTGAAAGCTGTGTTTCAATGCGCAAATAAGTTGAGCTCTCTTCATGCCTTCCTGTGCTTGAATGGACAAATTCACACAAAATTGTCAAAAAATGCCCATCTCAGTAAACACAGTCAGTTCTGTCTTCAGTTCAGTTCATTCGCTCTTAAAGTGACAGTGTCCTAATAATCCTCCTGCTGTCAGTGTTTTTAATGTTAACCAAACAACAAATGGAACAAAAATCACTCACTGTTCTTGAACTTTAAAAAGGATATAAAAATCTTTGCGATGTTATTAATTTGATTAGACTACTTTATTACATTTCTGTACCTGAAAACTACTGTTAGACCTGCATGAAGAGCACTGTTTATTTCATTTGTATCTTTGTTGTATTATATTTATTTGTGCTATTTGATTATCTGATCTTTTTTTTATTACTGACTGTTTACTTGTCTTTAATAATGTAGGCTAATAAAATCACATTAATTAAGTAGTAGTTTTAGCTGTGGTATTGAAATTGGAATAGAGGATTGTGAATTTTATCTCAAATATTGGGGTCATAACTGCCTGTTTTTGTTTCATGGCTGGTAAAAAATAGTTTTGGCCGGTAAATTTTCTGAAGTCACCAGCCATTGGCAGGTGTGGCAAAAAGTGTATGTATGCACGTAAAAATATGATTTAAGCTATAAGGTGTATAGTAATGGTTTTGTAACAATTAACAACAATAACAATACTTCTACAGAATTCATTAATATGAGGAATGTCTGCTGTCACTGTCGCTCGGCCTGAACACTTTATTTCTGATTTAACAGCTGTGACGGCAGGTATTTGTGTTTTAAAGGAGCCTCTGCTAAGCTCCAGCAGCCTTGATTACTGTTGCTCATCAGACGGCTTTACCTCAGCTGTCACTTTCCCTTCATTCACTGCTGCTGTTCGTCTGTAACACACTGGCTGTATTAGCGTTCTGTCCACGTCTCACTCGCTGAAGCCGTCTCAGCTGGACACGTGTGAGAGAGAGAGAGGCTTTATTTCCAAACCTAGTGAGTGGCTGTCATCTGTGAGGTCTGAAGGCCATCCCAGAATGCATTGCGACCAAAAAAACAAATCCAGCCAAGAGAACAGATGAAATAAATGTACCATTATTTCATTCAGTATCGAACAGAAAAATAGTTCAATCTAATTGAAAGAAATGACTGTTTTACCCTGTGTGTGTGTGTGTGTGTGTGTGTGTGTGTGTGTGTGTGTGTGTGTGTGTGTGAGAGACTCTTCTTTTGTATGGAAGCATAAATGTTTTTTTGTCTCTTCCCGCCTCCTCCTGTAATTTACCCAGAGTTCTTAGCTCGTAGTCTCTTCCCCTCTCCCCTGCTGTGTACAGGAGACTCCAGCCGGCCGGACACACACGGCGTGGTGCGAGAAAATGCCCCCACCTACGTGCTGAACAACATGACTGCGTCGCCCACGTCCAAACACCCGGGACTCCCTCCGGACCAGGACCCGCTCGGACCGCTGCCGGACAACTGGGAGACGGCCTACACGGAGAACGGAGAGATTTACTTCATCGAGTAAGAGCCACAGAGCAGCACACTTCTGACACACACACACACACACACACACACTGCCACCTGCTGAAAACAAAAGTCTTTGCTGGTTTAAGATGGACATAGTTGGTCTTAAGATGGACATAGCTGGTCTTTGCTGGTTTAAGATGGACATAGTTGGTCTTAAGATGGACATAGTTGGTCTTTGCTGGTTTAAGATGGACATAGTTGGTCTTAAGATGGACATAGTTGGTCTTTGCTGGTTTAAGGTGGACATAGCTGGTCTTTGCTGGTTTAAGGTGAACATAGTTGGTCTTAAGATGGACATAGCTGGTCTTTGCTGGTTTAAGGTGGACATAGTTGGTCTTAAGATGGACATAGCTGGTCTTTGCTGGTTTAAGGTGAACATAGCTGGTCTTTGCTGGTTTAAGGTGGACATAGTTGGTCTTAAGATGGACATAGCTGGTCTTTGCTGGTTTAAGGTGAACATAGCTGGTCTTTGCTGGTTTAAGGTGGACATAGTTGGTCTTAAGATGGACATAGCTGGTCTTTGCTGGTTTAAGATGGACATAGTTGGTCTTTGCTGGTTTAAGGTGGACATAGCTGGTCTTTGCTGGTTTAAGGTGGACATAGTTGGTCTTAAGATGGACATAGCTGGTCTTTGCTGGTTTAAGGTGGACATAGTTGGTCTTAAGATGGACATAGTTGGTCTTTGCTGGTTTAAGGTGGACATAGCTGGTCTTTGCTGGTTTAAGGTGAACATAGCTGGTCTTTGCTGGTTTAAGGTGGACATAGTTGGTCTTAAGATGGACATAGCTGGTCTTTGCTGGTTTAAGGTGAACATAGCTGGTCTTTGCTGGTTTAAGGTGGACATAGTTGGTCTTAAGATGGACATAGCTGGTCTTTGCTGGTTTAAGGTGGACATAGTTGGTTTAAGATGGACATAGCTGGTTTAAGGTGAACATAGCTGGTCTTAAGATGGACATAGTTGGTTTAAGGTGAACATAGGTGGTCTTTGCTGGTTTAAGGTGGACATAGCTGATCTTAAGATGGACATAGTTGGTTTAAGGTGGACATAGCTGGTCTTAAGATGGACATAGCTGGTTTAAGATGAACATAGCTGGTCTTAAGATGAACATAGCTGGTCTTAAGATGGACATAGTTGGTTTAAGGTGGACATAGCTGGTCTTTGTTGGTTTAAGGTGGACATAGCTGGTCTTAAGATGGACATAGTTGGTTTAAGGTGGACATAGCTGGTTTAAGGTGGATATAGCTGGTCTTAAGATGGACATAGTTGGTTTAAGATGGACATAGCTGGTCTTTGCTGGTTTAAGGTGGACATAGCTGGTCTTAAGATGGACATAGTTGGTTTAAGATGGACATAGCTGGTCTTTGTTGGTTTAAGGTGGACATAGCTGGTCTTAAGATGGACATAGTTGGTTTAAGGTGGACATAGCTGGTCTTTGCTGGTTTAAGGTGGACATAGCTGGTCTTTAGATGGACATAGTTGGTTTAAGATGGACATAGCTGGTCTTTGTTGGTTTAAGGTGGACAGCTGGTCTTAAGATGGACATAGTTGGTTTAAGGTGGACATAGCTGGTCTTTGCTGGTTTAAGGTGGACATAGCTGGTCTTAAGATGGACATAGTTGGTTTAAGATGGACATAGCTGGTCTTTGCTGGTTTAAGGTGGACATAGCTGGTCTTAAGATGGACATAGTTGGTTTAAGGTGGACATAGCTGGTCTTTGCTGGTTTAAGGTGGACATAGCTGGTCTTAAGATGGACATAGTTGGTTTAAGATGGACATAGCTGGTCTTTGCTGGTTTAAGGTGGACATAGCTGGTCTTAAGATGGACATAGCTGGTTTAAGGTGGACATAGCTGGTCTTAAGATGGACATAGTTGGTTTAAGATGGACATAGCTGGTCTTTGCTGGTTTAAGGTGGACATAGCTGGTCTTTAGATGGACATAGCTGGTCTTTAGATGGACATAGCTGGTCTTAAGATGGACATAGTTGGTTTAAGATGGACATAGCTGGTCTTTGCTGGTCTTAAGATGGACATAGCTGGTCTTAAGATGGACATAGCTGGTCATAAGATGGACATAGCTGGTCTTAAGATGGACATAGTTGGTTTAAGATGGACATAGCTGGTCTTTGCTGGCTTAAGGTGGACATAGCTGGTCTTAAGATGGACATAGTTGGTTTAGGTGGACATAGCTGTTCTTAAGATGGACATAGTTGGTTTAAGATGGACATAGCTGGTCTTTGCTGGCTTAAGGTGGACATAGCTGGTCTTAAGATGGACATAGTTGGTTTAGGTGGACATAACTGGTCTTAAGATGGACATAGTTGGTTTAAGATGGACATAGCTGGTCTTTGCTGGCTTAAGGTGGACATAGCTGGTCTTAAGATGGACATAGTTGGTTTAGGTGGACATAGCTGGTCTTAAGATGGACATAGCTGGTTTAAGATGGACATAGTTGGTTTAAGATGGACATAGCTGGTCTTTGCTGGTTTAAGATGGACATAGCTGGTCTTTGCTGGTTTAAGGTGGACATAGCTGGTCTTAAGATGGACATAGTTGGTTTAAGGTGGACATAGTTGGTCTTTGCTTGTTTAAAATGGACATAGCTGGTCTAAGCTGGATTAAGCTGGACATAGCTTGGTTTGTTAGCAGGTAATACCATGATTCATGTAGCTATATAATGCAATACCGATATTCATGTAGCTGAAATGGTAGTCCGAGACACTTCAGAGAAAACCGTGGTATTATGATGGTACAAGATCATTCACACACATATTTGATCTAGATGAACGCATCTGATGGCGTAGTGGCTAATGGTGTCACCACTAATGTGTTTGACAGTATCAGAATCTAAATGTAATGCTGTTGTTTTATAGCCACAACACAAAGACAACCTCATGGATGGACCCTCGATGTCAGGACAAACCGCCCAAACCTCTGGAGGACTGTGAAGATGATGGTAAGACCAACACTAATCATGCAGTTCATCAGGCCTGTGTACTAGTTAGTGCACACTTACTAGCTCGACTAGTTCTGTTCATTCTGCCACTGTACGGATGCGATAATGCGTACTTCAGCACACTGTATGTGTGCATATAATCTGATGTTTTTAAAGCTACTCTATACCTGGCTAAATAACGTAAGGCCTGTGTTTAGCAAGGTCTGTATGTTCTCTGCATGGACAGAGCTTGAGGAATGGATTTTCCAGGCTTACTCATCCATACGCTAGTATCGGCATCAGAATTGTTAGAGCGCCTGACCTCTTTAAAGCTGTTTGGGCTCAAGGCTAGTGAATCCCTGCAGCAGAGAGACTGACCAGCAGAGGGCGTCCTTCATCCTCAGCCTGACCTGCTGCCCAGCACTCGCTTTATTGTCAGGAGGAAGCTGCCATTTTCACAGAGCTTTAGATCGTTTTCGTCAAAATCTGAATATTACGAGGAAAAAAAATTCTAAACAAGCCTTAAAGGGTTAGTTCACCCAAAAAATTTAATTTCTGTCATCATTTACTCTCCCTCATGTCATTCAAAACCTATAAGACTTCTGTTCCTCTTTGAAACACAAATAATTCTAATGAAATATGAGAGATTTCTGTCCCTCCATTGAATATCTATATTCCCAAAACTCTGATGCTTAAAAAGTTTATAAAGAGATGGTAAAATAAATCCATATGGATGGAGCAGTTTAATTCAGGTCTCTTGAAGAGATACGAACACTTTATATGATAAACAGATTTAGTTTAGGCTTTTATTCACAAATAAACACTGATTAGTGAACACACATAGAGCTCTCAAATATGGTAAAAATATGGTAAAGCCTAAATTTAAATCTGAAATCTTCTGAATACACTTTTCCTACATGGCACAATGCTGCACTTGTCATTCTGCCAACTTGATATTCATCAAATATTCATACTTTTTTCGTGTGTGTTTTTCTTCTTCTGGAGAAGAGGGTGTACACACAGAAGAGCTGGACACTGATCTCGGTACGTCTCTCTTCTCACCTGTGCCAGGTTTGAGCATTAAAACATCGTTAGCATGACTGCATGAGTCTCTCTGCATGTGTTAGTGTGTGTCTGAGTGTGAGTGTGTTTGTGTCCAAGTGTGTGTGTGTGTGTGTGTGAATCATTGTGCATGATGTGTACAATATTGTTATGTTGTTGTTTAACTTTGATTTTCTAACATATTAGCATGCATAAGAAAATGATGTGATGTACAATGACCTACACTAACATGAAGCAGAAATGCCTTTGCTGTTCATCTTCTGGTACTTTTATTCAAAATACTCACAAAAATTAAATTCGATTCAATTCACATTTATTATATAGGACAAGTTGCAGTCTAACATAACACCAGGTCTTTAACTGTCGAGGATGGAGTAACAGCACATCCTTCTAAATGCAGATTGTAGAGTTTCTGTGTACAGGTTTTTGGTCCAATAAATAATACCTCAGTCTGATCTGAATTTAAAAGAAGAAAATTACTGGTCCTCCAGTATTTTATATGAATAGTGAAACTAATTCCATGTTTTCTTATAGTATCACCGAGTGGCAGAGGGCCTAACACTCCATAATTTACTGACGTCATCTTAGATTTTAATGATCTATAGTGTCGAACGCACCACTGAGATCAAGTAACACTTAGTCAGAAGCTAGAAGTAAGTCATGTGACCTACCGGCGTCAGCTGACGCTTCACTGTCGTTCACAATTCCTCTCCCGTGGCCTCATGGGATAGTAAAGTGTCCATCAGATGCACACTTCAGAATCTCGCTGGAGGTAGTAGCTCATCCGGGTACTGTTTCATGAGCGCTGTGAATTCAGACATACTACTGTCACATACTGTTTTTCACCTACTACTGTATATAGTAGAGAAGTATGTGAGTTTGGACGCAGCCCGTGTCTTTACTCATATTCAGGCCACTCCATCTCCAAAAATTGCCACTTGGATGTGATGTCACAGCAGATCTGTGATCTTGACTAACAGCTACCCACTCAAATCAAATGAGTTTTGACCACATATGATACTTTATAATAAGGTAGATACAAATACTTGTTTCTACTTACAGTCAAACCAAACATTATTCAGACACTAGATATAATTTTGGATATATTTTTACTAGTGGGTGCAGGACACTGTAGTTCATTTATGTAAGTGAGGATAGCAAAATAAAGTAAACTGTGACATATTATACCCAAAAATTCTTCATACAGTGGATTACCAGTAAAATTGATAAACATTTGGAACCAAAAATTATTCAGACACTTTGACCTGACCATGTTTTGCTTAAGTGTTATCTGACATAATTTAGATTAAAGTTGCAATATGTAATATTTTTGCAGTAAAATATCATAAAACCACTAGGCCAGTGTTATATATTTTGTTCACTTGAGTACTTACAATATCCCAAATGTTTGCAACTATTTATAAATTGTGAGAAAATTGCAATCTTAATCAAGGCTGCGGGACGTGTGAGGAGTCGCCTGTCAATGGCGTCATACCCGCGTTACCCTCGGTTTCCGGTTTATTTAGTAGAAACCATGGAAACACCAAAGACGCTTTAATATATTACATGTTTTAATAGACAAGGGAACAACTGTTTTTATATATTTATAAACTAATTATTGTTATATAGCTCAACACGTTTAGTCTTTTTTTCTACATGCAATACATTTTAAAATTAATTGCATGTCATTTATCAACACAAGCCATCCAGCATTTAATATGATATTGTAAAATCGATCTATCTTACTGCAGTGTGTAACAGTGTCTCACAGCAGCCGCCGAGCGAACGCACAGAGTAACGTTATAACATCATTTTCAACACTCTCAAATGTATCTAATATGATAAACAGAGCTGCGTTACCTCATACTCATGACCGGAAAAGCGGAAGCGGCGTCGGCGACTGTGTCATAATAAAAGTCCCGCTGCTCGTGAGGCGTGTGTTGATCAATCGCTCCAGCTCCTCGTTCAGCTCCACAACACTCGCTCCTGCTCTGCTTCATACTACAGTAACGTTAATAATCACATCCATGAACATGATTTCTTCCCGAGTCCAATCCCTATTCTTTTGCACCGTCCGTTGAGATGATGTCCCAAGATTCCGCTCTCAAACTTGGCGTCATCAAGCTACGCCTTTGTTTTGAATAGGCTTCTAGCGACCTCTAGCGGACAGAATTATTACATACAGCACCTTTAATTTTTTCTGACACAGTTTAACTCTGAGATCTTGTCTTATTTTATTAACATTTTTAAACTATAGTGAATAAACTGTATTAATGAATGAAATGTTCAGAAATGTGTCTGAATAAATTTTGATTTGACTGTATAATGTGATGCATGACTGTTTGGTAACTCTTTACTTGAAGGGGTGTGCATAAGACTGACATGATACCTTCATAATCATGACATGACACATGTCCTGAATATGAAGGAGGTTTTATGCATGTTTATGACAACTGTCATTAAGTGTCATTCGCTCAATTATGTAATTTTTAATGCAAAGATGACATTGTTTGAGATGTCCGAGTTATGACAACTTGACATAAACTAATACATCATAACCTGTCAGTGTCTTTGTCATGACAACTTGACATTATTTAGCTTTATGGGATAACATTACATTAAACTGTCATGTGGTTGGTTTTGACATGAGGCCATTATAATAGTGTCATGAATATGTATCTTGAGCTCAAGTACAGTGGTACAAATTGAACTTGTCATTAAAATGTCATTAAGTGACAATACTCTGACAAATAATTTTATAACAGCGTCATGACTATTTTTCATTTCATGTTTTTTTTTTTGTTTTGTTTTTTTTGTTTTTTTAAGTTTCCACCAACAGAAGGTCAGATAATAGACAATTTCAAATTTCTTTAAAAGATGACACTGTTATAAAATAATGGTAACACTTTATTTTAGGGTCTTTTAACTAGTTGCTTATTACTATTAGCATTCATATGGCTAAAATATTGGCTATTTATTAGTACTTATAAAGCACATATTAATGCCTTATTCTGCATGACCTTATTCTACATTCTTAATCCTACCCAATACCTAAACCTAACAATTAACTATAATAAGCAGTAAATTAAGAGTTTATTGAGGGAAAAGTCATAGTTAATCGTTTATATATGTGTTCCCTATACTGAAGTGTTACCAAAATAATGTAATGTAATGTTAACCCATAAAGCTAAGTCGTTTTTTAAGTTTGATAATTAATCTGCTATGTCATGTTTATGACAGGTTATGATGTTTTGCTAATGTCAAGTTGTCATGACAAAGACACTGACAGGTTACGATGTATTGGTTTATGTCAAGTTGTCGTAAAATAGACATCTCAAACAATGTCATCTTTGCATTAAAAATGACATAATTGAGCGAATGACACTTAATGACAGTTGTCATAAACATTCATAAAACCTCCTTCATATTCATGACACGTGTCATGTCAAGATTATGAAGGTGTCATGTCAGTCTTATGCACACCCCTTCAAGTAAAGTGTTACCGACTGTTTTCATAGACTCATATTTCCTGTCGAACATACATCTAGCTGGCAGAACAACACAGGGAATTTCAGAATTGGCTGCAAGTGACCTTTT